>NC_139353.1:33857849-34117849 GCF_055883805.1 Amblyomma maculatum
CACAGTAGTCGGGCGTCTTACCACTGCGCCACCCCGGCGGGGCTCCTAATGCGAAATTTGAGCGCAGCTCATCAGCTGTTTCACCTTTTCGATAGATTGAGGCAAAGATTTCGAGCAAGACACGTATGTACAATTACAGACATTTTTTTTTTTAATTTTTCACACGTATTCTTTCAAGAAACACTCCACTAACAGTTCTTGGCTGTTATGAAAGAAGCTTTGTGGTCGGAGAAATGAAGAGAGCGATTGAGTTATCGGGAGGTTGCGGGAAGCAGCGCGTGGGCCTATAGGAACGTTACGCGGCGAACAGATGGCAGTGACTGACTAATGCCTTTGACGCCGCTAGCGAGTGAAGCGAGTGAGAACGGGATGCACGCAATCGGAGAGCACCCTCGCCGCCACGCAGGAAGAGGGGGGGGGGGACCCTCTCCTCCTCTTTCTGCACGGCGGCAGTGTTTGTCTACTTTGGAGTTTCGTAGGTCTTTCAAAAGCCACCAGGCAGTCCGAAATAATTTTAACAGAGTAAAAAAAAAACTCAATACCACGCTGCATTATTGTATTATTAGTTGTTCGTGTCTACCAAAGACTAATGAGCAGCTGAGTTGCTTGTCAACTGCCGTTCGCAAGAAACTCTCCTAGTGATGCCACAAGAAAAACTGCAATGTTACTTTTCTGTTAGGCTTTGCTGCTGTAGGTGAAGCCAAACTCGCACATACTCATGACAGTATTCTGAGTGCTTTGCCCTATTTTCTGCTCGAAGTGGGACTAACCACAACAAGGGAAGATGACTTCTCTAAATGGCTCACTGACAATGACAACAGTGGGAGCCTGCTCCGGTTCCCTACCGAAAATAATTTACATGAATTTCTATATTATGCCTTATGGCAAGCTTGCGTCAAAAAAAAAGTACTCTTCTCTGCTCTAGTATGTCAAGCTTGAAACCTGGCTACAGTTTCAAACAAACATTGGGCGGAATGGAAGGCCATAAGAACATGGGCACGTGCTATATTTAAAAAAGAATTCTACTTGAATTGACTTCTCACATACATTTTTGAAGTACATTGAATTTCTGTCCATGGACAGAAAAAAAAAGTAATATAGGTAGAGTAACTACGGTGGATGAAAAACCGCAACAAAAGTTACCTAAATTTCGTAGCAAGTTTACTGTTCCTTCTGTCGCAAAAAGTTTTGAATAAAATAACACAAAATTATGCAAATAACGAAAAACATTAGAAGCATTGTCACTGCAAGGCCCGGAAGGTTCATAGCGGGCAAGTCTTTTCAGCAACGTTGTCAAGATACTTTCAGAAGCAGTGCGTAAAAAGTAAGGGAAGGAACACATGTATGTTTATAAAGACAGTGACTACTAGAGTATTTAGCTGGCCTTGTAGCAGCGTTTTGTAATGGCACTCCACAAATACGCATCACAGCAGGCGAAACTCAGCTTCGTTGTTTCGATCGTGAGAGTTGGTGTGGCTAAACGAAGACGTTCGAGGTGTAATAAAGGCAAGCGTCATCCATGAAAGGCGTTCAAGAGGAAAATAAGACCATTTATATCGCCGCAGAAGTAGACAGGACGTCCGACAACCGAAATAAATGGCGGGGAGGGAAAGAAGTTGATCCTCACATATAGGAGAGAACTTGGCGTAACAACATTATAATGTACTTGAATTATTTACAACAAGATACAGGCACATCTTGCATATTATTGCCCCAGTTTCTTCGCCGAAACATCTAGAGATTGTCGATTACAGGTTTTTCTTTTTCACCTTTCAGCTCGGGCACGCATACCACTTGACATACGTTCCATCTCGTAATCGCTTCACCTCCAGTACAAGCGCATCGTGACAGGAAGGCACCGAAGCTAAAGATGCAACCACAGATGCTGAAGATGACAAAAGAGTACCGCAGTGGATCAAATGAAAGACACAAAAACACAACGCTGAATAAGATCACTCCAAAGACGGCAGTCAGCGACTGCTCAGGCGAGGGCGCTACATAAAACAGCGCCTTGTTTCTGGTGTGGGGGTTCTTGCGCTTGCCGCTGTTTGTTTATTTTCCCGGCTCAACTCTGCATGCCCCGCTAGGCGGGGGGTCCACAGTGACGTCACCACGATGTGAGGAAAGGCTTTATGAGCGGCCTGAAGTGGTTCCATTTCTGGTAGGGGAGAACCACTGGCGAAATCGTGTCTGCATTGCTTTGCTGTCTACTGATAGTAGGATTATTAAATGGAGAAACTGGTTTTTACTGATACTTTCCAGGAGTGGCTAATTAATTAATCCTGTTCTGATCGATTCGTGCTCGTAATGGTTTTAAGCTTTCGTGTAGAAATAAGATCAAACTTGCTCCTCCAGCGTGAGCCAATCGTGTCCTTTTACACATCCGGTACTTCCACATTGAGGCACAACGCTTTCTTCAGTTCTGGTTTATTGATTGTTTATTATCTGTTGAAAGAAGAAAACAGACAATCAGCAAGAGGCTAAAAATAATGCACTGTACGCAGGAATTGCGTAAAAAAAAGTAGGAAAAGAAAAGAAGAGATGCAAATGGCGCATGCAAAAACGTACTAAATGTTGACAATAAGCACTCTAGAATTTTTTTAAATTTTACTAGGGAAAGAGGTAGCAGCAGGCAACACCAAGTGTAGATGGAGGCACATAGGAGAGGCTTTTGCTAATTTAGTCGTAGTAAGGCTTATCATGATGATGATGATGATGATGGTGATGAAAGAAGTAGAGTAATAAACACGTTACTGCGAATATCGCACTGTGGTTGGATGTTGCCTCAATGAACCACCACGATAAACAGAAAGGAGAAAAAAACTGAATATAATGTTATGTAAAGCAAAATTACCACAAAAATCTGAAAATAAACGAACTGTAAAGACGGTGCTGTGGATCCCTAAGGTAGGCACTCATTAATGCATCTGAGATTCAGGCTCATTAGGCATGCTGAACAGCGAAATATTTGTTATGATAAACGTGGGAAAAGTGTGGTGTCTCCTTCTGGACGGATATTGATCGTAAAAGAGCAATGAATTACATTAACTACAGCAAGAGACAGGCACATTGTAGCCCTTGTCTTTCATTGCACTTTAACGATCAACGAGGTAAACAATGTTGTCTTCATAGTGAACGAACTCTCCTAAACGTCGTCATTATTGTTCTTTGAGGAAATCCGCGTGTTCGAAGACTACAAGGTTAAAATTTTGCTTACAGCTCTAAATTTAAAACTGTAGCGCTAGTTTACAGAAAATGCCGCCAGGCTGAGATTACTCATTTCACTTCCATGTCTGTAAGCTATGAACTAGCATAAGCAGGTAGGGAAAAAAGATGAAAAGGAACGACTCTTGGAACGCAACCACTTTCTCTCGAATGCAATGGAAAATATGTAAAATAAAACAAAATTGCAATACTTCCATTTTAGTGTGAAGCGCAATTTATATTCAATTCAATTCAATATCTATCAGACGTTTCCGAGGGGTTTTCTGAAGAAAATAAAAACTGTTCAAGCAGCTTGACGACTTATAGCTCATATCCGGGCACAAGTGACGTATTTATTGTTCGGTCCATATGACAGCTTAGGGCTACTCTCATAAGTCAATGAACAAAAAGCATTTAGGTGAATAGTATATGGTCGTAAGCGTTGTATCAAATGTTAAGCATAAAAATACTAGCACGGAAATATGGTACGTTAGAATAAAAAATAATGAGAAAGATTATATTTACCACCATATATATTAGTGAGTAGAATAGGAGGACATGCCAAACCCTCGGGCATTTTCTGACCATAGGCACATTTGCAAATATTGACCCGTATAAAAAAACTGGGAAGTTATATATTGACAATGTTCTCCCCTTCTTCCTTGAGAAAGTATGGTGTCATTTGTTGCCTCACTTCAATTCAATTCCGTTAAATTCATTTTATTCCAGCATCAAAAAAAAAAAAAGGAACAATACATCTGATGCTGCGGGGATGCTGCGGGGTGCTATTTCTTTTACGCGAGCTTTCTATTGTATGTATGGCCTTGCACCACTCGTCTTTGGCGCCATAATCACTGATTTGAATAAAATAAAATTCCTACATAGGCGAGTATACCTAAAGGGGGCACTCTTATTTCGTGCGTAGAAACCACCGCATTCACCTATTATTCGAGGTGAGTAAGGAGTGTTTGGAACTAAGGCACTACAGCTATCACTTTCCCCTCGTGACCCCTAAAAAGTGAGAAAAAGCGGAAAGAAATTTTTGTTCACAAAACAAAGTACGTTTTTCGAATTACGAGGTTTTCCTTATTTTGCCTCAGTTATAATCTACTCGATCTCAAGGAATATTTTTTATGCATCTAAGTTAATGTGACAGCTCTCTAGGGCCTCTAATGCGAGCTAACCGCCACTATACTGCTGTGTTTCTATATGGTAATTAGGACCGACATAAGGTCCAGCACAATCTGTCCAGCAAGTCAGAAGGGTGGAAGCCTTTTTGTTTCCAGATATGCCATTGCTTCTAGATCGATTCCTTTCTCGTTGATTTCAATTTCCCTAGCCTACCTTCTCTATCGATGTATCTCACTCATGCTTGTTTGAGTGCTTGAACCTGGAGCACATCCTTGTCTCGGCGTTTCTACACCACCCGACATTATTGACTTTACATATTCTCAGTCACCTCGAGCGGCTTTCTTAGCAATCAATTTTAGCACCCAATCTTTTCCAAACCGCTGATGTGACTCCTGCCATGAATTAGAACAGACATCTCCGCTTTGCTTACAACTGTCGGTAGAACAGATGCAGTCAGAATAAAGAAACATTGTCTGCCGCGTCTGTGTGACCCATTCTCCGAACCATCTCCCTCTTAACTTTTCCCACATCAACCGAAGTGGACGCCGGAGGACTCAGCGCCAATATTTTTGCAATCAAGGAACTACCCTTTCCATTCCACTGCCTATAGTTCTTCCAGGAAGCACTCAACTCGGAAATAGCGAATCGATTTCCTCAAATGCGCTCCTTACAAAGCGACCACAGGATTCCCGCTACCTTCTTGTAGGTTTGATTGATGTTACTGCCTTATTCGCGGCGAGAGACGTGCCCTTCTACACTGCATTTTGGCGTTCATGTTGACATCTCGTTGGTCTAATTAGCGCAGTATCACGTACGTACGAAGAAAGAAAGAGCTGGGACGCAAAACTAAAGGCATTGTGTTTCCATGTGTGCTTCAGGCATGTAATTGATTTATGGTCTCCCTTTTTAACGTGATATCGTTACAGTTGCCGTTCTGCAGAAGATCCAGCACTGTTGCCGTTGTGTGCGTCGGCACGTTAAGCGAAAAATCTTTTTCATGCCTCTGGCAGGAGTTAACTGACAGGAGCCAAGACCGAATTACCTAAAGTTACAAGACAACATGACAATGTTGGCGCGGTCAGCCCGGGCTTCTCATTTCAGACGGATGGGTGTGTTTGGGATCAAACCTTCAAGGCCTCTTGGGCGAGGAGTAATGCATGCTACTTTTAGACTTCACAGGCACGCGAAAGCTCATTTACAGCGAAAGCTCATTTACAGCGAGGTTTTACTGGTATTGACGTCGAGTGGCAAATCACTGGGTAAATAGCGGCAGCATGCTAATAAATATGTTCGAAACACCGAGGCATAGATTAAGAAGTTAGTGATCAAGAGAGTAACAAAGTTAATGTACGCGAGCTAGGGTCCGCAAAAGAACCCGCGCACATGGAGCGATTTGTGCTACCACGTCGTGTCTTTAAAAACGCATCCAAAAAAAAACAGCGCGAACAAACGAGGACGACAGGAAGAAACCACAGGATTAAGCGCTGACTCTCAACAAAGAGTTGAGAGTCAGCGCTTGTTCCTGTAGTTCCTTCCTGTCGTCCCCGTTTGTTCGCGCTGTTTTTTTTTTTGTTTTTTTTTTTTTTTTTTTGTATGATGTATCACCAACTCGCCCGCTTAACTATCCTTTAAAAACGCAGCTGAAATGTCTAATTTTTCTTCTTTCTTTTTTTGTGACTGTATTCAGTTACACCAAGCTCTAAAGAAATCAACGTGCGGAATGCTTCTACACATCCTACATATAGGGATGAACTTAAAAAACATTCACAAGGAGAACATGCGTTTATGAAATTTACTACCTGGGTGGGATTTCTCGCACCACCACCGCTCCCCGGTAGTTACGGTCATTCAAACAACGAATACCGCCGCTACTCGGTAACTCTTCTGCGATGTTTAAAAAGCTCCAAAGTTCTATAGGCGGAGTAAACTGCAAACGTCTTAGCATTTCATTTGAACACACTAGGTGTGCTAGGCGTAGATCACCTGGCGAGGGAATTATAAGCCTCAAAAGTCTACTACAACCGGAGATCCCGTGATAGCCTAATTAGTCGCAGCTTGTTTTTCAATCCGGTAAGCAAATTTAGGCACCCTCTTGCTGTAGTGTGTGTATTCTACTGTTAAACTCAATGCTGGCGCTATATTCATTACAGCCGCGAATACATACCTCAAGCGTGTTCGATTTCCAGGGTGCGCTTCGTGGTGATCAGTTCGCAGTTTACGGTTCATTCCCTTCGGCATTTCATATCGTATAAATAGAGCTCGCATCTTACGCATGCCTTTTGGCAAAACGCTCATTTTGATCCCCATGTCTGCTAACCTGTAATTCACATTTTTGTAACGGTGCTGCATCGAACATATGATTTCACTGTCGCAGTTGCATACTCTATTCCGGAGCGAAGGTTTGCCTCCTTAAGTCGCTAACTCAACTACTAACAATTTCACACCGATTTGTATTCATCTCTTCTCGAGTTCGATCCTGACCGCGGCGGCTGCGTTTCGATGGAGGCGAAACAAAGTGGCGTTCGTGTGCTGTGCGATGTCGTTGTTGTGGCTGTAAGAAGAAGGAAAAGAAAATACACGGGTCTGCTACTGGCTCCTACTCCCGCTGCCTCGTGCTGACAGAAGAAAAAATAGAGAACAATGAAAAAGAAGAGGGAGGTAAAGACGCGCGCCGCTACAACAGCCGTCGTCCACCACCGAAGCAGTGGCGGGTGCAATTACGGCCTACAACAAATAAAAATTGGAGGCTGGCTAGCCCCCGCAGCAAGCGGCGTTGCCCTACCGTCCCAGCTAGTCCCAGCCCCGTAGGGCCAGGAACAACCACCCTTCACCACCTCCCGCTCTGCGATGTCAGCGCACACTGGGGATCCCCAGAGGGTCGAAATTACTCCGTAGACCTCCACTACTGCTCTCCTTTCTCTGTTTCCCTTTCACTCCCATATTCCTCCCTTCCCTTACGGCGCGGTTCAGGTGTTCACAGAGCAAGTGTGACAGATACTGCGCCTTTCCCTTCCTGTGAACCAATTATTATTATCTCTTCGCTGCATTTAATACATCGTATTGCTAAGCATGTTGTCGATCGAGATATTGCTAACATCAACGTCGCCAGGGACTGCCCATCAAAGCTCATTCCTTTGTTTAGCCTGAACTGAACCCACGTCTTTTGACACAATATTATTTGCCAAGTGTTTTAAAGTTATAGAGTAACTAGATGGTACTTCTACCAGCCATGGTAAACTAAATTTGGTTTTACCGTATTATGCAAAACGCTGTTTGCAACTTGTATGCAAACCCGCATAAGCCGCCTTCCACACATTCGCTATTTTTATAATAATTAGTCAAAAGGAATGGCTTCTCGCGGCTGCAGCAATGTAGACTATACCGGATTGGCCTGCAGCGCGAGCACCAAAACTCAACAAAGCTCACGCGCCAACGCTCTTTCCACTTTTGCGACCAGTGGCGCCACCTCTCAGCGGTCCCTGGTAACCAAAACATATTCACCGCCACCGGTTGGGGCTCCGAAGCAGGCCCGTGCTGCCCAAACTCCTCCTCGTTCGCCTCGGCGGGCGCCGTTATCGACTGCAGCCAGGCACGTAAAACCAGTCGGGAACCGCACACGCTCGGACGCGGCTGAGCCGACCAAGCCGGCGAATTCTCTGCGGACAAACAGAACGCGCGCAGGCGGCGACTACGTGAATCCAAAACTCTCGTTACTTCGGCGTCGCTGGCTCTTTGCCTGCACTGAGAGAAGTTAACACGTGTCAGCTGCCTTCTCTCCTTTGACTCTTTCAGTGTGGTCTTTCAAGCTGTTTGTGTCGCGCCTGATCAAAGACCAGTGGTTGTTTTGATGGTGGTGTTGGTTGTCTAGTGGATATTTTCCCCGAGCAGTGACTCCGGGCGGCTTCTCTGCTTTTCTCGCACTCCTCACGACCAGAGGCTCAACGGCTCACAGAGGCTTGGCGTTTTCGGCCCGGTCGCATGTTCGCGTCGTGAACGTCGCGCAGCGTTCGGTTATCGATGCCGGCTGCGACGGCGGCGTGCCGCAGGCTACGGTAGTGTCGCACACTCACCGATGACTTCGGGACTTGCGCGAGCGCTGCCGTCGCGGATGGTATGCAGCATCGTGCGCCGTGCCTCTTCGTCGCAGGGACAGACGTCGCCTCGTGGTGCCTTCCGACAAACGTCCTCGCGACGCTCCTGCTATCGTTGCTCTTACAGCTACTGCTCGCTGAACAAGTGACACCGGCGGCCTACATACGTGAGTTTGTTATGACCCTCCCGTGTCTTGGTTTTTCTCCTCGTGACCTCGACAGCGTCACGGGCCCTGTCCGGCTAACACATCGGCAGCGCCGGTAGTGTGTCGAAACAATTAGTATTAGTCGAGAGGTTCTTGACGTAATACGTGTAGCTGTACCATGGGAAGTGATTAAAGCATAGAAGGCTGACAATTAGAAGCTTTCAACCTAACAGGAACTTGATTACGACTGCAAGTATACAAAGCAAACGGATTGCGCTGGACGAAAATTGGGTTATTCTTCAGGAGAAAGGTTGAACATGTTGCAAGCGACTGGGAGCATTAGCCTTGCAAATTACGCTGACAGGTGCTCCACCATAGCGACACATAAATGGTAAATAAGGTACATATATCAGGCACACGCCTGAGACCTGGCTGATCTACATCGCTATACACAAAATCACACGTAGTAGTCAATGGTCAACTCCTGCTGTCACCATCTAGAACCCAGATGCGAGTCTAAGAGGAACATTAAAAGAGGGAATGAAACCTCCTTCCTACAGGAGGGGATAGACATTGTCCTTAATTACCTTCCAGTAACGCCTGTTGCCTCATGATAATATGCCGCAGTTCTCGTTCATATCCAACATGGTGGATTCTATACACAGAAGAACTTAAAGGGCGATTTAGACATTCCCTTATCCATAATCTATCGATTTCCTTCTGCAGAATGAAGTTTACGATTGTTAAAAACTTCAGTATACAGATAGTCGCTAGATTGTCTCTCGACAAAGTGACATAAAAAACGCTGCAGACATTTTTCTACAGATTGTACGCATTAAAAAAAAAGCAAATGTCTAAAGGATTGCTAGAGAACTACGAAAACTCTGCAGAAAATCGATTGACCATTTTTATACGGCAAAGACCGACTTCATTATAGTCTTTTAAACTTGCACCCGGTTTATGAACCTATGTACGACTAAAATGATTGCCTTCGATTCGGTTTCGATCGATCGGCATATTCTTAGATTCTAGTGTTCTTGCCTTTTCATGTTGAAGCGCTCTTCAAACTTAACACTGACCTGAACACGCGGTCATAAGAAAGAAATCCAATGCCGCGGAAAGGAGCACGTGCGGGCGGTAATCCAGATAAATTCTGAAAAGTACCGACCAAGCACCGATACACTCATTTGCAAATATCCGGTGCTGTAAACCGAAAGCAATCAATATACTTTCGGCTTCCCGATCCCCCGATCCCCTTTTCTTCGTTTACTTAGCTCTTTTCCTGTTCTGCAAATCATGGTTAATGAGCTGACCCATACATTTTTTTTTCTACTCTCCCGGTTTGAGTGGCAGCATTTTTTGTTTATTTTGCTTTTTTCACTTGTATGTATTTCAGGAACCTCGTGCGATGTGAAAGAAAGCATACACTTATTTCAAAAGCACTTTTTTTTTCGTTCAGAGTAATCTCGCATTGAAGCAGTGCTCAAAGACAAAGCTAAAACGGACCTCTGCGAATAGCGAGCATTGTTTTTATGCGGCAACCAGTTTTCTAAGAAGCGCAAAAATTGTGCTGATTCCGAAGTTTGTGAAAAAACGAACGGACAGTCAGGAACGAGCATACCGGATGCGCAGTGGTTCAGTGAGGGTTAATGAAATGCCTAGAATCAAATAGTAAGTTTGATTATGCGTACAAGTTCGAATCTTATTGACTGAATGAAGCCCGAAATACAGCTATTACAGCTTTTTTTCTCAGCAGACTGACGCGCCTGGATCAATAGCGCAACTCAACTTAACCCCTGTTTCTACCTCACAAGGTTTTTCCAAGTACTTTACTCCGCGGTCAAGGAATCGATCGAACAAACATGGAAGGCATCTTTAAAACATGGCCATGACAGCTATGCTCAGTGCAAGGCATTAAGTCATTAGGTACAGTTACCTGGATATATTTAAACCCTCGATATTTGTGTTCGGGTTCAACCCGCGATTGCCCATATCAAGTATATACTAAATAAGCGCATATTTTTGGCGCGGAGGCCAAGAGAGCCTCATGGCGAAGACAAATAGCGAAACCGGATGACTAGTGCGGTTTTTGAAGTCTGAACTAGTAAGTATTTTGTGCGTTGGACCGTACAGCCCACATAGTTTGTTCGTTGCTTAGTGTAAAAAATAGTCCCGTACAAGTTCATAAAAGATATCAAACAATAAGGCTGCAAGAATACCGTTGCCAAGGAAACAACAGTAACGAAAGCATTGGTCTGAACTTCCGTGCTAAAACAATAAAAACGACGCGACTTGCAGTGCAGGTATTCCGGCTAGAGCGGCTTGCTGCACCTCTAAAATATGCATACCTTACTATATGTTAAGACACATAACAACTGAAAGTTTTGGGCTTTGTTGCAAGGCATCTGTAATATTATATCCTATTCTCGGCGCTATTTCATTTCAATGTTGCAATCCTTTGTGTCCTGGACCTCGTGGTAGAGCACTAGAGATCAGATTGAATTACGAAGGGAACACAGCGTAAATAACTCTAAAAAAAAGCAACCACGCACGTCCCAGTGCAATCATTCACTGTTGAAGATTAGCGTTACTGGATTGGGATACCAGCAAAATCAGTAAAAAAAAATAAAAGTATTTTTTTTTGAAATTGTTATAAAACAAACGGTCGCCAAAAAGAGCAACGTGAACAAAATATTCCAGTGCGTCTAAAATACATACAACGTAGTTCCACATTGCAGAATAATTAGCAGCGACGATTTTGAGAAAACACGTCTGTGGAATGAACACAACTCAAGTATATTATTTACTGCTTGATCCATCGGCGAGTAAAGTTACTCGATATTATTATTATTATTTATGCTTGACTTTCCATCCAAGCAACAAGAAGACCTTTCCCGTTTTCTTGCTTAATGAACCAATGCTTTCTTTAGGTGAAAACAGCTAGTGTCATTTAAGTGATGTCATATCTACCACCATTAGAGGTAATGAACACTCAACGAGCAATCTATCCAACCTGGTCTGGATAGTAAACCACCCTAGACGTCCATGGGATATCCAGGTAATATCTTGTTCCGAAAAACATGAAGCCCGAGCACGCACAAATAAGGTCCCTTAACTAGATCTTTAAATGAAGCACGCGCTTATGCCACAACGCATAAATGCCTGGGACATCAGCTGACAAATAAATAAATAAGTAAATAAATGACTGATAAAATGAGGCCGAGTAACATGTATCAAGCTCATGGCAGTATATATATAGCGTTGCCGCTCGGAGGACATCAGCACATATATAATCCCGTAGCCGAAGAGAGCGAAACTATATAAATCTGCTACACGGAAAGAACCATTATCTTTATTAAACGTAGAGTGGAAGGGGGTGAAGGGGAGAATATTACAGGCGCATGTAAATAAGTAAAAGCAAAAAGAGAAAGTAAAACAAAAGGCATGTAGAGAGAATATGACCTGTGAAGAAATCAATTGTACTGCGCGTGGATCTGAGCTGGGTCAGCAGTCACATGACATCGATGGAAAGAGAGCGTGCCATGTGACCATCGATTTCGGACTTCATTCTCGACCGCAATAAAGCGCTTCGTCGGCAGTCGTGCGCACATGTTCGGAGTTCCGAAAAAATATTTATCAGTGGGAACAAGCCAAGCAGTCTTGTGCATCACGTTTAAATCGGCTATAAGTACGGAATATTATTGAATACTGTTATAAACATACTGATGGGAATGGTTTTTGCCACTTAGTGTTTCAGATATTCTCATCAGTTCTCTGTTTGTCATTTCTTTCCGACCTCAACATAAAGTGCCCGATCTTCTAATGCAGCCCCAGTAAGCATCACAAAACCTATTAAAAAAGCAGAAGCAAAATGCGAATATATTTGTTTCAGACAAGCCAGCTGTTCAAGAAAATACATTTTTGCTCGCGTGCCGAGCGTATAGTAACTTGTAATATTGAAGTACCAAGCAGGCCAGAAGGCTGGGCATATTATGCCGGCCAACATTGTTCATACGCGGTGTTTCAATCTAGAATCGAAATAAAGCGTCATACAAGTGTGTCATCGTTCAAACCCAAAAAAAAGGAGAACGAACAGGAGAAACTTTGGGCAAAGCAATATCACAGCCTCGAATCTGCATCACAAGTGGAGAACAAGATTGGTTCGAGTTCATATGCCTGGCTCCGAGGCTTTCAGTAAACTTCGTTGCTTTTATTCTGGTCGAAATTGAATCCGGCTCTCCAAAAACCCCGTCGCGGGCGCGCACACAAGCGCCCCCCCCCCCCCCCCTTTAAAAAAAAAAAAAGCGCGCCCCCTTGAGAACCCTGCCCGTGATAGCAATGAAATAAGGTATAAAATAAGTTTTCGCTTCATTTTGAAATTGCCGCGCCCTCGACGCAAAAGGAATGAACTGCTGCAAATTCAATTAACACACCAAGGCGAAGAAGTTTTTTTGTAGCTAGGCGTCGAGATGACATGATTTATGGCGGTTTCTAACCTTGTTTTTCACTTTGTCCTCCTTCCGATTCTTTTAGTTTCAGTGTGCACTGGCTTGCGTTGAAGGACACTGAGAACATTGTTTAGCTCGTCCTTTTCTTGTTTCAACGCTGGCTCTTTCCTTTACTCGGGTCCTGGGTTAGAAAAACGCGCATTTCCATTCAGCTTTTTACTCGTAAACTCGCATCGAATTATCACCCATGTCATGCAGAACTAACTACCAACATGTTTGAATGTACAACACTAAATTCGAAGGAGTCATGTAGACATCATCCATTTGCCCCTTGCTGTTTGCTGTTGAGGATTTAAGTATCTTTTTGTTTTACTTAAGGGTGCCTCTCCTTTTTGTGGAATCTGGAAAAACATATTTTTTTTTTTTTCACTCGTGCAAAAGCAGCGACAGCGCGCCTATCCGCAGAACACTGGAGTATAAAAATCTGCAATATCCAAAATTGTATAATAAAGCGCGTGTTATTTCCCATAGATTATTTTGAATGAATAATTAATTATTAGTTACTCAATATTATATATTATTAGTAAAGTTACCTAGAAAGAGCCAGAAATGATTTGGCATTCAATGCTAAAGCGTTTGCAGAGAAGCAGGGATGCCCCCAAGAGACTAAGCTCTTGAAGCTATTCAGATGTAAAACTTATCACTAGGTACCCACATTGAAACCATAATGGAGACAATACAGCGTAATACAGCGTAATAGGGACATGACATCTTTAGAACAACGGGGAGCTCAAAGTAAAATATTGTGTAAGAAACGCCTGATTTTCGAAAATGAACAATAAAAGATGAGAAGTTAAGGTATTTAAATACCTATACCTAACAAGCGGCGACTCAAAATGAAGGAAAAGAACTAAGAAACACCAGTAAGTATGCAGGGCAAAAGGATGGAGAAATAAAGACCGTTAAACACAGGAGGTAAAAATTGAATAAAGGTTATGGAAATGAAGCACAACGCAGAATTATATCGAAACCGAAAAAGGCAGCTGAGGAAAGGATCTTACTTCAATAAATCGCTAGGCAGTGTCTTACTTTTTAAAGCTAGATCTTAATGCCTTAGCACACATAGCTATCAAAGTAAATTTAACCAAGAAGATGACTCATGTACAGTGTGCGGTAAATTCGTAGAAACAATTCAACATTTTATACTCGAATGCTATGGAATCCATCCGGATGTTGATGCAGGCGGAGTCACTCTCCCTATCGCTCTGTGGTTTAAAGACACCAGTGGTTGGATTAATGCCTCTGTGGTGCAAGTTAACAATAAGCGATTGTAAGAGTGGTGGCTGAAAACCAGAAAGATTACATCAGTTTATAAAGGTGAAATAAATATCTTGTAACTGAAATGAAGAAATAGTGGACGGATTTATATAAACGTTGAATGTATAATAAAGAAAGGAGCCAAGCATAGTGGAAACTGCCCCCATTCCGTTTGAAAGGGGAAGTTTTTGTATTTCGTCCAATACATCCATTCATCTTGATATTCGCAAGAAATCACCAATTTGAGCACTATTGTAAAACAACAAAAGAATGAGCAGTTCACCAGCCGAGCGAAATAATAATAGCAAAATGCTCACATGGCACAGGACTACAGCGCAAATTAAAAAGAAAGTACAAGGAAAGAAAGGCTGTGGACATCCTCCGTGCTTCCTGTAAGAGTCAGGATACAGCGCCCATCCTCCCTTTAAAAAAGTAAATAAGACGCGGTGACGCTACGAAGGATGCGCGTTCAGCATTGTCCGAACGGCACAGCTTGTGATAACGGCTTCTCTGTCGAGTTTCACTACAGCTGAACAAACAGCTCCCTCGTTTCTTCATTTTCCTACCGGATGTTTTCCTTCTATTGAACTCTTCTTCCTGCTCGTGCTTTCTACTTACTGGTTCGGACTATTTGTGAAACGGCCATCTGCGAATTAGATGCCTTGCGTGCTCTCTCTCTCCTTCCTCTCGACGCCCACTTTCGTTTATGTTCCTCTTTTTTTTTTCCTCACTCTCTCCTTCACATCTCCTTCTTTTGGTTTGTCGACTTTCTCCACAGTATCTAAAATTGAAGAAGAAAAGAACTGAAGGGCAAAGAACCTGATGAACATCAGTTTGTCTGTAGTTGAAAACGCTTGTCAATGGCGGGACTTACTAACACTACGTTTTCTGTGTTTTCTTTTTTCAAAGCAACCTCCGATTTTTACGCTTTGAAGAATTCTTAAATCAGTGTAGACCTTAATGAATGCGGGGTATTTACGTGAAAGACCTGTGCATAAAAGCATCACTTTTGTCTGTGTGAGAAAAATTGAGATCGCTGAAGCTTTGCTCTAGGCTCCAAAAGATACAGCGCCTTTTCCTTCTTTTGTTTTTTTTTTATCTTTTTTTATTGCACGCCACTGCAATGCTGCTGCACATGCTACAACGTCACCCATACCGCAACGTATTTTCCAGGCCGTCCATAAAGCACATTTGAACCAACTAGCTTTTGTGGCCTGTACGTAACGCGTTCGTTCGGCACACAGATGGCTTGGGTTTGATCCTCAACACTGTAAACTGAACCAATATGTCTTATAGACTGATAACCCTCATTAAAGAGACCTCCTAGCCAAGTGTACCTTACTTTAGACCCTCATCTCAATTGTTGACTTCATCTTTAAAATACTGTATCATTATTTCCGGTGGACGCAGGACGCCGTCGCATTTTCTGAGGAATGAGCTTCTAAGCGCTGCGCGTTAAAATGTTTTTATGGCGAAAAAATATCCTACGCTTCGCGATTTTTAAGGAATTTCTACAAGTGGGCGAAAATGGACAATGTGATAGCACTTTTCGATGGAGGCAAAACGAAGTGGCGTCCGTGTGCTGTGCGATGTCAGCGCACGTTAAAGATCCCCAGGTGGTCGAAATTACTCCGTAGCCCTCCACTACGGCTCCTCTTTCTCTCTTTCCACTTTCACCCCCACCTTCCTCCCTTCCCTTACGGCGCGGTTGAGGTGTCCACAGACTCAAGTGTGACAGATACTGCGCCTTTCCCTTCCTGTTAACCGATTATTATTATTATTATTATTATTATTATTATTATTATTATTATTATTATTATTATTATTATTATTATTATTATTATTATTATTATTATTATTATTATTATTATTATTATTATTATTATTATTATTATTATTATTATTATTATTATATGCCAGTCTCTCTGAAGAGTGAAGTTACAAATTTGCGTGCAAGAAAAACCAAAAACTGGGTTAAAATTCGACGTTCTGTGGACGCCAGCGTTGCCACAACTTGGCGGCTTTGAGCGGCATCAGACTGGGAAAAGCATTCGATGTTTGAACGAAATGTCCCACCGCCCTCAAGTACCTATGAATTGCTTCGAAATACTTTCATGCTTAACAGTTTCTTTGAGTAGAATTGCCATGTCGCGAAAAACAATCAAAAGAAAGTAATTTACGTTTAAAAATATTAAATTAGCTTCAGTTACATCGTAAATTTGTTGAACATAGGCAGAGGTTACCGAAACTAAAATATATGTCGGAGGTGCAAAAGAAATACCACTGGGACATAATTGTAAATAAATATGTTCATTTTATATTCGACCTTCATTGATAAAAAAAAATTGCGCACCTATATATATTCCTCAGAAAACATGAAAAAAAGGAGAATAAATGTATTAGTTTATTGCAGATTTCTTGTGCACTTATGTTTCTATCCGTTCATTTCACAATGTCATGTGTGACGTCTCCAAAAAGACTTCCGCTGTATAATTATTCCCCTATTCTGTAGGATGTTTACAAAACATGGCTCCTGTCAATTATTAAATTTGAAAGCTGAGTTTGTGCACCCTTCTGACTGTTGGTCTCTTTGCCAGTTTTTCACTGCGCTGCTTTCGCACAATATGCTTTATTTTTCAACGGGCTCAAGCCAGCCACCACTTTAACTGAAAAAAAGGGGCACCAGGTTGTTATTTATTGCATGCAAAAAAAAAAAAAAATCTCGCCTAAATGGACGAGATTCCCCAGTCGACAAAAGCTGCTTTTTGAGCGCGAAATTCTGTTCCCCACACGATGCGCATCTCTCGTTCCGGCATTACGCTGCAAGAATGCGTCTACTTCCCCCCCCCCCCCCCCCCCCGGCAACTGAGAGAAAATATTGTATATACGCGCATAAGCAGGGAGAATGACGACCATACTGCCTCAGCTCGCGCGCGCGAGCGGTGATACGCGGCTTTATTCTTGTACGTGGAGCGCGAAATACTTATGTCGCAAGCAAAAAAGAGAAATACCCGATCACAACCACTGCAGTGCCGGCAGGCCTCGCAGTCACCCTGCATAATATAACGTCCGAGGCACTGCGATGCGGGCTGGCCTATATGCCGGCCCAGCAATATTGTCTTGGAAAACGTACGCAACAAAATATAGAGGAATTGAAAAGTGGAAACACGGTCGTAAGCGTGATGTCGCTTAAGTTTCCGTAATAGCCCGTACTGAGCAACGGTAGTTTTGACTCAAAAAATGGCAGTAAATTAAACTTTAGCTGCATGAACAACGTTTTTCGGACCATCACCGGGCTGATAATTCCAACCCCTTACTCGCACTACTACTGTTTGTGTGTTTTTCGTCACAACGGTTTTCATGCGGCGACTACAAAGAGAATCCCATTATTGGTTTTAATTTTTTATTGTCTACTCTTTCTCAGCATGTCAGTGCAGAAGCTGTTCTGTTCGATAAGCGCTGAAAAGAAACATTGCTCAAATACGAACATAGAGTAGCTGCAATCTTTGACAGGCTTATATGACAGCTTTTGGCTATCAGTGCATCATTCTTCTGTTTCTATAAAGAGACAAAAATAAGCAAATCTTGATGTGGTAAATTTGATATTATTCTTACGCTGTACAGTACCCGGCCAATTCGATCTGGTCTGTTGGATTGGAAGCTTTCATACTCTGCCGTTTCTTAATCAAATCTTTCGTCTCCTTAGACAGCTTACCGGTATCCTCTCTAACTATCCTACCGCCTACTTCTACCGCGCACTCAGTAATGATATCTCTGAAATTATTGTTCCTTGCCTCTAGGGTAATGTCGCCATCCTCAGTTAGAGCTGAATACCTATTATGTAGCGAGATCCTGAACTCTTCTGCCCTCCCCCTCACCGCTAATTCGTTGATGGGTTTCTTTCTTACTAATCTATTGCGTTCCTTCTTCAGATTTAGGCTAATTATGGACCTCACCATCCTGTGGTCACTACATCGAACTTTCCCGATTACCTCTACATCCTGCACAATGGCGGGGGTTGAACACATTATGAAGTCGATTTCATTTTTAGTCTCTCCGTTAGGACTTTTCCATGTCCATTTTCGGTTCTTCCGTTTGCTGAAGAAGGTATTCATGATTCGTAAGTTATTGCGCTCTGCAAACTCAACTAGTAACTCCCCCTGCTATTCCTAGAACCAATGCCATAGTCACCTACTGCCTTGCCTCCTGCCTGTTTTTTCCCTACCTTGGCATTGAAGTCGCCCATTAGTACAGTATACTGCGTCTTTACTTTTCGCATTGCCGATTCTACATCTTCATAGAAGCTTTCAACTGCCTGGTCATCATAACTACATGTAGGTGCATAGGCCTGTACAACCTTCAGTTTATACCGCTTATTAAGCCTAATTACGATGCCTGCAACCCTCTCATTAATACTATAGAATTCATCTATATTACCCGCTATATACTTATTGACAAGGAAACCTACTCCTAGTTGTCGCCTCTCTGGTAAACCTCGATAACACAGTACATGCCCATCCTTCAGTACAGTATATGCCTCATTCGGCCTCCTAACCTCACTAAGCCCTATGACATCCCATTTCATGCCCTCTAGTTCCTCTAACAGCACTGCTAAACTAGCTTCACTAGCTAGGGTTCTAGCATTAAACGTTGCCAGGGTCAGTTTCCAATGGCGGCCTGTCCAGCGGAGCCAGGCTTTCTTAGCACCCCCTGCTGCGTCACAGGTCTGACCGCCGCCGTGGTCAGTTGTTCCGCAGCCGCTGGTGACTGAGGGCCGGGGTTTTATGGAGCTTATCATAGGAGGTTGTGGCCAATTACTGCACCAGGGTGGCCAACTCCTGTTCTGGTGAGGGAGTGCGTTGCCGGAGGTGTTCACCGGCATCAGGTCGCACCCCAAACCTATATATGCAATTCCATCGACACGCGGATTTTTTTTTTTTTTTTGTCATCCGGTGGAGAATTGCGCGGCACCGGGATTTGAACCCCGGTCCTCTTGCATGCGAGGCGGATGTTCTACCGCTACGCCACCGCTGCACCCAATTGGCCGAGATATCAAAGCTAATCAATAAGCGCAAGGTGGCCGATATAAGGAAGTATAACATGGAGAAAATTGAGCATGCTGTAAAGAACGGGGGAAGCCTTAAAGCGGTAAAGAAGAAATTGGGCATAGGCAAAAACCAGATGTATGCGATAAGGGACAAGGCGGGCAACGTCATCACTAATATGGACAAGATAGTCAAAGTAGCCGAGGAGTTCTATACAGATCTCTACAGTAGCCAAAGTAGTCAGGACCGTAATGAGATTGGCGGTAGGGAAAAACAGTCAGACGTTCCACCAGTGACGAAGGACGAGGTCAAGAAAGCACTAGAAACTATGAAAAGGGGGAAATCAGCTGGAGAGGATCAGATAACTACAGATTTGCTGAAGGACGGGGGGGATATCGTGCTAGAAAAACTGGCCACTCTGTATACGCAGTGCCTGGTGTCATCGACGGTACCGGAAGCATGGAAGAATGCAAACATTATCCTCATTCACAAGAAAGGGGACTCTAAGGAGCTTAAAAATTACAGACCAATCAGCTTACTGTCTGTTACGTATAAGGTATTTACTAAGGTAATCACTAATAGAATCAGGACAACCTTAGACTGCAATCAAGCAAAGGATCAAGCAGGGTTTCGGAAACGGTACTCTACTATCGATCATATCCATACCATCAATCAGGTGATAGAAAAATGCGCGGAATATAACCAGCCCTTATACATAGCATTCATTGATTACGAAAAAGCATTTGACTCAGTTGAAACCTCGGCGGTGATGCACGCATTGCGAAATCAGGGGGTAGACGAGCCGTACGTGAAAGTGCTGGAAGATATATATAGTGGCTGCACAGCAACCATAGTTCTGCATAAAGAAAGTAACAAAATTCCCATAAAGAAAGGTGTTAGGCAAGGAGACACAATCTCCCCAGTACTATTCACAGCTTGTTTAGAGGAAGTATTCAGAGACTTGGAATGGGAGCAGTTAGGGATAAGGCTAGATGGAGAATACCTCAGTAATCTGCGATTTGCTGATGACATTGCCTTGCTAAGCAACTCGGGAGATGAACTGCAAATAATGATTGATGACCTAGACAGGAAAAGTAGAAAGGTAGGCTTGAAAATCAATATGCAGAAGACTAAGGTAATGTTCAACAGCCTTGGGAAGGAACAGGAGTTTACATTAGGTAGCGAAATACTGGAAGTAGTAGGCGAATATATCTACTTAGGACAGGTAGTAACCGCAGATCCGGACCATGAAAAGGAAATAACAAGAAGAATAAGATTGGGATGGAGCGCATTTGGCAAGCACTCGCAGATTATGACTAGCAGCTTACCGGTATCGCTCAAGAGGAAAGTATACAACAGTTGCATCTTGCCTGCACTCACCTATGGGGCTGAAACGTGGAGGCTAACCAAGAGAGTTCTACTTAAGTTGAGGACAACTCAGAGGGCTATGGAACGAAAAATGGTAGGGGTAACATTAAGAGATAGAAAGCGTGCAGAGTGGGTCAGAGAAATAACTCAAGTTAACGACATTCTAGTGGAAATTAAGAAGAAGAAATAGACATGGGCAGGACATGTAGTGCGAAGAGAGGATAACCGATGGTCGCTGAGGGTAACAAACTGGATTCCAAGGGAAGGAAAGCGTAGCAGGGGGCGACAGAAAGTTAGGTGGGCGGATGAGATTAAGAAGTTCGCAGGGGTCAAGTGGATGCAGCTAGCACAGAACCGGGTTAAGTGGAGAGATATGGGAGAGGCCTTCGCCCTGCAGTGGGTATAATCAGGCTGATGATGATGATGATGATGATGATGTACAGTACTGATTTGGGATCGGTATAGTCTACATAGAAGGTCTTCGTAGCCCTAAATTGTAGTTCTAACTCGAAGTCGTGGCTTTTACTCATAGCGCAGACTGGCTGTTCGCTAGGACCATTTTAATTATTACGTGCAGGGGGCTAACAGACCGCATTCTATGGTTAACCTCAAAACACATGGTTAGCGCTCTGTCTGCGGATGGATCCAGGTAGCACACTGGAAATTTTCTTTTACTTAGATGTGGTTTACTGCTATTCGCAAGCTATGTTTAATGCAGAAGTTCCCCCTTTGTTCATATTTCACGACAATCAAAACTGTCGGCAATACACCTCTTTTTTAAGTTATATTTATCGGACAACGCTGAGATAAGTAACGCAAAGGACCCCTTAATTCAGTGATGCCGCCTGCGGGTTCATTTAACAACCTACATAGCATGTTCTCACAGAAATGAATTGAATAAGTATAATTCGGAAAAAGCAGCTTTTTATTGTTTAGAGTTTGCGAAAGCAGGATTCAACATTGCAGCAGCCGCATTAGTGCAGTGTACTGGGCCAACTTTCCGACGCCTTTGCAAAGTTCATTTGCCTGCACTGTCAGCGAGCGACGAATAATTGTCGGCGCACCCACGCCGTCCTCACTGGCTGGCGAACAAAACCCATGGCAAAGGATCGCGCAGCCAGACATTCCTCGTTCGCATTAAACTGAATTCAGAACATCGGAATTAATATAACGGAGAGATTCCGAAAATCCTCTGTGCGCGAAGAGTTGATAGAAGTCCATTACTTCCTGGGATTTTGTTCTTTTTTTTTTTTTCACAATATGCGAGACTCTCTTGGTACGTAAATTTCCCGGCCAGTAAAAGTTTTCAAGCACCTCACTGAACACCAACAAAAACGATTAATACATTTTTGAGGGTGTCATTTTACTGATTTGTGCGTAATAGAGTTTCTATAACGATAATCATTCACTACTAATGAGGTTCCCGCGAATAGCATACTAATATATTTTCAAATATCCTCATGGTGATAATTATTCACTATATCCTTCTGCGAGGTGCTCTGCCAGGAGGAAACTGAGCACAATCTTTGCGCGCGAGTGCTCGGTGGTGCGCGTTCGTATAATTTAAACAATCGAACTTTAAAAAATGAACAATGAACCAGCCTGTGAGGGAAAAAAACGTATGGTATATGGTATGGGCAGATTCACGCATCAAAGCGATATTGGCTACAAGGGACGGCTAGGAGGGGCTACGAAAAAGAAATTCGAAAACTTGTCCATGCAAGCTTGACTGACAGCAAGGTTTTAAAAGGAAATGATTTACAGCAGCATCTGCTTCATGTGCGCTTATCTGCTTGTAAACCCATGTTGAGTTAGTAGAAATGTAGGATGACTAACACGGCAACCTGAAGTGCAATAAAACAATTCAATTAAGTACATTAACCTGAATTTATAAGGTTCAGAACGTTGCGCGCTCGTTTTCGCTAACATCAAAAGTGGATCAACGTTGAAAAAGCACAGGGGTGTCATTGAACTATTCCTACATACTCTTGTGCCCTTATTTTTGCTTTCTTTCTAGGTCTCCTTTTTGTTCTTTTAGCATAATGGGGTACATCGGACGTTCCATGAAATAACATTCATCGCAGTCGTGTGACATAACGTCAGAGAAAAGTTCTAATGCCTTTTTATTCTGGCCATTGAGAATCTTATTCAGGAAGTGTTTGAGGAAGATTACTAACTGTTGTAAGGTAAGAATACTCATCATTGTTTTATACTTAGTTATTAAGGCTAGATACCACTGCACACATCACATCTGATTTTATCAGATATGTGCTGCCCTTCGCAAAGCAACTCTTTTTACATCGTGCGCCAATTAGAACCAAAACAACACTACTATTTTCCAGGAAGCCCTGGGTCAAAAGAGAATGTGGCTTGGAGTATTAATAATAGAGCGTTGCTACTTAGACCATGTGGTATAATGTGCGGTTAATGCAGACACGGGCCCTGAGCCGCACCATGCATCCGTTTTATAATCGAATGAGGCGCGGACTGGGAGTCGCTGGGTCAGTGGTGTCGTGTGCGAGCCATATTCCCGAGTGGCTCAGAAAAGGATCATGCGATCGTGTCGAGATGAGGTAGAAGTTGTGGCAGTTATCTGTTTATAGATCTCTAGATTTCTACTTCCCCGTTTCTCGATAATGCCTGCTTTTTTAAAACGCCGCTAATAATCACCCTTTCAAGGATTGCACGTCGGCGATGTGTCAGTCGACGTAGTAACTGACATTACTAATCACCTGTGTCATCGGGACAGGTAGGCTGCAGAGCCAAGCGCCACTTCTCACGACTGGCAGGTGGTGATACCCGGAGAATGGCTGCCGTTGAAGGGGTAGGTTATGAGGAGGTCGAAGAATGCGCAAACTGGAGGAGGAGAAAAGGAGGGCGGAAGGCAGGGATGTTAACCAGAAAGAATGAATTCCAGTTGGCCACCCTGGACTGGGGAAGGGGAATGGAGAATTAAAGGGGGAGGGTAGAAAGGATAGGAGATGAGAAAGTCACAGTCTGTCAATCAGGCTAGTCTCTCTTAAAAAGCGAAGAAGTGCCATGTAGGCTTTGAACGCAGATGACTTTTGTGGCCATGGTCCCAAGATCTTCCCTTCCGTTAAGGTAGAGCGTCCAGACGATCCAATGCAGTACGCAGCGTATGTCTTTCAGTTGCAAAAACAGGACACTCACAAAGGAGGTGCTCAATCGTTTCGTCAACGCCACATTGTTCACAAGCAGGGCTATCAGCCATCCAGATTAGGAGGCGTATTTGTTTGCGAAAGCAACGCCAAGCCATAGGCAGCACCGTAACGTTGTTTCACGACGTGCTGCGTGGTGGGGAATACGCAGGCGCAGTCCGGGGTCCAATGCCTTGAGCCGACGGTTGGAGAACTCTCCGGTGTTCTACACTGAATGGGTCACCTCCACAGCCAAACAGCGAAGCCCGCGCAAACTGAGTTCTACGAGAAGCCGAGGGCTGACTTCCTGCAAAGCAGAACGTTATGGCAGGAGCTGAGGAATGCACCCCGATTGACTGTGGGAATGAAAGGGACGGGGATGTGGCTGGGCAGAAAGAAAAGCAGCAGCGGGAAAGGCAAATGCGCCACCATAAAGTGGAGGAGATCACGGGGAGGACAAAGGGAAAAGGGTTGCACTCAATTTGCCCCGAGTTGACGAGACTTGGTGGCGGCGCTGGCAGATGCTTGCCGTGCTGGCGCCTTCATTATAACAATCCAAAACTACGACAGCATTGTCAGTCGAAGGACGGTTATGTGGAAAAATATAGAGTAGGTTTTAAATGAAATTGTGTACATGTCTGTCTCAGTTTCTTTACCTCAGCATATCGAATAACATAAACACCTCCTGAAGAGCTGTGCTCATATTTCGCAATAACGGAGCATCGTAATCTCAGACCAATTTTCTTCTTTTCTTTTTAAGCTTTGAAAATTTCAACTGAGTTGGAGTTTCAGTTTGTCCCATATACAGTTAAAACTCGATGTAATGAAGTTGAGGGGAGCCGTGAATTATTTCGTTAAATCGGGAACTTCGTTAAATCGAGTGAGACATTTCTCGGTCCTCTAATTTGGTGCATTCGATTATCAAGTGCGGTGGTATCCAAAAACCTATAGCGGCATCATACTTGCGATTCCTTAATGCTCCCAATATGAAATGCGGCCAGCGAAAATGACCGGCACCGGTAGCACACAAGAAACAACAAGTCATGAAGAAGAGAGCCTGAGAGGACTACAAATTTATTTTCCACCAAAGAAGTCGGTGATCTTTGCGTGCGTGGGCTTTGTGAGTAATGACAGCATCGATTTCTCGTAAGTCTGAAACGCTACGTAGCACTGTAAGCCTTACAAGCTGAGTTTGTTAGAATCATGCACTCAAAGGCACGGGAAAATATTCGCAGAAGCACAATGGCGAACGAACCAGATGAAGCACGCCACAAAAAAGCCCCGACGTGCAGCCCCGCCCCTTAAAATGCGACATGAGACTTTTTTTTTTTTTTTACCACTGGAATCATCTGGTGAATTCAATTGAACACTACAACTCTCGTTTTGCGCTGCGCAATTTGAAAAAAAGCGGAGCAAAGGTGCGCCGAGCGGTTGCGGTGGGCTCACAGTTATTAAATTTTGGGGCGCTCTCTACAAAATAGACCAAAATAATAAATAATAATAATAATTCGTTCACTGGAAGGGAAAGGCGCTGTAACGGTCTCACTCGTTTTCTGTGGACACCTGAACCGCGCCGTGAGGGAAGGGAGGAAGGTGGGAGTTAAAGTGGAAAGAGAGAAAGAGGAGCCGTAGTGGAGGGCTACGGAGTAATTTCGACCACCTGGGGATCTTTAACGTGCGCTGACATCGCACAGCACACGGACGCCACTTCGTTTCGCCTCCATCGAAACGCAGCCGCCGAGGTCGGGTTCGAACCCGGGAATTCCGGACAGTAGTCGGGCGTCTTACCCCTGTGCCACCCCGGCGGGGCGACCAAAAACAGCCCTTTCCACTTTCAATTTTCGGAAAAAGGTTCGTTAAATTG
This sequence comes from Amblyomma maculatum, assembly GCF_055883805.1. Lineage (NCBI taxonomy): Eukaryota > Metazoa > Arthropoda > Arachnida > Ixodida > Ixodidae > Amblyomma > Amblyomma maculatum. The sequence continues at coordinate 33,883,622 of NC_139353.1, forward strand.
GGACAGATTACGGATTTGATTTCGTTATTTCGAGTTAGTCAAAGCATTGGATCCTGTGGGCGTCTGAGGGGGAATTACGATATCTTCATTAAATCGCGACTTTTAATAATCGGGCTTCGTTAAATCGCATTTTCACTGTATGAACAATGCGTGAGAACAGGAGCTATAAAAACCACGCACGCAGTTCGACATCGCCCGAACTTCATTCTTAATAGTTGATTTCTCTACAGAGACTACATATCTTAGTTTCCGTCTTCTTGGTACTATGAAGGCGATTATCCTGTCTGAGTTTGTTCACAGCATTAAAAATCCGCCCACTATAAGAAAATATCTGCTGTTTTCTTTCGCTTCCTATTTATACAGGGGTTTCTGCTTCCCAGGCAGAGTAGGTCCTGCTTTTTCAATAAAGTTTGCATTTCCTCCTTTCACAACAATGCTGCAATAACCCTATCCTTCTTGCAACGACTGGCAGAACCTTCTGCAGAGGCGTTGCGTAGCGAAGCCAAACAGCTGGCAAAAAGGCGACCATTTGTTCTTTCTTTTTGTTTCTCTTTGTTTTAAAAAAGCAACAAAAACGAGCCAGAATCGAGTGGGACGCAGCGTTATGTCGCGAACAGCTGCGAATGGCGCTGTATTGGGGAAACAAGTTTGGAATGGCGCGGCCGCTGTTTTCCTCTGACATTTGGTGCGTTTTCAACAGCATTCGTCACACGCTGGGTGAGCGCTTTCCAGCAACAACTCCCAAAACGGCACGTTAGGGCACGCAACACTTTCCGCTCCCCGCAGAAAAATGGAAGCCAATGTTTTGCGACAGTTTTCCAATATCTCCTCGTCGCGCAGAGTATCGCACTGCCAAAGCATAGGCCTCGAAAAGTGACACCGGAACTTTGTGCTTCGGTTGTGTGGTTGAAAAGAGGGAAGTTTGAAACTTCCAGAAGCCGACCATGAAAAATAAGGGTTGACAGTTTGTGGAGAGAGAGGAGAGCACAAAACTAGGACGAAATCTCGGCGCAGTCAACTCTAAATAGAATAAAATTTGTAAAGCAAGCAGGTTATGCCGTTCAACGGCATTGCACATTAAGTGAGAAAAACAGAAAATTATTAAAGAGCCCTTTCATGGGACCTCAAATAAATTGCCTCCAGCATGACAAAAACATTCATCTGCACAAAATTTCTAAGCTCACTTTTCGTAATAGTGTATTTCTCAGGCGACACTTTTTGTGCAGCTATCTCCAGAGATTAGGCTGTCTCGAAGCAGCGCAGGAGTTTGCGTTTTCGTTATTTGGGCTTTTTGCAAGTTGTCAAATAAACGCGCCGCTCGGAACATACGTCACCGGCCACGTGACGCTGCAAGCCACGTGACCCGCGATGGTCACGTGACATGTGCAGCTACTTTACGCGCCAATGCTGATGCCCAGAAACGTGATCCACACCCTGCTGCGGTCTAATTACAGTGTCCGCTATCATCTAAGTAGTTAAGATGCTTATCAATGACTGCAGTACGTGTTTAGTGTGCGTTATACTGAGTACAGCAGCGCCAAATTTATGCTCTCGGTAAATATGCTTTGCGCGTCCTCTTCTGGTTCCAACTCGTGACGTCTACATAAAAAAACACTCAGTGATTACTAGATTAAATAGAATAGCTTGGTAGCCAGGCCTTCGATATTCGTGCCTAAATACTGCCTCTCCGCACCACAGTTTACTAACAGTCGATGACGGCGGATACGTGCATTTCGACGTTGTCATGTTTTTTCTTTTTTTTTAACTCTGTTTTCAGTGAAATTCTACTCATTGTGGATAGTGACGCAGAAATCTATATTGACACAGATCAGCTTCAGGATGTCTTCAACTTCCCCTTCAAAATTTGCGCTTTGTAATTTTCTGATGCTCGTGCGTGTGCGTGTGCTTATATTTTGCAGTATCTTGTTCGCGATTCAGAAGAGCGTGCAATACTAACATAATGAATACAAACGGGTTCGGGGTAATCAATAGTAAATATCGGAGATACAGTGAAGTAGAATCTGGTCAGCATGGTGGAATAATATTCTAAATGAATAAAATTCATGACTTCTGACATTTTGCTGGCTACTTTATGATTGCTGACTTCACGACTGATGACGTCTAAACTTCGCGGCCTGTCGGGTCTACCGCTGATGGACACTTTGCAGCAAAGTGCCTATTTTACGGCTATGTCTAGTGATGAACACATCAGTTCGGTTTCGTGGCTACTTTACTGCAACTCTGTACATTTCTTTTTTTTTCCAATTTACAGGCTACCTTTCAGTGGAAGGTACAACAGGAAGCAATTAAAGATAACCCATTTTCCAACCATTGTTATCCTGGCAGGCAATGCAAATGCGTCGTCCCAGCCACCAGAAAAGTTGTGTGCAATAAAGGAAACTTGCGCTCGCTTTTGGAGCCACCACGTGGACGCGCGTTGCATGACTTTAAAGGCATACAAGTAGCCACTTGTAGGCTCCGTAACGATGGCTAAAGCGGTGCATAAGAATGGCAACACTGTATATAGAAGTTATTCATCTATGACTATCACGTATGCTAAGCTGAGGATATGCTCTAGACGGCTCTTTGAACATTTAGTGTGCGCTTTTCTACCATCAAGGTCACAGCTAATTAACGCATTGTGATACTAACGAAGATGGCGATGTTACACTGGTTGAAGTGCGTATGCCTATTACTGTCCCTACGAGACAATGTAGTTGAAGACAAAGTGTTTTATACGTTTTTGCACCCTGGAGAACTGTCACTCTAAAGAAATACGATGGTCAGGCATTGTGAACCCTCAAGATTCACTCATTTTCTGTCGCCCATACTACACGAGAAAGGCAGCCTTTAAATTTCCACGACGAATATTAAGCAGAAAGTCAGTATCACTAAAAATAATAATATCAGGTTCGTTAGGATGTAATTTAATTGCACTGAACGCATGCTTCGAGGAGTAGTGAGCAGAAAGAAACGAGCAAGCAGCAGTTGACAAACTAGTGAGCCACGGTAAACCAACAAAAGGAAAGCCTAGCGGAAACAACCGAAAGCAACAAAAAGGAGTTTGTACCCAGGGAAAGGTATATGTTCTGACACGTTGGTAACCAGGCAGAAAAATATGCTTCTCCAAAAACTCCTGCGCCACGGGCCTCGATACGGGTACAACTGTTGTAGTGGCCCCTGGGTAGCTCAAAAAACGGATATTGCACTTTCCGGAACCTCCTCTGTGCTGAGCCTAGACAAAAGAGTGAGGGGGGGAGGCGAAGAAAACACAGAAAGGGGATAAAAGAAAAAAAAAACGGAGATGGGACAAGATGAGCCCAAATGGACCGACGGCCAAAGCCGGTGAGCACTTTGCGACAGAGCGGCGAAAGGGAAAGCAAGAGCGTCTGCCTAAATCGATGGGGGAGGGAGGGGAGGTATAGGGAGCGTCGCCATATCGAAGGCTTTGAGTTCGGGATCAACACAGTGACCGGCAAGCGGGCCGCTCCCCTCAACTCGCCGACGCAGCGGTCGCTACGAGCCCTGCAGGTGCCCTGACCGGCGTGCACGTCGATACGGCGATAGCCGCCGCCTCTGTCGCCGCTCTCCGCAGTCTCAGAATAGAAGGAACCAATTGTGCGACGTGAGCGAGGGCTCGAACGGTGCACGCAGCACCGCGTTCCTTGGTTTGCGCATTCTTCACTCTTCTGAGTGCCCTCTCAACCGTTATGTTGCCGGCCTCACGTAAGGAGATGCAGCGCTGTGGAGGAAGCTCTCTAATGCTAGTGGTGTGTCCGTAGCCTCATACATTGAGGAAGTCGAATTTAGTAATCTTGCGCTAGAAGAAAGCTTTCCGAACAAGAACTGCTTTTTAGGATATTTTATTTGCAAGCCAGGTGTGAAATATTCGTAGCATGCTGTTATGATTATACAGATGAAAGTGGTTTAAACTTATGATGTTCACCAACATTTTCTTTTAAAAGGTTTTCTTCTGCGTTCGACACGAGTATTTAACGCTGCCATAGAAAACCAGTGGGGTTCGTTTTTGACCGTGAATACTAAAAATCTGCAGGACCTCCGAGGGGCACATCTCCGGGTCTAATCATTGTTGCCGCGCAATCTCGCGATATACGAAATATTGTGTGCCTAAACCACTTCCCGTAGAAACACGCCCCTGTCCAGGCATTCTCGGTAAGTTCACGCGCAGCAGTCGCGCTTTGCTCGCAAGGCAGTCACTCAAAGATCCACCTAAATATGACTGATGGAGAATCGAAAACCTAAATCCTTAGACCCTAATAATTATCTGATGTTCTTAACAGAGAGCTAAGGGTAGGAATTATGTAATAGGGCATCTGCTCTAATTAACTCGGCCAGCGCTCGATCACACGACCGCTAGATGTACTTACAGGGGATTTTAAGGAAGGTGGTGTATATAGGCTTAAAAGGACCTAGGTATCTTCTTAGCCAAACCCTCCGCCTTATGCAACATTGGACAGTTAGATTTATGTCAAACCTGCCATCATCAATGTAGAATCTGGAATATTGGACACAGCTTCCAATGATACTTTTTTTCTTTTCAGATGACACTATGACAATGCTTGAATTGTTTGAGTTCCTAACTTATCATACTGCTTTTTAATTGTTCAAGGGTTCAGGGTTGCTGAGAAGCAGGTGATATTCGTTCCAAAGATCGTCTCCCTTATGAAACCTATAGTCTAAATGTTGCTAAAGGCCCAAAAACTCCTCGATGCAAGTACACCTTTTCCCTTCATCTTCTTTGATGTTTTGGCAGATGTCTGACGTGCGGCGTCTAGTTGCGGACAAGTACAACCGGCTCGATACAGCCTCGCTATCATCGATTTCTTCCACCACTCCATCGACGTGCTGCTATTGCGCACTTGGTACGGCGCGAGACGTTACCTAACCTGTCTGGCATGTCTGCGGAGGCGATATCCTATACCCCGTTGCGCCACAGTTTTAGCGCAAACGGAGCCGGCAGCCATGAATACTTGATGAAGCAGCTACTCACCGCGGTCACTGAATCATGGCACTGACTTCTGACCTTAGCCTCAAATGATTCGCAGTGATTGACATCGAGGGCGTTTCCGCGAAACCGGTAGCGTCAGGTGCATGACACTCGTGACCGCTTGCTCATTATCCGTCTTTGAAGTCTTGTATAACACGTGTGAAGGAGTACTATTTGAAAAACAACCTAAGGATGTACAGTCATAGAACTACGTGCGATTTCTCCCAAGGAAACAATTCTAAAGACGACTACAGTGCTACCTAAGGCGAAGTTTGAGCGCAGCTCTTATTTTAAAGGGAGTTGGATCTTACTACTTAGATTTTCGGTTTCGTCGCCCCCTATCTCCGTCGCTTTCAGTTTAAAAATGGCAGCAAAGTCACGTGATCATAGTTACAACATTGCAAATAATTTCTTAGCTTCCACGTGACCACCCTTACAATGAAGTCCGCCGCCTAGTCGACAAGGTATGAAGTAATGACTCCCCAAAGCCACATGACCCCCTCCCCTCCCCACTGCTGCATTAACTACTGTGTTTAGAAAAAGTTTTATTACACATTAGACATTCAGATTAGACATTCACATGAGCGGCGACAAATGATCAAAACAGGAATTTCACATGATAATTAACAAAGGAAAGTGTACATAAAATACATCCTAACGAACAAATACATCACAGATCAGTATTTACATACAGAATAAAATTTGGCAGTTCGTGATGATGATATATAGAATTTTGAATGGCAATGTAGGTACATGAAGGTATAGACAGTGTAGAAAATTTGCCAAATAAAATTAACTACTATACTATACTATCGACCAGCCTTACATAAAAGGGCGCTGATATATGTATATATTAGGTTGGATTATACTCCAACTGGAAATGGGTGGGTGTCGCCACGTACAATCACCGTTGGTGGTAAAAATGTTGTCCACCCGTTTGAGATGCAAGGTTCTGAGTGTGTCACACGAATCGGTACCATATGGTGCACAGAGCTGTTTTTCAAGCTGAATCCTAACATGCGCGAGGGATTCGCACAGACGACCTTTGTTCCTCGAAATCATGATGGGCTGGGACTGTCGGATGCCGTGGCGGGCGAACCAGTCTCCGTAGGAAGGTGCCGGTGGTACCAAACGAACGTTGTTTCGTGACTTACACGTTGGTATCAGAACTGATCACCTAGGAATAAATTCTGTAAAACTCTGGCAAACACTCTTAATCGGTCGAGCTCATTTTTAATCTTTTTGCAATATATTGGTGCAAAGAATTTGAGTTCCGCTAGTATGCATTTATTATGCATCTATGTGCAGTTACAAAACACTATTTTTTCTTATGAGTCAAAGAGACTTCCTCAGAAGAAGCGAAAGAAGAGTCGTCGTTGTCGCTACAGGATCAACACCTTACGATCACCAATGCTACTAAGAGGTTGACCCTCAAGGGTCTGGCACACCATGTGTAAGGGAGGACCCGTTGTGCGGGCCCCTCCTATAGGCCACTAGGGGGCTGTGCCCTCCCATCTGCATTTTAATGGCCAATAATGTTTACACCACCACCTTATCCCCAGAGCTCTTCAATACTACCATTTGTGAAACTTCCCATACGGCCCATTTATCAAAAAATGGCGGCTATGTTTTGTCAAAATTCGGGTGTTTACGACTGGTGGCGGCACCCGCGGCTATTAAAGGAAACTGCATCTAAATGCCAAACTTTCTGATGGTTAATAAATGCACAACCATGAAAGAAAATTAAATTATTTGAAAACTTGCTGTGGCAAAACCTTTTAACTATAACATCCTTATAAATAATTATGACGAAAGAGAACAGAAAACAAATTTGATTTCCAAAAGATAATAATGGCAATCGCAAAAGGCTTGTATTGGCCACTTCTAGATGACACGACAATTCATAGACAGCCGAAAAATGCGCAAAAAAAAAAAAAACAGTCATCTTTTGAAGCGGATTTTTGCAACTGGTATGAACTAAAAGCTCTGGTTGCCCCTCATGTAACAACAAGAAGAGTCGCAAGCTATGCGCGACCCACTCGTGGCTCTTATTTCTCTAATTCTACAGAGAAATTCTCTTTGTCTCGTGACACTCTCGTGGCTCGAGACTGTTTCGCTCGGTTACATTGGCAACGTCCATAATGGCGATTCGACTTATTCGCCGAACGGACGCATAAACTACTGCGCTCTAAAAGTGCGTCGACGTAATGTATTGCGGCTGAAAACTCATGTTATCGTCTAGTATTAGAACTGGCAACATCTCCAGGTGTGCACTATACGGAACGTGGTTTTGTTAATTCGGTTTTCACGGTGATTTATACTGACATTTTCTCTATGATTACACGACACGAAGGTAAATAAGTGCGGCCGGCACAGAAAAAAAAATTAAAAATTGGTAGATTGATATCAGTTTGTACGAGAAGTTGACCAGCAGCTGCGCCATCTACGCACAGAACACTCCCGGGTATGCTTCTGTCTGGGCTTTATTTATTTATTCCCGAGAACAAACGCGGTCATTATAGGCCGTGGGCAGCCGTTCTGGCCCGGCGCTTCGCCGGGGACTCACTCTACTTTCTTTCTTTCTTTCTCTCTCTCCCATTCCCATCCCTGACGAAAGCCGTATTATTTTCACACCCGCATGCACGGCGATTAGGCAATGTGAACAAAATAAGTTCCTCTGTACCCCAGTCCAATAGAATATTTCCAGAAGGTGGTCCGTAAGGTTTATGACTACAGCCTAAACAACAAGCAACTGCTGAAATGCAGCTTGTTGATTGTATATGCACTCCAGAAAAGAAAAGATATGTTCAATGTGAACATTGTCTGACACCAGTCAGAGCTACAATGAGGGTGCTGGTAGTAACTCACACACACCGTGGCTCATGCACAGATGGCACTACATGCGCAAATAATACAAGGCAATTGCATCAAACAATTACAGCGGGTATAAAAAAAAATGGTTCAGGAGGCCAGATGGCTACAATATACAATGGGTCCCATAAGCGCAGAATGCTCACAGCGCGTGCATCCTGCCTGCCTGCAACTATTGTATTGTTGCGCGACTGACAGGGTCCGCTAGCCTACATCTGAGAGCATATATATATGTTGGGCCGAATTTGACTACTTTTATAAGGTTATTAAAAGTAGTAATTAATGAAAAAGTAGTTAAAAGCGGTCCAATTAGAAAGATAACCCTTGCCTTTATAGTGCTTACACCATTTTATTACAGGGCTTTGCGAAAGTAATAAAAAACGCAGCAGTGGCCGGTAGCGCACTAGGTTTACTGCATTCCAAAAGAAATAATAATAAAATAAAAACGTGAAATGGCCATTTCGGCAAACCTGCGGCGAAGAAGCCCGAATTCACATGTTGAGAGGACAAGGCACATAAGGCAAGAGAAAATATGTAATTCCGATAAAATAAGAAAGGAAACTTCCAGGAAACAAATGGCAAAGTTGGAAGAGTGACTCCCGAAGAAGACAAGGAATTAGGATCCCCGCCTTTGCACAGATACTCTTATTATGTGCAGTCGAGCCGAACTTGGTAGCGAAAGGGGTGAGCGGAAATGATAGCGAGTCGGAACTATGCCTGCTTCGTAGCATCCGAGCAAGATCTGTAATCGCCGCATGCGCGGCACTTAACAGCATAGCCTCTAGCAGAACGCTATAAAAGAGCGGAACAGACCCTCGGCAAGGGTTAAGGTAAAACCCTCTTCTTCACATTAAGACTTGATGAGACGCCACAATGCACACATTAATTGTCCTTGCGAGGTTGCGGCTGCTAGGAGGAAACAAAACCGCATCAAAACCTACCGGATGCAGGAACACGCTGGACAGCTTTTCTCTCTTACTCCTGCGTTCATTTCTCGCTTTTCTTGTCGAGTGATTACTTCACCGCTTTGCACCAAAGTGGGAAGCATTTTAGATCGTCTTCCTGCTCGCGCCATCGTGGAGGTCGTGGCGATGGAAGAGTCCAGGCTCCTCGTGTGTCTCCTCCCACTGCGTCGAAACTAGAGATGCCAGGATTAAGCGTATCACGACTACTCGAACGGACTTTTGCATAAATTATGGCCACAAGAAAACGAGGAATAGATGAGACGAGCATCTTGTCTACGTTTTACAGGCATGGTACTTGCAGATATTCATCTGCTTGGAGAGCTTTCTGATATGTTTTACCCTGCGGGGCAGCCAGCATCTCATAGCAGCTTGAGTACTTCTCCGCCGCTCCTTATGATTAACATCTGGAGACGTTGCTGTAAGCCAAGCCTTATTTATACATGTGACATATATCACGCACACAGTTGACACCGATACACCATCGGCAGACGCGTACCGGTGTGCCGGCGCCGAGATTGTGAGACAAGGCCACCGGGAAAGAGTGCTAAGAAGATATAGAGAGCGCTTAGGCGGGCTAGTTTTTGCGCGTCCGCTTCAAGGTCAGCGCGTAAAATGATGCTGGATAATAAAAGGGACTCAGCACAGTGTGCATTTACTTTGGCCTGTTTCGTCCACCTCTTGTTGCTCTGTGATATTCAGTAAAGAATATCTGCTGCACTTTCCCAACTGGTGACGTGAGAGCCCAAGGGATCAAATCCTGGCCGCGGCGGCCGTGGTCCAGACCTTGCAAATATTCACATCAAAGAGTGTCTGTAAGAGGCCATCCGCTAGCGATGCACTTGTGGTCTGTAACGATCTAACGCTTTGCACAGTATTTGGCCCTAAACGCATCTCGGCTCTAGAGTGATTCTATTCCGCATGGCAGCGCACACGAGTGTCGCAGGCGGCGAAATCGTCGCAGTTCCATGGTGAGGTCCTTCATAAACACCGTCTCATGAACGAGGAGATGTCTGTGGCGCTTTCGAAGAAAGAATACACAGTGTAATGAAAATCACATGAGAGAGGCACATCGGAATGATTCGAGTACGCGAGACCATAGTAATGGTGACCAGAAAGCGTACACAGCATGAGAGTGAATAGTGTCGGTACTGCGTGCCAGCGACGTCATATATAATGGGGATGTAAGGAGCGCCGCGTGCATTTGTTCGCCTCGAGGCATCGATAAAGAGGGCCCTCGCGGAACTTTCGCCGCGTTGCGCAAATTGCTAAACTAGGAAATCGTCAGGCAAGTTTTATTCTTTGAAAGCTTGAAAAAAACCTTTAGCTGGAAAAGCGCAATTCATAGAGCGCCTCTGGTCCGGTTTTTTCGCATTCGTGAAGAAGAAATGACGCGTTAAAGCTGAGGGCGAAGTCTTGAGGAAATGACGTCATGATATGGTTGCTGCGTATGCGATCTGCAAAAACCAACCTGCATGCCAACATGAACCCGCCTGCGCATGCGTCATGCTTTACGAATCCCCGGACACAGGCGTTCAGATGGGTTTCACGAGCGATTCCTTAAAATAGTACTCATGTGAACTCACATTACACAATTGCAATTCATCTATACCAAGCATCAAACCAACTAAAGTTTGTGGGGTACATTTTAACTATAAACATTAACTGGCAATTTCTGCTAACGTCGCACACTTTCCCTTTTTTTATGCCAACATGCTATGTTTTAGGCAAAGTGTTTAACTGACGTGAATCCCATCCGAGGACTCACGCGGCCAAAGAAAGTAGTGGCTTAAAGTACAGATTTGAAAACGCTCGTTGGTTTCGTAGGCTAAGTTTTGACTTTGTGTGAGCTGCTGACATTTATACAAGAAGACAAATCCGATTAGTTAGGTATTAAAGAACGAGTGGTTCTTATGCCGAAAGCATATCCAGAGGCAGTTAAAAATACGCTTAAAGACATAAGTTGACGGGGTTGTATTGCGTGGGGAGAAACCGCTACGATGACAATCCGGATTAGAGCTCTGTCCATCTCAGCACAAGTAGACGTGAGAAAAATTCAAATGATCTCCGCTGCTTGAGATATGGCAGAAGTCTAAAAATAAGACCATTGAAGGTGATTACTGGCCATCCAAACATATTTATTCAGCCTAAATTATTTGGGTTCAAGGCGCTATTTCTGTCCCTCTTCTTTTCCTGTGATCGTCTCATTGCACCGTTTCATCGGTTAGTATGAACCAACTATCCCTTCAGCAAGTAATTCTATAAGTTGATTGCTTAAGCCTTTAACAGGCTGCCAGACAGTCGGAGGAATATTTATTTAAAATTTTTACTTTTTTCCCGCTTTCCCGCCATGCACTTGTCTGTATGGTTCCTGACATGATTCAATAAGTAAAACGCAGTCAGTCTAATACGGACTAATGCAACATCTTGACGTTCTTTGGTAAGAAATAAGGAGCTGAAAATATAAACCAGACTACGCAGGAATGAAACCCAGGCGGACATTCCCAATTTCAGAGAACTGCGTGGACAACGGTGGAGAAAAACGAAAACATATAACGCACATGAATGGGTCACGCTGCTGTTGCCTTTTTTTATGTCCCTACTGATTAATCGCCCAGAAGTACAAGAGTTGTCGGAAACAAGATGTGACGGCCACTTATCGGTTGGGAGTACATCCTCCTTCACCATCAGCGTGTTCTTTTTGGTGGACCAATAAGTGGGCGACAGCGACAGAACAAATTTCCTCAACGACTTCTCGCAGGCGATGAAATATCGCCCAAACTGCATTTAATGCGACGTTGGAGGACGCGTGCATAAGATAAAGTAATTTGAGGTAAGACGTAGTAAGAGACAAGTAAAAGGACAAGTAACGAGTGACTTTACGCGACGGACGAAGAGGGAGAGAGAGGGAGCGAGGTAATGATTCGAAACTCCAGTAAGCAGCTGAAAAAGCCATTAAGGAAAAGAAGATTGCAAGAACTCACAGTAAGACTGTGTTTTCTACCAACAAAATTGTGCAGCATTGAGGATGCCCAAAGTCCGTTTCGGCCAGTCAGAGCTGGCCAATGTGACGAAAACATCTCCCGATTTGCAATTACCTTTCTGCAATTTCCATCATCATTACCAATCTTACCAGTATTACCGTCCTAACTGGCCAGTGATTCTGTCTGATCACCATCCATCGGTCTGTGTGTACAGGTCTCAGCGTCCTACAGGCGCATGTTGTCGTCTACTGCACTGCACTGTACTTCAGTGATAACTTAAGTTCCAGTGGGTTTCGTCGTTAGGTTTTCTGCGAAGTTGAAATTATCGCGACCCATTCCCACATGTTCTTCCCAAAACCAAAAACCAGAAAGCCGGAAGTCAGAGAGTTTAAAGCGACGATAAACCAGACATTGTCCAACTTTGCGGGTGCGACTTCCCGAACTCCTGGCTTGTTGGCAGGCTATTTATCAACCAGTAGGACATTTGTCTCGGGAGTCCTCTAGCTTCTCCTGTGCCTAGAGGGCACGCAGATAAGGGTGAAAAAAGAGGAGGGGGGAGTGGGGGAGACGATGACTTGCTTGACGTTGTGTAAGTGATGCTGATTGCAGAGGACGTGGATTGCGCGATGGGGCTAGACTACGCTCGTCGCATCAGGCGATGAGAGATCGCTCAAGCAGCGCCTGCCGTTGCTCGGGGCTGTTGTCTTCCGCAATACCTAGCGAGGCGGGGCATGAAAAATTTCTTCCGTGCTCCGTCGCTTGAGGAAACGTCTCATTTTTTTTTTTTTTATTTGCGGGAAAGAGGAACAAATATTCCGACGTGATGACGACTGGCTGTTTACTTGCGATGAAATTTCGTTGTTTTGCCACCCCGTGCATAAATTTTTGTTTTAAGCCGAAGCCCCGCAGCGAATCACGCAGCAAGACGCCAAACACTAACGCTTGTCGTTCACAATACGAAGGCAGGACTTTCTTTCTGTGCAAACTGTTTTGCACTCAATCGTGCATATCAGCGGTACTCCTAGGCCTATCAACAACGAAGATACACTGCTGACTCAGTGCAAAGTTAGTACGAGTAACACTGAGGTAGGGGTAATTAATGATTGAGTAATATTTCCTTGTTCTTATATGAACTGCAGATACTTCATTTTCATTCAGTAACCTGCAAGCCTTAAGGTGCGCTTTAGAAAAAAAGAAAGGCTTATTTTGCTCTACGAGATACAAAACATATCAATATCAAAGATTACCACTTTAACAATTTTAAGCTCGCTTTTTGACGTAATGAATTTTCGCTTCACAGAGACGTACCTAGATTAGGGCGCGCATGCAATTCCGTGGTGCAATCGGGATAAAACAAAGTTTTTAACTATCAATTCCAGCTTTCTGAAACATTAACTTTAATTACCTATTAAGTGTGGGAGGTTTTATGATAATATTGTGCGAACGTTCGCGACAGCGGTCCACACCTCCGACGCGTCACAGAATCTTTCTTCTAAAGTTAGATCTTAATTATGTCTCCTTAAAAAACAAATATAGGATGTTTTTTTTTTTATTATTATTGAACGACTACAGACACGTATACATCGCTACACAGTATGAGATTTCCGCGGAGGGACCAGTAAATATATTTGGTTGTTATAATGGAATTTTTCCTAGACGCGAAAGAACCCCGTTCATAAACATCTTCCTATTGCAAGATCCGCTTTCCGAGAATTTCTGAGTATGTACCAAGTTAAGTAGGGTAAAATCCTAAAATCCTCGGGGAGATACGCAGGGAGGGGATAACCCTCCCTAACTTCTGTCTAATCCAGGCGAGGTCATTAATTTGCTTAAATGGGCCTTTTAGCAGGAACATTGGAGCTATACGCGTTGATGAATAACATAACACGGCAAGCAGTTACACGTAGAGCGAAAAACTTATTATTCGGGTGCACTTTTGCCAACTGCCTCTGCAAATAAAAATTTATCAAATGAGGCACCAACCGACCTGCCCATGGTGATGCGCAAAATCACAGCCTACGCATTCTTCCCTGTGTACATCCTGGTGGCAACAAGGGCACCCTGTAATTAGGCTAAGATTAAATAAATCCTAGTGCCCGGACACACTGCAATTCTGAAAGGAAAGCCTCGCTATTTCGAAGTCACGCAAGCGCTTGCTGTTTCTGTTGCCCTAATTGTAATGAAAATAAAGCGCTCCCCCGCGTAAAGCTAATAAAATTCCCCCTTACGACCGCGAAGCTGGGATTTGAAGTTCAGCGGAAAGGTGTAATTCCCCTCCGGGGACTCGCCTTCCCTTCTACCCGTCTATCTCGGCTTCGCTGCAGAACCCGTGGAAGCGAGAACTTGCCTCATTCAATCAGGATCAGAATTCCTGCAGCAATTCCTCTGCTCTTAGCCTGCAACCTTTTGGGTTGGCCAGTCATTGAATGCGACCACTGCCAATCGCAATTTGGGCATGCAGATGGCTTTTCTGCGTGGTCCGTAAGACAAGAAAGCAATTAGAAGCAGTACAGATAGCAACAAAGAAAGCGACGGAGGCGAGACACAATCAGGAGGTAGGGAATTAGGGATCATCCCTAGATGAAACACAACTGTGGGGTACAAAATTAGGGACCATCCCTAGAGAAAAGAGTAATATTTTCATTCGGATTTCTTGCTTCGGACAACGATAGAGGAGGTGATCTTTCATTAAGCAATGTAAAACTCTGTGACCTTATCTAAGGATTATGCAGATGCCCCGTTTAGTTACTGCACGTAACCTTGCAACTTGGGAACGAAATGCAGTGAGTAGGAAACGGCGAGTTCATAATGACAGGTTCACTTTATTACGAGGTAAAGAGCAGTCGACAAAACCGTCAAAATATCTTAATGCAGCTTAACAATGCTGTGTCCGCACTTGATAGACATGATGACTACCATGGCGACACAAGACTACGGCCCCCAGACAGAATATGTAACCACATTCTTATCCGCTTTACTGTCTGCAATGTGGCGCTCATGATTAGTCTGCGAGAGCAAAATGCTGGTTAATACCTCGGGGATACGCGTTTATTACCTCCAGGTGTCCTCGGAGTTCAGCACACAAATACCAGAGGCAGCATTTGACAAATTAAAGTCATTCAACGCCCTTCGTAGCTTATACGGACGGTGATATTCTATGTCGCCTTTGAAGCTCCATCATGTGACAAATAAAGGAGAATATAAAAAAAACTCTAGCGCAAAGGTTGCATTAGATCATTATTTTTGAGTATTTAGCCAGGAAGCTTTGCCCACAAACTTGGCCGTCTTGATCACAACTACAAGCGCAGGTCTTCACTATTTCTGTGCTGCGAAAAATGCTTGCCATAGAATGAACGATCGACTGGTCTAACAACGCTTGCGCTCTTACAGAGACCTCTAATTAGCGAAACTAAGCAGTCAAAGCGTGGACATGTGATCACTGCATAAAATCGGAAGGATCTTTTTTCTAGGTCAAAATCATTACTACTGCGGCGGGCGAGTGCTCGCTCGTCGTCTCATGAAGCTAGTTTGTCAGCGACATTGGGTAATAACTCATAATAAAGCATATTATAAACTTGCTTTCAGCTCAGTACACTTTATTTAAGATTAATCCTCTTAGACGGTTGTCATTTGGTTGGTATTTTTTCGTCTCCATTTTTTTTTTTGCTGGGCACCAATGCACTCACACCTTTAGTAACAAGAAGGAGTCAGCATAGCGTAGGGCGCTGGAGAGAAAATTGCATTCCCTAGAAAAAAAAAAAAGACGGAGTAGAAAAGAAAGGCATTTCGAGTAATGATATTAGGCGAACAACTTCACGCCTGTCACATAAATATTTCTAACATTCTGAGCCGTCACTAATGAGCTTAGCGCAGGCGAGACACCTTAAAACATTGGAAGATGGAAGAAAAGGAAAAAGAGGACATGGAAAAGAAAGGAGGTGAGGGAAAGAGAAAGTAGGCGCCCTTTTCGACGAGAAAATACCACTTTTAATCCGCCAGTGGCGCCTACAGAGGACCGTCATTTCTTGGCTCATTTTCGCACTCGGCACAAAAAGGTTAGAAAGCGTGAAGAATAAGCAAGCTTAACGGCGACATTGTTTTCCGGGAGCGAACATAAGAGCCTTTGAGATGGAAGTCGTTAGAGAGTTGAGTAAAACCTGGGGAAAACAAAAGAGAGAGAGAAAGAGAATAGAACGAGGATAAAATGGAGCGCCGTACTAAATCTCGAAGCGGAGTCACAAAACACATACGAACATATTGCAAGTGCTGGGTGCTCAAAGGTTAGAAAAGAAATAGGGGAAAAAAAGAAAAGCTTAAGTTAGAAAGTAAGGAAAGGAGCAAAAAACGAAGAAAAGAAATAAATCTTATATTAAGCCACACTAAAAACAGGAAAGGGGTTAAGTAAGGCTCAGAAAAGGCGAAGCACGGTGTTCAGTCGCTGGAAGGCTCTAAAATCTCGCCAGAGGCGGCCAAGAAAGAGAGAAGAAATGGAAGCGAAATCTTGAAGGAACGCTTGAAGAATACAAAACAAACGGGCGCTCTGTCCTTGAAGCCAGGAACGGAGGTGAGGCAGCAGCAAAGCCAGAGTGGGAAAATGACCAGAATTTCAGGAATGAGAAGGAACCGTACTGGGGAAAGGGTGGCGCATCACGCGAAAACCAATTGGTGGAAAACGCTATTTGAATACACCTGCTGCAGTAGTGGACCATGAACCAGCACGCCCTGTAATATGTGTCTAGTTTTGTGCCCTGAAGCCGAAGCGGAGAAAACTCGTAGGTGCGCTGTTTGCGGTTCCTACCTTGATTTCAGAAATTGTTGTAATATTCATTATTTTTAAATCCCAAAAGTGCATCAAGAGCCAGGCGCGAACTTATCGGACGAGGACGATGAAGAGATGCGTGGATTAGAGAACAGAAGCACCAGTTTTGTGTATTTTCGTGCCTGAAGTCCCGACGAGAAGGTGTAATGAGGCGGGTGATTACATATGAATAGCTAACAGGTGTTTTCCTAGAGCACGGGTGTCAAACACCGCGGTCCTTGGTGGTCTGTGATGCGACCCGCCGGCTCCAAAAATTCCAGCCTTTGCTCCGAAAGCATGGTCCGGATCCTTGAGTCGGCTTTAGTACCAGACCTGTTTTAAAACCTAAGTGAATTAAAAGGCTTATTCTTCAGACAATGCAAAGTTCTTCGTGGAAATAAAAAGAGGCAGTGGTCTTTCAATCTGCGTAAACTTCGCACGGACGTCAACTTCCTTCAATAGCGAGGTGTTGGACAACTCGTACCTCCAAGTGTACTTCTTTTTCATTTAAGCATACGTGGCAGCAATGCTAACTGTCCTATTCTTTCAGTAGCTCTCTCAGAGCCGTCCTGAAGTGCCGACAGTCTGGCGTTTAAGCAAAAGACAGCACGCATTGTTTTTCTATTCCACCAATAATGGGAGAGTGTGGCCTGGGAACGAAGCGTATTGGTTGGTTTTATTTATTTATTGCTATTTATTTCTGTTTTCCAATCGGTCATATTTATCTACTTTTTCGTGCGTTATTCTTTTTTATTTTCGTGTTCCTGGACTGCGATTAATTATATTTTCTCATAGCGGCCTGCATACAAATACTAATATTCTTTTACGACTCATGTTAATATTGTGCTAATATTGCAGGAGTGCTTTAGCAACGGGATAGTGGTGTGTGTTGAAAGTGGTTTTACTGAAGATACGCAGACAAAATTTTTAATTATGAAACATTTTCATTTGCCTACACCATCTAAACTTTCTTTTCTCCCCATTTTCTGGTATTTATTCTTAGCCATTCTATCCTCTTCTGACGCAGCCATCATACCAAATGTGCACTATCCATCTAAATTGTGTGTAGGATGCTCCACTTCCAGCTTCAAGAAAGTTGTGTTATATTCGAGTACTTCTTTATAATTAGCTTTATCGGAGTCTTTCGCTTTATCCTAATCGCTATCTATATCCAAGTAATTAGTTTTACTCAAATGCCTTGTCAAGTGTAACTATTTCTTTACGTCCGAGTCTTTATGTCCATGTTTTTCTATCTGCAGACATTCTTTTATTCCAAAAAAGATTTCTATATCCAAGAATTTTGTTATATCTATTTATATCGGAGTCATCGATATGTATCTGAGTCTTTCGTTTTATCCGATACCATCTGTATCTATATCCGGACATATCGTGGTATTCGAGTTTCTCGTCATATGTAAATCTTTTCTTACGTCTGAATCTCTATGTCCATGTTTTTCGCTAAGTCCACAATTTCTTATATTCATTTCTTTCACTTTATCCTCTTCTCCACGTCCTATGCAAGATGTTTCAAAATCTAGATCGTCGTTTTTCCCTGCGTTGAGCGTATGATCCTAAGCGCAGTGAAAAGCGAATTCCAACGGAAGTTTATCACAGCGGGGGGCGGCATAGAGACATGTAGTCCGGTGAAATTAGAATATTCCTACAGCTCAAGAGACTGTTAATGGAGAATCTATGGCAGGGGCCTTTTCGTGTTGTGGACGTGTTCGGCCTGATGATGATGGTGTTGCTCGGATATCGACAACTGTACTACGTGTATTATTATTGCGATATCAATACTGTGCCAGGTTTCGATCCCTCACGTGGTCCCGGCGGAGGCCGCGCTTGGCCTTGAACAGCCGAGGAGGAGGAGGAGGAGGAGGAGGAGGAGGAGGAGGAGGAGGAGGAGGAGGAGGAGGAGGAGGAGGAGGAGGAGGAGGAGGAGGAGGAGGAGGAGGAGGAGGAGGAGGAGGAGGAGGAGGAGGAGGAGGAGGAGGAGGCTGGTAACTTACTGTCTCGCGTCATACTCTTAAAGGATGAGCTTAAGTGTAACCAATAATGCAGCACCTTA
Source organism: Amblyomma maculatum (assembly GCF_055883805.1). Lineage (NCBI taxonomy): Eukaryota > Metazoa > Arthropoda > Arachnida > Ixodida > Ixodidae > Amblyomma > Amblyomma maculatum. The sequence continues at coordinate 33,902,313 of NC_139353.1, forward strand.
CAGTGATAGGGCGTAAGAGGGAAATAATGTAGCAGGCAAAAAAAGCTTCCGCCGTTGTTATCGCAATTTAACTAGGGTTAACCACAGTTAAATTGCATCTATTTTTTTTAAACAAGGATGTGCCGGAATACATATATTTCTACAAAGGTCTGACCGGTCTCAATAAGAATGAATAGATTGTGACACTGCGAGAAAAATTTCATGAAACAACCGACATTTCGGAACACTCGGTACCTTCTTCCGGGTTGACTGGTTTGAGCATGAAACACGCTCAATATCTTCACTGCCTCAGTGGCAATAAAGTTTAAACTTTCTCCAGAATCACGCAGGGAAGCAAAACACCCCATTCCGCTCTTCTCAGCTCTTCATACACTACATATTCGCTTTTATTTGGTTTCACTTTGAATAATTAATTCTAATTCTCTAATTAACGCCGCACAGTCCTAAGTCAATTTTCGAGCTCATTTCGGTGACCCCGAGTTTCGTCTTCAGATTTTAATTTTGTAATAAAGCAACTGTTACACACATTTCAATGTTTAATATAAGCCTTATACTTTTAATTTAACCCATTCGCAATCTCCAAACATTTTTATATTTGCGCTTATTTTTCTTGACCATTAGGAGTAGTAAATGGTAAGACGTTGTTTCCATGCTCATAAAACTTTCCATCACTGATTACACAAAGGTACGCATTAAGAACAACAAATAGAAAATGCCGGCAGCGTAACTATATGAAAACTCGAACAATGTCGAGGATGTTCGTGACCCAAGCGAGTGCACGCGTGCTCCAGGCCTTTTATTTTCCGACATCTCGTTACGACACCGGCGCGCGATTCTAATGTGGACGGCATGGATGTTTAATGCAGGAGTCACGAGGATAACTGCGCACTGCTCGGAACAATAAAGCAAGCAAACAACCAAAGAGCTAAAGAGGTGGGGTCCTGGATCGGCGGCCTCCCCTTCATTTCTACCACTCTTCATCTCTCTTTCCCCCTTCGCGTTCCTCGGCGATTCGGCTCTGCTTTTAACGTTCTCTCTCTTCTTCATCCTTTGTCTTCGCGCACCTCTGAGATGACGTCAGGATATTCTCTCATCTGTTTTCCTCGAAGCACGCAGTGACGTCACGCCTGCACCGGACATTTTTGGGACCAAAATAATTTGCACCACGTCTGGACGCAAAGAAGGGCGGGCAAGTGGAAAGTAGGGCGGCTCTTGAGAGAGCACGTTGGGTGTGGCATTGTTTATCTCGTAGCAGGTGCTGAGCGAGAACGAGTACAATGAAAGGGGTTATGGGGAGAACAGAGGGAGAGAGTGAAGTATGCGGCGCGTTGAAACTGCAGTGGAGGAGACGGAGAGGGGGACTGCGTAAGAAATATCGTATTTGTTTTTCCCCGGGGAGCGGCGACCCCCTACAGCATTACCGTCCATCCCTCCTTTCTTTATTACTACGCCCACTAACGCACGCAGGAACGCGGACACATCCACACAAACTCCCCTACGGGTCCTGGTGTGGCTTTGCCCGGTCGTTAGCTTCACAGAAGTCGGAGGAAGGAGTGCGCGACCAGAATCGGAAAGAGAAGCAAGAGACAGGGAGGAGCTCTTTCTAACACCTCAAGACCCCTTCGCCTTTTACACTGAAGAAACGACGCCTCAATCTCTTCATTGCGTCGTCGCTGCTCGTTTGTCGCAAAAGCCGCTTGGGCCGCCACATGCCTTACCCACATTTCTGCTGTAATTTCTGTGCAGGTTTTCACAATGCTGTTTTATTCTGGTTTCATATATTTCCTGAGTGGACGGCTGCAAAAATCGAAATGCTGAAGAGACCTAGCCTTCTTCATCGCTCGGCTCAAAAACTAAAACTTCAGGCCAGCATTTGCCAGGGGCCTCCCTAGATATGAGGCGGAAAAAAAAAACATGATAAGGCCGCATGAGGAATTTTGACGGAGTGTACGGCGGAAATATGTGACGTGCAGCTCGCTTGTAACGGGTGCCTGTTTGTGCTTGTCTGTGTGTGACTATGTGTTTGTGTTCATTTGACTTACCACCCTGGTCTTTTGTTCGGCTAACACTTGCTGCCATGAAGCAGTCTTGGTACTGTCTGTGCTTTTCTAGTGGATTGCCTCAGACTCCGAGGTATGTCGTGCGCCAAGATACAGCAGCCTGAATGGGCTCGCTTGAGGAAATGTGCGCGCTTTCGTGTAAATCGCAGGCAAATGGCTATTGCGCCACGGGTATTCCGCATGGTTCTTATTTACAATCTGCTCTATTCTATAGGGATTTCCCCAAGCACAGCACGTGAGCGTTGAAAAAAAAAAATGATTTGTCACAAAATATACTACATATGACATATGACGAAATGTTTGGGCCACGGTGGGAGAAAAATCATTTCATGCTTTCTGCTGCTTATTTTTCCATTTTGTTAAACACATTACATGATAAGAGTTCCAGGCTTCACTGCTAGCTCCACTGTACTTAGCCAGGGTAGAGAGTTATATTTTGTTCTTTTTTGTTTAGTCTATTATGCGAGGCTTAAATAAAGAGCACTTCTAGGACTAAAGCATATGTTCTAAACCTGGCGCAAAACGGGCTTTGATTACATTCGTCGTCGACATTTTGCGCTTGCTCTTAGCCGAACCACTCAATAATGTCATGCCAAGAAAGCGGGGATGAGGCGCTGGCAAAGGGTTGCAAGCAAGTCAGCTTGTTGAATATTTCAGGTAGGCTGAATGCACGCTGCCAGGGCTGGAAAACGAAGGAGCATACCACGAAACAAGCACAAACCCCAAGAATAGGCGCACGGGTAATGCGTTTGTGATCTAAGCTGAGTGGAGTTGGAGAAAAAAGAAAAAAAAATTGAAAAGGAGTACTGGCATAGGAAAGATGTAGCACTCTGAGTGGGTCTTTAAATATGCACCACGAATAAATGGAAAGAAGAAAAGAGAGAAGTACGGAATTTTAGTATCTGTACGACTAATAAGCCAATAAAAAAATAGACCAGTCAAGACACGTTTCGGACGGTACTGAATGCTTATGCGAGTAACGTGCCTCCTATTTGTGCAGCGCCCAACTGGTTCCTTACAATATCCATCGTCTAAACATCCTGCTTAAAGATAAGGAGAGCAATATCAACGCCTTACAGGAAATGAAGACTTGGCACTTCCAAATGCCGCGCAGCATAACTGATCTTAGTTTCGATGAACAATCTTCTCAACTTTTTACGTGTTTGGCATCAAGGTTGACGCATAGAGGCCTCGTACGTCTAAATTTGATCAGTAAGACTTGATTAGAGATGCAAAGCTCAATGTAAATATATCGAAAGATCATACCGAAGAAAAGGATCCTCCGCCACTTTGCCAAGTTTTGGTCTTGAGAGTGCGACTTTATCGTTGTCTTTACATGACGAAAACGAATAGCTCAACTGCGGCATTTGTAAGCATTTACAGCGTTATTCGCACGCACTTAAGTGTATTGCTTGCCGAGTTCATTCTGTGCTTTCGTGTGCAGCATCCTTGAAGCTCTTTCATCAAGTAAAAATAAGCACACTTGCAATCTTGCGCAATCTCGTGCAATCTCGCACAATCTCGTGCGATGTCGCGCAACTGCCTTAGGTGACAAAGGCTTGCTTTCGACTTAGATTGGATCTCGGTAAATCATGTTAGCTAGATAAACAACATTAGACACCTTACTTCACTCAACACCACTTGTGCTGCCACGCACCACCACTGTGCTCGATACCAGAACAACTCAAATGACCTATATTCTCGCCCACTCCCCTTTTTTTCTTTCTCTTTTTTATTTACTGATGATTTCATGAAAAGAAAGATCTGTTTTCTAACGTTTATTTTCCGTCCAGCCATTCGGAGGGGGCGGACGAGTGCACATGCACGACGCCTGACCTACAAGCGTCTCCGAAATGTAGATTGGAATACCAAAACGACCGACACGGAGTTCCGGTCACGTTTATTCATACAGGAAGGCGTGCATATACGAAGCACAATAAGATAATATGAAAGCAAAACGAGTAAGAAGCGCGGCACAGTGGTGATGATGACGACGATAACTGTCAAAAGCGAGACAAATCAAAACCCTCTTGTTGGGCTGAGGAAGACAATACTTCATCACACAGACGGCTTTAGGGTCCGATTCGATTTGGCGGAGCAAACAGTACGCGACTCGCGACGAACGCGCCGGCAAGCCTAGTTGCTCAGCCAAGCGAGAGAGGGCACTATTCTGCAGTCTCCCCCATCCGCTGTTAGCGTTTGCCGTTCCAATTTCGTCAAACTGGCTGCGTCGTTGTACTGATTAAATTCTATACTTCTTTTTATTGTGTCTTCTTATTTTTCTTCTCTAAGTTCTGATTTTCATTATGTACTTTCTTTTCCTTCTTTAATATTCGCTACTTTTTTTTTTACTCCTTTTCTCATTTCCTTGCATGCTTTTCATCTTCATTCCGCTTATACTTTCATTGTTCCTTTATCTCGCTTTCCCGATGCTTTTCTTTTACTCTGTCTCTGTTTTTCCGTTTCCATTTCCTTAATCACCTATTTTATTTGACATTTATACCTTCGTTTTATTGTTCTTCCCTTGTGCAACTGCCTTAACCTCTCATTGTTTCACTCTGCAGTTTCGTCTTTACGTTCCTCAGAGATCAATAACGAAGTGAGCGGTGCCGTTAACTCTTTCGTTAGATTTATACCTTATTAGTGGCAGGGGCGCTCATCCCTACCCCTAATGTTCTTTTTATTAGGCTTCGAGTTGAGCACCATCCTTCCGCGGTACTCTTTAACGCCCGCGTTCAGAGCGCGCGTTTAAAACAATATCATGCAATTTAGCTGATCGTTTTTCAATGGAGGCGAAAAGCAAGGCGCCCGTGTGCTGTGCGATGTCAGCGCACGCTAAAGAACCCCAGGTGGTCGAAATTTCCGGAGTCCTCCACTACGGCGTCTCTCATAGCCTGAGTAGCTTTGGGACGTTAAACCGCACAAACCAAACCAAACCAAACCAAATCTAGGCAATATATACGCGAAAATTCGAACTTCACTCGGCGGCAAGTCTTCATGGAAAATCTATCATATAAAAAGTTCTGTAGTAATTTTTCTATTCGTAAACGACAAATATTTATGCAACAATGTATAAAGGCACATGCTAAGCACCAGGTAAGAAACAAGCAAAAAAGTAAACTACGCAGCTGGAAGACGCATCAGACCAACTGGGCAATGCTTCAAGAAAAGGCATGTTTCGATAACATTTTTCCTGAAAGTCATGTCCGTGAACAGAAATAAATGTTCCTAATCACGGTTAAATATTCAGCCGTTATCAAGATAGAAACAACGAAGTCTCACATTATTATCATCACAGGAGGCAAAAAAAATCGCATGGGGCGTCTTTCGTAGGTAACCCATTTATGAGAACCTATAGCAATCGTACTATAAATGAAGCGTGCAATATTCTTCGTAGTGCTAAAAAAGTGTCCTGGCACGATGTGTGACCTATATATAGCTCATTGCTTAGGTTTCACTTGCCCGTGCCATGCCGGAGGACGCTTGTTGAGTGTGGCATCATGAAAAAATAAAAAAAAATAAAAAAAAAACTAGAATGGGCAGGGTTTTTCTAGAACTGAAGGAAGAATGAAATTTTGCTTGAAATTGTGCTTGAAATCGTATTTCACGTAAATAAATATAAGGCCGGAATTAATAAAAAAATTCTAAACAGCCGGATTATGCATCTAAAAGGAATGATCATGAATTTAGATATACAAGAAAATCTAACTAGAGTGTGCCTTTATGCCATTCTTCTTTTGTGAGAACTGCCACAGAGTAGAATCATTTGTTTTTTAACCAAGTGTGCTGCAATACGAAGATCTGTCTTTCGTTTAGCTTTTTTTTTTCTTTTCAGGTTCTAACCCGCTCCCCTTTCCTGCGTAAGCGCTCTTGGGCAAAGCGGGGTATCTTTGAATAGAGGATAAAAGGAAAAGTAGCAACAGATTCATAAATGACATCTTCCCCTTCAAACTTACTTGTCTGAGAGTCCCACATGTGCTAAAATGTTTAGAGGAGCAGACATATATACTAGACATTTCTCAATAGTTTCCATTTCTTATCACTGCAGAAAATCTTTCATTTAATACGAAGACAGCACACCTGAGAAACAAGAGCTTGGGACAATTGGCAGCGCAAACGAAGACTACGATAGTTAATCACACTGCAAGAATTAAAACTAGCTATAACTGCGGATAAACATAACAGCCTTCAACCCTAAAGAAATACATTGCGCATTGATGGCTCATCTAGCAGAATCTTCTATAGAGGCGCTTTTCAATTTTTAAAGTAATTTATGTTGTGTAAATAGTGCTGGAGGCTTGAATATATTCCATTAATGTACTATTCCTGAAGCCTGTGAAGGAGACAACATCCCTATGAAGTTATATATATGTAGCCCTTACCGGATATCTAGCCACATTTTTGATAGTGTTATGAACATCAGATCTCATCATTGTGGCTTATAAAAAACATGGCCAACAACTCACCATGGAAATGCAGTCTGAGAACCGTTCGCACTCAAGCACTAGTGTCTTGCTATTTTCTGTGACCTAGAGAAAGCACGAGCAACCTAGAGGTCAGGGATCCTGCGCGACGTAGACAACTTGGGCATTCGTGACAGGATGCCGGAAGTTCTGAATGATTTTCTTTATAACCGTCTGTTAGAAATACTTTGGGCGACTCAGTAACAAAAAAAAAAAACTAAAAAAAAACCAAAAAAAAACTTTACACACAAAAAATGGCGTTTCTCTGGCGTGCGTTTTAAGCGCATCACTTTCAAAGTGCCCATTCCTGGCTTCAGTGGCGTCACCGTGACCGTCGGCGTAACCGGTGAGCAGCTATACAGAGCGCCCTGCGAGCCAGCCATATCAGAGCTGGCATTGGCCAATTTGGGCAGCAAGATTCTGCTCGGCGATTCACAGCCCACCATTATCACCAAAAAAGACTCCGCGAACACACTGGTGAATAGCTGCGCAGAGATTCGAGGGATTCCTTAACGATTTTGCTTCTTATACTTAAAGGTGAAGCTTAAGTCTACTCGGGGCAGAGTGCCCCGGGTAGCCACCCTAATGCAAGCTTTGCAAGCTGCTGCGAGCATTGTGAGTGGTCACACGAATTGCAGGCATGCAGGCGAAATAGCCTACTACCCTAGTGTCCAGTTGGCAACTCGGCAGCTGTCAAATTGTACGGTGCCATGGTATTCGAGTCCGGGACCATTGGATTCCGAATCAGACATGCACCCCTATTTACAGGCCATGCCGAGCCGTTCGCCCAGGTTGGACTAAAGCTGGGCTTTATGTGTACGTTGGGTTGTCTTTCGCATAATATGTGGCACTTTACGAATGTACGCTACGTTTGTTTGAGACGGCACGTGATATAATATAGGCACAACTTAAGAGCGTGGTGACTTAGTGAGCAGCACAGCGCACAGCGCACAGCGCAAATCGGAAAGGAAAGCCCCATGCCGGAGCCGCAAAGGCGGTCACATCGCGCCCTTAAAAGCAGAGCTTAAGGAATCCGCAAATTATCCGCGGGGAAATATGTTTACGGTGAAAAAAAAATGCGTTTACATAGTCCATGCGCCATCAAGGGGAAGTATCTGAGACTCGAAACATGGCAGGAGTGCCGGCAGGTATCATGAAAGGCACATCTACATACCAATCAAGAACTAACTGACAAATGATTGAGTGCCAGTTTAAGTATGGTTATGAGATACAACATAGAATAGGCTCGAAATGCACAATATATAGAAACATATTTCTCTAATTATTTATCTAAGCATATTACACAATACCTCAAGTTACTGGCATTCTAGTGGGCATCAAGAAGAAATGGGCATGGGCAGGACATGTAGTGCGAAGAGAGGATAACCGATGGTCGCTCAGGGTAACAAACTGGATTCCAAGGGAGGGAAAGCGTAGCAGAGAGCGGCAGAAAGTTAGGTGGGCGGATGAGGTTAAGAAGTTCGCAGGGGTCAAGTGGATGCAGCTAGCACAGAACCGGGTTAAAGGGAAAAATATGGGAGAGGCCTTCGCCTTGCAGTGGGTATAGTCAGGCTGATTATTATTATTATTATTATTATTATTATTATTATTACTATTATTATTATTATTATTATTATTATTATTATTATTATTATTATTATTATTATTATTATTATTATTATTATTATTATTATTATTATTATTATTATTATTATTATTATTATTATTATTATTATTATTATTATTACCCAACTGAAATACCTGCAGAGCTGCACTCTGGGTACGCATTGCAGAGTATCGCAATTGTCGGCCCTTTTTATTGCAAAAATTAGCGGCAGTAACGAAATAATCCCAAACTTCCTATGTTTTTAGTTTATGTCGACGATCTTCAAAAAACATACACATCATCCAACGTAGGAACGTGCGAGGAGGAATAACAGTCAACAATTAGTAATCTAGCGATGCAGGGGCACGCAAAAAATCGGTTCTACCTTTTCCGACAGAATTGAGTTGCCATTCTGTTCTCGCTCTAACGAGACCTGTAAGCTGACCCCATTTCGCGCCCAAATAAAACTAATTTGCCTGCCAAAATTAAAACAAATTTATTTTTGTAACGTTGGACAGAAAAATCACAGTGATATATGAACACCATCAAAACCCACATATGAGCACCCTCGTAAAGAAAGTGTACCAGTCACTGGATATGTTCAAAGTTTGTCGACGTAAAAAGTAAGGGTATGCTGTTTATTTGCTGTTTACACACTTATCTGTTGGTTGCACGGTCCTGTCTAAACTACGGTTGCACACTGTATGGGTCTGCAAGACCATCATATATTGAACGACTACGCCCACTACATAACTTAGGTTTGCCTCTCAGCTGATGCATACAGAATATTTCCATTAAGCTGTCTCTAAGACTAAATAAATAGACCGTCCCTCGAGTACAGAAGAACCACGCTTACGTGTTCATAAGTCCTACAAATAAGATCCCTGCCAAAACATCTACGCTACCCCGTAGTTACAAAGTGCATCTGAAAAGCACTATTCCGGAATAAACAGCAATCGATCAAGCCTTTATTTGCTCGCTTCAAGAAAACATGCCGCTACACACAAATGCTGAATACCATTCCTAACATTGCCTCAAGACATGTCCTGGAAATAAGGCAACAAGATACGCAGCTTTTCGGCACATCGGCCTACTGAGTTGCGCATATAGGTTTATGGAATGAATTATCTACAAACGCGTCTCTTGTTTTCTTGAAAGCCGAAATGAGCCTCTCCACCCTATAAATGGGGTTTTCCAAAACAGCTCTGCGACTGACAATGTCATCGCCCTCATCTCATGTCTTGAAGAAGACCTTCATGCTAGAAGTATCTTTGTCTTTCATGAAGGCTGATTTTGACTCGGTTTTTCATCATACAGTACTTATAGCGATGGGTTGTGTTGGTTTTGGAGAAACGTTACACAAGTGGATTGAAAACTCCAGAAGGTAGAAAATTTTTATCAGCACTCCAAATGGTCCAGCGTTCTTTCAAACAGTACAGAAGCTTGCGTACCTCAGGGGGCTGGTCCCTGATACTCATAAAAAAGAAGCCACCGCGAGGAGTACTTATGTCGGTGATATTTACATCAAGAGCCATCAAACTCGTAAAATGTTACCTAGAAACGTCTTCACAGAGCGTTACTGAACATCGCCATGTATTTGGCTTCCCGAGATTTACAACCTTTTCAAAAAAAAAAAATCTGTTGACATGGTTTCCACAAGAAAGCAAGAATACAGTTACCGGTCCTTCTAGGTGAACGGGCACTATACGCGCACTACTGATGATTTTTTGACATTGTTATAGATAAGGACATTGCTTCGACACTGCAGGTTAATACACTCTGCGAGAAAACTGCTACAACGTCCTATATTTTCAAATTCATGGCGCGAACACGATGTGGCTTATATCTCTCCTTCAACAAGCCTATGTTGAAACACTATTCCGGAAATGCTTACTATTTCTTGACGGGCTTTCGCCATTAGAAATCGTGCGGAAAAGCCTGTAAATCTGCATTGGCCTCCCAAGTGGTTAAACTGCTTCGCGAACAGAAGCGAAATCATGGTGCCTCCTGATAGAGGTAACCACCTGCAAGAAAACTATGTGAACCGGTATTCGGCACGTGCTCCAAGGAATGATGCTATTCCTACGCCGGCGTCACTCCGGTTCAGCAAACTGATCAAGATGTCTAACTCCTGCATCTACCTAATATCACTCAGCCAGAGAAATGCATGCCAATAACCTTTCCTCCCTGGACGCTATCGCCTATCAAGATAAAGAACCTTGTCAGGTGTAAATGCAAAGTTCCGCATGCCGCAAGTGATACATCTGCAAACTTCTCTGACTTCCTTGGTCGAGAAATACTGTGCAGACATATACATCAACACTGATCACTCTACTTCACAGGAGTCTTCCTCCAGTAGCGTTTATATGCCCTCGATGGTCAAAATGTTTCCCATCACCTGCAGTGGAAGACATCCTCCCAGACAGCAGAGCTGCATATCAATAACGATGCTATTGCCTATAATGTGGCCCTGAAGCCATGTCTATCACCACAGACAATTTTAAGGTGAAAGCGCTTAATGGCTCATACTGTCCACTATAGCTGTCAGTCAAATGACGTCATAATGAAGTCATCGGGAGAATAAAAATCCTGTCTCCACCTGGAATCAAACCTCCATCCCTTTGATCCCCAGCCGAACGCCCAGGATCGTGAAACGCACATCTTAATTCTCCTTGTCTACCGTCACGCAGATAGTTAAAATAAATTAATGCCGGAAACATAACTATGCACTATTAATCTCATTCCACATAAGCTCCAGTTATATGTGTAACTTTTAGAACATAAATGGAACACATTATATAGTGTATCGTCAAGGTCTATCCACGAAGCTTCGGAGGGTCGGCTGCTGCTACCTCCGGCCATTCATTCGAAATTACCAAACCGTCCTGCCTCACCGGCTGCGATGCTTCGAAGCTGTAACGACTGTGACTGGGAGCCGCGTTTATAAATGCCTGTTCCCACTGCATCGCAATGGCAGACTCACAAGCCTGCTAGAGAACGGTGCGTACGATGAGACAATTGAGCCCCTTCTTTGTCACAGCTCTTGGCTTTCTGGCTTTTTTCTTTCTGGCTTCTGGCTATGCCGCTTGGATCCTTAACCGAAGACAAGCTTCTGAGATCTTGGACTAAATTGTCGTCTAAGAGTAAAGCCTTGAAGGCGCTATTTGCATTACAAAATGGCTCAAGGCTCTTTTTTTTTTTTTTTTCGGAGGGGGGGGGGGGGCGGATACACTGTAGGTGCGCGACTTTAGCAGCCTCATACCCGTACCAATGGCCTGCGAGCACGTGCAGGACTGATTCTTCGTTTTTCTCTTTGTTTCTTTTCTCTTCCTTTGTTCCCCTTCCAAGTTGTGGGGCTGCACACTGGGCTTCGCCAAATAACCCTAGCTCAATGCATTTTCATTCGTAACTCCACCTGTCTCTCTTTCTCTCTTAAAAAACTTCTGGAGACATAGGTGCGAGGAATTTTCAGGTTTCTTATCGTTGTACTTTTTTTTCAGTTTTTAACTACAAAAACGCCGTTAGATTCAAAACATGCATGCAACTTATATAGAGTTCCTGAAAAAAAAGAAAAGCACATACCTGTGTGGGTATGTGCCATCACATTAGAGGACAACAACAACAACAACAAATCAACAACAAATATGCTGCTCTACTTAACAAACTTCAAGACGGCACACATTCTTCCACTAAGAAGCAAATTCGCATGTAGCCTCTACTAAACCTCAAGCTCGCTGCAGAGCCGAGAAAGCGTTTTAAGGAAAAAAATGGCGAAAGGAAGGCGCACGTTGTTTTCAAAGGGCTTATAATCAAAAGGCGCAGCGCCTGCGCGCCAAGGTGCGCTGTTGCGGCCGAGTCCGTAACTTCCACATCAGCGTCTTCACTGTTATTTTGAGAGAACGGACGGCGGGTAACGAATCAGAGAGCCCTAACGCGAATCGAAACGCCTCTGCACTCATTTCGCTTGGACGGATGCATTTCCGACTCTCACCACTACCTTCTTACTCCGCCTCCCTCATCCCTGAAGGGGAAGCTTCACCACTCGCCTCGTCATGCAAGGCCGAAGGTGGAAGGAGAAAGCGATCGATTGCTTCTCTCTTTCTCTTTCTATATTCTTTTTTTCTTTCTCTCCCTCTCGGGCCACGGGTTCGCTTTTAGCCAGAGAAGGGTTCTTCTCGGCGAACTGCCTCTTTAATTGATGACTACGCCCTGACTCGACGACCCCTGCCATAACCGCTAGCTGTGCTGCCTGGCAGTTGCCGCTTTCGGAGATTTCACGATCATAATCACTATCACGATGACGATGGATGCATTTCGTAGCCAGATGTCATTTGCTATACAGGGCGGTGCTAGCTTTTTACGCTGAAGATTCGGCATGCGTTAACCTTGCCCAGTATCTGAGTGCAGCAACTGTTTCTCTAATTGCGTTATCCGTATACATAGTGTTGAACTTGTTATGAGAGTCGATAATCAAGTTTTTCACTCAGTACTGGCGGTAAAAGGGGGAATCTTTGGAAAGGCTGATAACTAAACACTGTGTTGATCCGGATTAAACTGGTGTTTTTATATTGACTAACTGTCTCTACCTCTCCCCCCCCACCCCTACTGGGTGTGAGACTATATGAGTAGCAGACCCACCTTCGGAAAGGCGTAGCATTCATATGTATCATTTTTCCGTTATCCTGTGGCCAGACCTAATGCACCACCCACTATCACGTGATCCGTATCTCCGTCCTAGAAGAGGGAAATCTGCCTGCCGTACAAATGCGATGCTTAAACTGCTATTCGTGTTTCTTGGCAAAGCGTAGAGCATGAATGCCGGAAGTGATATTTTTCATTGACTCAGATTGCAAGCGGACAGAAAATAAGTATTTAAACGCTGCAAACATGTATTCCCGCTGCGTATGACGCCTGTATTTTTTCCACTTATGATATTGTCTTAACATGAGCCCATTATTGTTTATAAAATCTCTATCTCGATTCGACTTGCAATGAATACGGTGAAAGGAACAAAAAACTGGTTTCGAAGTGAGCGACAGGAAAAACAACCAGTATGAGAAACTAACGTCTTCTCTACAGGCACAGGCCTTCCAATCTATATGTGCGATCTGGCCTTCCTGCTCGTCCTGAATTACCATTGTAAAACCCCTGTCCTGCGGATCTTCGGTCACCGGGAAGAGACGATTGGTAGAGAAGGCAGCGGAAACGTTCAAACTTTAATTAACGGTAAACAATTACACGCATTTCTACAGTGAAGAAAACAATGTCCCGTAAGCTTGCGCCGACAGAAAAAAAAAAAAACACATGTCCCTGCGAAAAGCGAACTTCAGCACTAGAGAATAACGACATCAAACTACACAACACGATACGCTCCCGTGTCGGACACCAAAGTAACGACCCTTGTCATTAACGACCATCGTTATACCTTGTCACAGCCGCCACGCTCTACCGATGTCTTGAAGAAGGTAATTAAATCATGAGAAGCGATCATCCCTGCGTTGCAAAACAAGTCATTCTTCGCGCGCACCGGGCAACTTCACATTCTCAGTGTTCATGCTTGCCTGCGACTTTTCCGGTCCAAATGCCACGCCACATAAGCATTTCTTTCTTTTTTTTTAAAGAGCCTATATCGAGTTAGGAAGGAATGCTGCGTAGACTCCTCGTCGGCCAAGCCGCCACGGCATCCTGTGATTGCGGACAGCTTTTGCTGAACAGCCCATATTCATCCTTCGGCCTGCATCGCCTTCCGTATAAGCGTTTTGTGACACCTCCCAGAGAGAATTCTGCTCTCTTGAAAACGGCTTAGAACCCGATCTGTGAGGCTGACGACTACTGAAAGAAAAAATGAAAAGGGTTCAACGCTGCTGAACCGAATATTGAGCGAAAGCAATAGCTACGGGTGACCGAGCATTCTTCTTCTTCTTCTTCTTTTTCTTCTTCTTCTTTTTCTTCTTCTTCTTTTTCTTCTTCTTCTTTTTCTTCTTCTTCTTTTTCTTCTTCTTCTTTTTCTTCTTCTTCTTCTTTTTCTTCTTCTTCTTTTTCTTCTTCTTCTTTTTCTTCTTCTTCTTTTTCTTCTTCTTCTTTTTCTTCTTCTTCTTTTTCTTCTTCTTCTTTTTTTTCTTCTTCTTCTTTTTCTTCTTCTTCTTTTTCTTCTTCTTCTTCTTCTTCTTCTTCTTCTTTTTCTTCTTCTTCTTTTTCTTTTTCTTTTTCTTTTTCTTTTTTTTTTATTCTTCTTCTTCTTTTTCTTCTTTTTCTTCTTTTTCTTCTTTTTCTTCTTCTTCTTCTTCTTCTCGAAGCTGCGCATCTTCACGACGTAGCCTCGGCCACCCGAGGTCTCGCTCTGGCTGCCGTAGTGCTGCTTTCGCAAAAAAAAAAAAAAATCTTGAAGGTGTTTTGCTGTTGTTTTACCGGAATCATATGAGCGCAAAAACTGAGCAGCGCATTGCCCTGCCTCAAACAAGATGCGCTCGCAAGTCCCCTCGGACCGCATGGCTCATTGTCATCGACATTAGCCACCAAGGGATAACCATATAAACCTTGTGGTTTATTAGTTTGTTCATGGGGTTTAAAATCCTAAAGCGACTCAGCCCGTACTGGAGAGCTCCAGAATTTTCGATCACCAGGTCTTTTTTACACTGACATAGCACAGCATACGGGCACCTTGCTTAAGCCTCCATCGAAAAACGGCCGCCGCCGCCGGGTTTCGACCCCGCATCCTTGCGCACATCAGTCGAGTGCCCTAACCACTGCGCAACCGCGGCGATTCATGACTTATTCCCATGTCATCAACATCGCTATTTCTTCCAAGAAAACTAACCTAACCTCTGGCGTCAAAACTTCGGGACACGTGATCATGCAAATTAAATGTCAGAATTTCAGTTTGAAGACTGTTCCATCTGAACAAGCACTGAAACACAGAGCCTTGGCTTATGACGGGTTATTAAACTCGGGCGCTTTTTTCTTTATTCCAATTGGCCTTTTGTCTAATGCTCTCGCTTTGGTCAGTTTCGTGCCCCGGTACATTTATATTAAATGAGCTTAAGCAACCAGTAACTCCGTCAACTGCGGGCTTCCTCTACTTTTATTTTAGGTTGAGGGCAGTAATTCAGAGAGTTCTTCTTCTAGCAAAGTTTTGTCTTGATTGTGGAGCAGCTGGGACTGGTCAACAGCTGCATTTCAACACTATGAGGAAAAGGCAACTCCCGCAGTATGGCGCTGCAATCCGCAGCCAATCATTAAAAGCAGAGATTTAATCGGTGACAAATGTGCGTCTCATTTTATGCCAACTACACAAAGCCAGGCGAGGAAAGAGCAAAACCGCGCGCACCATCGCTCTTGCACGTTATTAGAAGTTGAGCGCAAAATTATCTCCATTTTCTTTTTATTGCGAAAGCAATACTACTCGCACTTTCAAGCCTTCGCGTGACCCGGCCGCAGTTACGTCTTACCCACGTGACGCTGTGACGTCACACCCCACGTGAGACACGGGCTGGCAGGAGCTGCCAACTTGGGTCTCTTGTCTCACATGGGACGGTTATGTCAGAATCAGCCTGCTAGGACCCTGGCATTCACTTTACCCCTATAGGCCATTAAGACACGTTCATACGGCTTGGTTAAAGCGGAGCTTTATATGTGGGCTGAGGAAGAAGAGAAGAAGAAGAACGCTCGGTCACCCGCAGCTAATGCTTTCGCTCAATATTTGGTTCAGCAGCGTTGAGCCCTTGTAATTTTTTTCTCTCACAGTGCCCTAAGAAGAATTTAGAATGCAATTTAGAATGCAGAAACGCAGAAAACAGTCATATTCGGCGACACTAATGGCCGATAATCTTTTGACAGTGGGTGTGCATATATATCAGTCTAAAAGGAATACTTGCGGTGGTCTTACCAAAACGTTCATGTAAAAAAACAAAGCACAAAAAAACGATGGTCAGGAAAGAAGCAGACCACAGAAGAGGCGCTGATTTTCATAAGACTGCAATTTCTCGCCTGTGGGCGTCTCGAGAATGCACTTCAATCCGGGATCATAATCTTTGAGCACATCATCGAATTTACCGTCATTCATCATACTAGCCGTAAAGATCCCGTGTTGTGTTGTAAAGAACCCGTGTTGAAACTCGGTAATCATCAAATGCCAGACGGTGTTTTGACGCAATTTTAATAGCTAATTTCTGTAGTCACCCTCAGCCTTCAACAGAAGCTTTTCACTCAAGAGAGGGGCCAGCACTTCTGTGGCTTTCTTTTTCTCGTCTATCCTTTATCAAACATGATTTCCAGTATGCACTCAGGTTGTCTGGCTCGTAGAAACCAAACTTTATTTGTCTTAAATTGAAAGGCTGCTATAAGGGGTTCGATTCTCGGAACGTTTCCTTACCGCCGAAGTAAGTTGTTTCTTTTTTCTTATACCACCTCAGTTTCTTTTCTTACCCTTCAGTTGCACATCTCAGTACTTGGGGAGAAACGCCTTCGTTCCGAAACTTTCTTCCCAATAGCCTTCTTTCCGTCTGCCCTGTTCAAAACGCTCTCGTTTCAGACGCTCACCAACTAATTCATTCCGAGTCGAGAGTAACCATTTCCTCTTTGGGGAAGGCTCCTTTTTTCCTCCCTACGACGGCACTTGCAACACTCGCCCGTTGCTGCCGGAACCCCGTCCTCGGCGGTAAAGAAGGCCATCACCCAAAGAGAGGCGTGTGGGGTTACTCAATCGTGCTGAAAGCGTTTGCCTCGCCCAGCGTGTTTGACGAACGGCGAGGAACAGCACTTCCGCGAACGGATGGGTGGAGGTTTAGGGAAGCTGAGCGCAGCTCCGATTGGGAAACAAAGGGGACAAGGCAGAGGAGAAAGAGGCATTGGGGAAAACAGCTTCTCCCGTTTCCGTTGGCGCCTGCCGTATCTCGTCGCCCTCTGCGCTATATTTATGTACGCCTGTGAGAACATGCGAGCATTCTGTGAGCACGAACACTTTTGCGCACGTCCCGCATGTACGTTCCTGATCTATTAATTTCTTCAGCGCAGTTAGCGTGCTTGTGTGCGTCTGCATGCTTCGTAGCCACGCGCATCCTTGTGAATGCTCTAGATATGAGTCTACGTTTTGCACTTACATATGTGTTTGTCCGCGATTGAAGCCCTGCGTGCGCGCGTGTGCGCGAGTAGGACAATAATATCGAAGGTGCTTTCGGAAGCCGTCGTATTCGAAACTCCTCACTACAGTTTCCCAGGGACTGTTTGCCGGCGTCGACATTCCTTCGACAAGGTGCACTTTCCTTGGTTGACACGTCATCGATTACCGAAAGGTGGTACCATGGTGCACAAATCAAAGCTGTTTCACGTGCAAGTACCTTCAGGGATATATGTGTACTAACACTGTTATCGCTGCGCTTTGAGAGAGCTAGCGGCGCAGTTGGAAACGTAATATGACTGTTCCAGAAAGACGATGCGTGGCGGCGCTGTTGTGAGAGATTTATTTTAACTCTTAACACCCGCATTGTTTAATCCCATGACGGCATTTACATCTCTTAAAGTGAGCAAAGCTGGGTAATGGGATAAGCTTTAATAGTATTGTGCAGCCCGGGTGTCCGTACATCGATGCTGAGAAAGACGAAACTCCACTGAATCAAAAAACACGACGTGGGCGTCAAGGAGCGCCGAGCCCAGTAACACCGTCTCACCACGACGGTTAGCTGTCAAAAACTCGAGTGTAGCTCTGCATTCATCGTTTGTGCTGCTCTGAAGTATTCTGGAAAACATATGAACCGAAATGACGTATATTGAGCAATAAGCTGAGTTAAAGTAAGTGGTCTAGATGCATCCTTTTCGGCTGAATTTAATCTTAAATTTTGTTTTGTTTGCTTTGGTTCGGTTTATGAGGTTTTAACATCCCACAGCAACTCAGGCTATGAGAGATGCCGTAGTGGAGGGCTCTGCTAATTTCGACTATCTGGTGCCCTTTAACGAGCACTGATATCGCACAGCACACGAGTGCCTTTGTTTTCGCCTCTGTCGAAAAGAGGCAACTGCGGCCGGGATACGATCCCGCATCCTCGGGCATAGAAGTCTATCTAATCTTAAATTTTCATCTTAAAGTCGGCTAATCTTAATTTTTAAACAACTCACTAAAGAATCAGTGCCAGGCCATTTCACCTGTTAACCACCTGCGGATCCGATAATGCAGATGTCAACGTCGACAACACCAACAACGCCGGGAACGTCGGATTTTTTCGAGAGCGGAGTGTTTAACGCTATTGCTAATGTTAGAAGCATCATAATCCTGCACCAGCTGTGGGTATCTTATTCTAAAGAGAAAACTATTTTCACCAGCCCACCTAACCTGCGACCCACTGCTACGTTTAACTATGTTTAATTCTGTTCATACGACACATCTGTTAGATACTTTCCACATTAGGGTTACTGATAAACTGCCACTCACGACCTGAAGAGCACCAACCAAATGCCTTGCTCTTCACTCTCAGTCTTGTAGCTATCCCAGTTGATGTGTGGTTATACGGTCATCGCAGTCCCTGAGTATCTCTGTTTACCACTTCAACGGCTTTGCTGTTTGTTGTAAACTGCAGTTCCCTTACTGAGAGCGCTAAACGTTCGTTCTCTGCATATTAATTATTACATATACAGTGCTGCCCTGCTTAAATAATGCTTTGATCACGTTCTGTAACTCGTTCCTTGAGGTAATTAGCACGAAAATATTATCGGTTAGTAACTAATTACCAATGCATGCTATCGTTAACTCCCCAGCTCTTCCCAATCGAGAGCTCTGGATACCAGTCGTAAACAAGCGGTGAATCCTGTTTGAGAGATTGTCTCCCTGCCTGACACTCTTCCTAATGATGAGTTAATCACTTTCCCTGTGAATGAATATGGTGGCTGCGCAGCCGCCACCATATTTTTCAAATAACTTTTTACATACCCTTCTTCTAAACATTCATTCCATTTCGGCGATTGCGTGATTCAGGCAATGTGTCCTTTCTTGGTCGTGCCACATTACGATTGTGTTCTGCTAGCCTTTCATTTAAATGTCCACCAATATGTCAATGTCTGAACATTGCCACGACTGCCCTAACAGAACCGGCAAGCCATTGTTCGGCGAGTGCACTGTTGAGGCAAGAAACGGGAATCAATGAATACGTTTAATTATAGAGGCACGTTTGAGGGTCAGGAATGCTGCTGAGTGTGTCAGTACTCAGTCGGTTAATTTGTCAGATAAGAAAATTGCGCGCATGCATTGAGTGTCTTCTCTCCTCCTTTCTTTTCTTTTTTTTTTTTCATGCAGTCAGTTCTGTATATGTGCTTTTGTGTTCTAAATAAAATTTAGCTGTGTGTTCTAAATAAAGTTAGCATTGCGTTCTGTGCATTTTTCACGTCCCTGTCTTTACTGAGCTTCAGGCTTCACCAATATGAGCAATGTCCTTTTAAGTAATACAAACATATCCACGGCAGCCCTGTTTGACCTCATACCTTGCTTGTACTTTGTTTTGTATATTCTGCAGCCAAATGTTTACCTGACTTGTTTGTTTTTGTAAATTTCGCGTTTTCTTCAATTTTTCCTTCGGGCATATCTTTATATCTTGAAGATTTTGTTTCGTGCTATCAGCCCAATCGTGTGAGTTCTCCATTTAACTTGCACGTTTTTACACACTTTTGAAATTGAGTACAATTAATTTAATAAAGTCACGTGTACATCATCATTAGTTCTTCTGAACCCGTCATCCTTTGCGGCTGAAAGCAATCCTTTTATTTGGACCGGCCGCTAGCCTTATAAGCCATCGGTTCAGACAGTGTGTGCGTACGTAAGTTTGACTTTTGTCAATAAAGTTTCTTAAAAAAAAAAAAAGAAAGAAGCATGCTAAACTTTAGGAATTTTCTTCTCTGTTTCATAGGAGGCTGGTTACCGACCACCCCCTACTCACTGACTTGTTTGAAACAGTGTGGGCCGTGAGGGACAGAACACGGTCATTGGGGAAAGATGGAAAATGGGAGTGAATGAATAAAGAAAGAAAAGCTACCATAGTAGAGGGCTGAGGTAGTAATATTTCTCTGGTCGCAGCTCATCTCCTCTCCCTTATCTTTAAATGCGATAACGTCTTGTCTCTAGTTAAATCTGGCGTAGGCGTTGTGAGCGAGAAATCACGGGAGTAGTTCTAGGAGTCGGCAACTGACGTGGCTGGGCATTGATTGGTCGTAGGGTTGTGTGACGTCACAAGATCACGTGGCACGGCCGATTTGGCAGGAGCGTCCAACTTGTCTTCTCAATTCAGATGGGAGGCTGAGGAGAACCGAACCTTTCAAGACCATTCTATTCCGAGACGTCTTTTGTACCCCTAGGCCACGCAGGCAAGCCATTGGCCCAATATTGGAGTGTATTTGCATTACACTGACCATACGTTTGGCCGGACATTGCCAACAAAATGCCAATATTTTGGGTCATGATTCGTGCTACCTGTTACATTCATACAGTTTGGTCAAGCGGGGCAGGCACGTTCAAACAGCTTGGATAAGCGGGACTTTATATCTATGGCGAGTGGCATTTCACATAATATAGTATATTAGGACTAGGCTAAAAATACGCGTGAGGTAACAGAGGCAACATTAAGGAATTATAGGGACTAAGCAAATGGAAAAGTGCACTCATGCGAGCCAGAATTCCCACGGGGAGTGGCGAGCGGGATTCTTTGACGTTGTCGTGCCATACCTTTGAAGGTGCTTGAGGCTCGGTGAGGCCATCAGAGCCTGCTTCAAAGCTCTGAGTAGTCTACGCTGCCGAGGCACGCGACTCAAAATAACGAGGAAGTTCTTCTGGACACCAAGATGAGGATAATGTATATAGGCCACGCAAACACCGAGCAGAATGTTTGACGATACATTTAGGGCCTGCAGTTCGCAGTTGCTTTCACACCCAACTTTTCATTGCCCGGCCACGAGACAAGCGGATATTTCTTCCGTTTGTGGCTGTATATGGGCAAGCTGCAGATTTTTCTGCAGGTTTTACGACGTCGTTGGCGTAATATGATTATCGTCGTGATTAACGCCACCGGTACAGTTGTATACAGGGCATGCGTAAAAGCGTCTCACAGTGAGCATTCGGTTATTCTCGGCTTGAGCCCATATAGTGTCACGTTGTGAAGGTAAGAAGTACTCCAGGATGCTTTGAGTCCCTCCGCCTGACGCTTACCGGCCCTCGATTACATTTTGCTTTCCGCCATTTCTTCTCTGACATCGCCGCCGAGCATTATTAACTCATAACAACAGCCTTGAAATAACTCATGCCTGTGGCGCCAGCAGGTTCCTACTTGAGGTACATTTTTTATCGCCTTTTAAGCTTCTATTAAAAGGGAGAAGTGAGCCGCTTCTTTGATCACGCCTTCTCCACTGCTTTCACAATATTCAGCACAGAAAACGTTGTTTGCACACATGACAGCCGGAACAAAATGAATTAATCCTTCCGCAAATACTGCTACACGGCGCCACAAATTTTAGTTACGCAAAAGTTGCTGGTTTGATTTGCTGACTCAGCAGATGGCGCCAATTTCTAATCAATTGTGATTGAATCAGGCAAGTAAAATATCCAAACGTACTAACGAGAGGGATAGACGGTCGCATACCATCTGGGTGCCAAATTTCAGGGCTATTAAGCTATCAGTTTAACCAAGAAGAGCATTTTTAGTTCGCGTTTAGCGTTGCAACAGTCGGTAGATTCTGAAGCTTACGTCAGTTGTTCTATTAATTTATTTTTCTAGATTTTTAGATTTCCACTCACTGCGGACACATCCCATGCATAAATGCACTGTGTAAGAATACCGTGCTAAAATTGGAAACTAAGCCGGCGTAGTTGCACCAAGCAGTTTGATGGACACCATGTAACACAAAGAAAACAATGACTAACAGCAACGCAGACAGGCCGGTCCAGAGCGGCTGTGACACATATTGGTGCGGGGATGCATCAGGCGCCTGGCTTGCCCTGGCTTTTATTACATGTCGTGGGTTCCGATTGCATCTCCGAATTCCAAAGCGGACGACTGGCTGTGGCATATCATACTGTTTATGTTATAGAGCTCAAATAGGGTCCCATTTCTAAGTCTTTATTTTATTTAGCATTCTACAACCATGCAATCTACAAGGCTTGAGTTTCGTCTGCCTTTCGCATACGATTTGCAAACGAGAATACGGCGGTGGTTGAAGAGAGAAAAAAGAAAGCAGCGGAGCGAACTATAGGACGAACGAACGATAATGCATCCCGTTCCGGGCTAACTTATCATCCACTTGGAGCGGAAACTTCGAAATCGCACAATGCTCGACTCGTTCTATTCAAATGCGCTCAAAAGTGTCACGCTCGGCCGGACATCCGGCGAGAGAGATTCATGCGTGATAACGCTCGACATTACATAGGGAAAAGGCATCTTTGAGATCTTAGAGAAGAGATGTTCGTAAACAAAACGATTTCGATCGTTCTTTGAATCCACATATGAATTGATGCAGCACAATATAGAGCTTATGAAGCTGAAGGAAGCCTGTCGGATGCTGACCGTACATATCAGGGCACGTTTGTTACGCTGAAATCGTCCATGGCACACCGATTCGATACAGATTTTGCATAGCTCTATCTGTAAAACATGTGAAACATCGTGCGCCTGCGCAGCGGTAGGCATCCGCATCCAGGGCTCATATGCGAATAATCAGACACTTCACCGTGGAACCGGGTAGCATTATAGCGTAATGCGAATCGCACTATGTTAAATCACTTCATTATAAACGCGTCGTTCACTACTGCGACCTAGTAACGCCAATTCGCGGGTAATGCCAGCCTAATTGCGGATGTAATTTTTTACTTCGTGACGAATTTTGAACGTTGTTACCAACCTGCCGCTAAATAATGCCCACAAATGACCATAAGTGTCCAAGGACAGATAACATGATGCCTAATCGTGAAGAGAGTGTTCAATAATGTATTACACCAGCCTTTAATTGACCACCGCCTTTAAGTGTGTGATGGGATGAATTTAAGGGCTTTCTTCCATCTGCACCTACCCTTGCAGATTATCGCTCCAGTCAGTATACTTTATTATTCGCTTACTCACTGTACCCTTAATATGTGTCTCCTCTATCGTACATAAACTCTTTAGTGTGCAGTCGTAAGCTACCACGTCACGTAAACACCACTCGCCATAATGTCTTGCAATAACTATATTTAACCCGCTTTAACGTGGAGGCTAACAAATAAGGTTCTACTTAAATTCAGGACAACGGGAAATATTAAGGAAGCGTGCAGAGTGTGCCAGGGAACGAACCCGACTTAATGCCTTATGGCAAGTTTGTAAAATAAACAAAATACATTCTATTAAAAGTCAAGAAGAGGAAATGGTCATGGGCAGCCCACGTAATGCGAAGGGAGGAAACCGAAGGTCGCTAAGGGTAACAAATTGGATTCCAAGCGTAGCAGGATGCGGCAGATTGTTAGAAGGCGGACGACATTAAGAAGTTTGCGGGGGTCAAGTGCATGTAGCTGGCTTAGGACCGGGTTGATTGGAGGGGTATTGCAGTGTGTAATAGTCTGAAAGATTATAGTGATAGTTTAACACGGCGCATGAACTTACCTTCGTGACCTAGGGAAAGCGTGCCCGACTCAGGATCGAAGAGGTCCGTAGGTATAGGCTTTACTCCCCCTCCCATCTACAAAGAGAAGCCCAACTTAGCAGTTCCTGCCAAAGCGTCCATGTCATGACGCTTCGTGAGGGAATCATGGTCCTGGTGGGAGTTGGCAGCTCTGACCATGTTATATGGTCTCGTGACGTCACGAAACCTGCTGACCAATCAGTTCCCGGCCATGCCCCCTGCCAACTATGCCACCTGATGGAGCTTAGCTCAAAAGGCCGACAACGCCAGGTTTTCTGTTGAACGGGGATTAAACGGTAAAATCTATAGTGACGGCGTTGGCTTTGTCGGTGACGGCGTTGTGATCGTAGAATGAAGGGCTCGGATGAGACATGTTTGCAAGGAACATGGCTATACACTTTTTGGCCGGCTGCCTGACGTCACGAGACCGTGTCACATGGCCGGTTTAGGTAGGAGCTGCCAACTCAGGTTCCTCCTTTGAGAGGAGGAAAAATGAGATGGGAATCAAACCGTCCAAGAAGATTGCATCCGAATCCGACACATTACTCCTTGGCCATGCAGGCACCCTCCAGCGGCTTGGTTAATACGGGGCCTCATATATTTGCCGGGCGCTCTTTCAAATATTGGGGTAGCCAGCGACTGTATGCTAATGAGTGCGTGTGAGATGATGGAGGCATTTATAAAGTGCGAAAAAATTCATCGGAGGCATTTTTATACCTCTTAAGCGCAAAGGCGAAAGCCCTTGTGCGACTCTTTATAATCATTTGCCGCGTTTTTTACTCACGTTGTCGACGTCTTTCGACGTCTTGTTGTCGACTCATGTACTCGACGTCATTCCCCCTGAAGTGACGTCATCATCCAGATTTCTTCGTTTTTTAGCTAAATATAGGATCTTTGGTGATCCTAACTAGTAATCACTCATAAATTCATGTTATTAATCTAATTCGACCCAAAACCGGCGTTTCAAACCCGATTTTCACTTTTTTGTACAATTTCGGCGTCCGAGCTGTTTTCACGTCTTCTGACTATATCGACGTCCGGCCATATTTCGACGCAAATTTGACATTCGTGCCTCTAATTAATTAACTATTTACTCTAGAGGCATTTGGCTTTTAGGTTCACTTCTTCCCCCTTCATCTCATACAATCATTCTTACTCTCTTATCTTAATTCGTTCAAGCGCTAGCAGGGAGGCATCTAGCGCAGAGTCCTACTTTCTACGCACATCCACAAACTTAGAAAGGTTTTCGCCTTAAGTGGTTAGGCATGAAAGTGTATATATGCAAACCAGATTCCTAAACAGCAACAATAAACGGATACCACTAAAACTATCACATCTTATCCGTAAAGGCAGAGCGTAAATGTCCCCCAGAATTTTTTTTTTTTTCTTTTGCTAAAGCACTGCAGTTTTCTCCAAGCCAAATAATCTGCTCCATCAGAGATGATGGCTTCATAGAGGTCACGTGACAAATCCCACGGTACCATTAAAATGGGCCGAACTTAAAAATGGCCCCAGCTCTCTGATGGGTAAATACAATTTAATAATGATATCATAAAAATCATGCGACCACGAACGACCAATCACACGACACCACCTACAGAGGTCTATTCTAGAAGAGTCTCTTGACCCAGTCACTCTCAGACATTTGGGGACATAAACCTTCCATCTCGCCAAAACCCCGCCGCCATCTGTGATGAAATTTTCTGATTGGTCGAAAAAGTTATGTTGTTATGGAGACCATGTACCCTCCACCAGTAGTCAAATTCAAAAGTGACCTCGTGTCTAAGACGCAGAAGGTGGGGCCCTTAATGAGCTCAGTTCCTGGTAAATGAAAATTAATTTACGCAAACATACAAATGGAATGCAGCTGAGAACTCAGTGTCCCTCTGAAGTAAACCAAGGTAGGCTAATAGTCTTTACATGCTAAATATTTCTGACTATTGGGCTCACTATTCGCAGCATGCCGTTGACAAAGGCCTAGCGACGGATAAACCACCTTACTTCGGATATAGCACACAATTATAGGTCCCGTCATAGATGGAATTTCACTCGCAGTATTACATGGATTGCAATCTTCTATAGCGGCACATTGTGCGTTGAAGTGTCGTTAACGGCAAGCCACGGACAAATCGGTCCTACAACGGTGAGGTCGTCCAACCGAACCAGTCATTTATCTAATATGAATATGATTTTGGAACCATAAAACATCATGTTTACACCCTCTGGTTCGGGGCTGGGATACACGTACGCCAACTATTCTGTCCGTTTGAAATGTCATTTTCTCTGCAGACATTTTGCTGGTCCCATTTGCCTCAATGTGGCATCGCAGAAACTTAGTGACGTTTCGCGGGCGCATTGCTTTGTGGCATATTCGACTGATGTGACAACAGAAGCCCGCACAGAGCTTTACTGAAAAAGAATCATCTCGCCTGAATGTGTTATTCATTTTTCGGATAAAAAAAGCAACAGCGGTCGTGAATCAAAGCTTTTCAGCGACGAATATCACGCATCGAATAACAATAAGCGCCTTCTCCTTTTCTCGTTGATTCACGAGGGCAACCAGAAAAAAAGGGGGAAGCGATTTCCGACTGATATCGCCGAAAATGTAAATTCCAAACATTCCATCTAGAATAAAGCTATGCATAAGTTTGTTTTCCCATTTTTTACCCGCTTTGTACATATTGGGTGGATAGCGATTCCTGGCACTTGAGATTCGAAATGGAATGTTTTATAAATTTGCATAAATGAAAACGCCCGTTGGCGGCAAATGGTGCATTCCGTGCTTCAACTACTTACAACTGCATTCAGTGCGCTCTCGTTTCACGAAACCGTTGAGCGGGCGATAAGCGTTGCTCCCACAACGCACGAAAGATCGAGGTCGCACATTCAATATTACTTTTTTTCACCGAACTCACTGTAGGAGTCCAGGAAACCACTGGCAAAGCTCGGTTTCGAACGGAAACAGTGTCCCCCAATCTCCCCGCCAGATCTCCCGCCTCTCGGTTAACTGGAAACTGCGCTCATCACTTAAACGTTCCTGGAAAAGAAAATCCACAATTCACCGTCTTCATGTTGTTAGCTTATCGTAACACCGCCAATTGCCTTGTACGGTTTTTTTTTTATATATATATATAAAACAATTACCATTGAATGCGAGTGGATTAGAATAAGCTCGCATTTGCGGCAATCCGGTCGTAAATTGGATTTTGCACTAGCAAATGCGGTGAATCAAATTGTACCTCGTGATCCAGCATGCAATTGTGTCGAAAGCATGGCTCATCGAGAATCTTTTCGAATGGCTTCTCTTATCTCAATGCCCATGAGAAAAGTTCCCTAAACACAAAGATTCCATAGAGTCCTTAATCATTTGCGTCTTAAAGCACACAAAAGGTAATAAGCATTTTTAGGAACCTCGACCTAGGGCTTCCTATCGTTCCCCTGCTTCTTAACAAAGCCAGAATCATAGTCAGGTTTTGCTTGCCTTATTCTTGACTATGCCTCAAATTAGAAATAAATGTGAATGTTGGGCATTTTGAATAGACATTGATTAGGCTATTGTTGAAAAAGTGACCTTAACAAAAAAATATCTGTCTTCGTCCGTGAGTTCTTATTTGGACACTAAGGGCAAATTGAATTTGACTAGTACCAATACATAACTATGTTATAATATCATTATAACAATGCTGCTTCAACTGCAAACGGAGTCTTGCAAGTTTTAAAGCATCATTTATTAGTGAGACCATTTAAGACTCTACAAGAAAGAATGCGATAGTATTGGAGCTCCCAGGCTGAATTTATTTCATCTGCGGCTGCTTAATTACTGCATTCCTCAGCGCATCACACGAAAGATCCCCTGCTGTCGAAGTACAACCACACAAATTTTGCGGAGACACCAAAAAGGCAGTTTTGAATTGGGTGGTACGAACATTATTGGCTATTTGTGGTCACATGAACAATATTACGTCATGCCAATCACTTTCCCCTCCGCTATGTTGAACTGCGCTAAATATGGAAACACAGGCACTGCCAGCACTAATCGCCTTCGCGCGCGATATATGGTGACGTGAAAACATTATTTGGTACGTGCATTCATGAGGCTGGACTACAGAGCCATTCCCCGTCAGAAAAGTTATCTCGGTGTCATCTACACAGTACTGATATCACAGTTTGAATTAAGTGAGAGAAAAAGAGTTCTGTGTTTAAATTTCAAGTCTTTATATATTCGTTATCTATTGGAGACAAAACAGAAATGTCTTATCATAGTAGGTCTCAAAACATGGCAGCAATAACTATCGCAAAACTTCTCCTTTAGATAGGATTTTACGACTAAATTAGTAAGAAAAGCCGTCTGAAACACTTGTAGCGTCTTCATGTGCTATTTCGCTGTGACTAGCGTCAGCAGTGCCTGAGGTTAACGTTAGCAACTGCATTTATGACTATTACTTAATTAGCTTCAGGAGACATTAATTTTTGTTTTTTTCATATTCATTTATTTCTACTTAAAGAAACCCATTTTTCAATTGCACCGAACAACGCAAAACATACAAGTTACAGGAACTTATCCATGAGCAGTGCAGGCGAAGCTGGCTCACATAGAGCACCCCATTCAGCGCCAGCTGATCGGCCAGGCTTGGGGTTACGTATTCTACAATTGTTTCCCGGACATGGGTGAACCACCCCACGTAATTACACTATATAAAGAAATTTTGCTTTTTTCTTCTCTTTATCTCTCTTTCTCTAAATAAATAAGTAAATAAATAACATCTCCTTTAAATGCTAAATTTGGCGTGATCTTTTCTTTTTTTTTTTTTCAAATGCTTTTAAAAAATCACAGCCGACACCCCTGATATACCTGAAAAGTCGCTTGAGTTGACAGCCCTGCTTCAGAAAAAATAAACTATTTGCAATAGCTACAACCGGTATTATTTTGTTGACAGTTTATTTAAACCAATCTTTATCCTCCCGTTTGCAGTTTTAACAGAGTTCTGCGCGTCTTTGTTATGTCATGTTAAATACCACTACTGCGGGAAAGTTTCTATCTTACGAGAGCAACAACAGACCGACTTCAGAGAAACATCGAACGTGTCATGTTTGGGGCACAACCAGGTCTTCGCCTTCTCCTGTGGTAGTTCTCGGCATGATAAATATCACGCTTCCGCAGTGTACAAACCCCCGTACTGCCAGATGGCACAAGAACTTCACTCCGTTACACCGAGCTGGGTAGTGCTCAGGCAAAACATGAAAGCGCGTATTATATATTTCTCTTCCCTGCTGCTAGAAGTGTTTTCGCATTAAATAAGCTTAGTTATATTAGGCGTAGCGATGGCTAGTAAGGTGAAAAAAGGACCAATATGTGTTCGGACAGACTGATGTGGTCATACAGACATTTAGGCTTAGAGAGCCCTCTTCAGCTTAACTATCCCTAACACGCTCATTTATGCTTAGACACGATTAACTTCATTCCCTGGCCTGTGTTTCACGCACGTTTAGTTTGAATTACCTGGGTATAATAAGCTATAATAAGCTTCATATAATTGGTCATCGTCATTGTAGTGATGGTCACTCATGGCGAATCATAATATAGCAAAGATAGGCTTGATTATGGCCATAGCAACAATTCGTTCGGCGGGTGGAAACTATAAATTGGCGAAATTCATCGTGCGGGCAAGAACTTTAGCGTTAAATCTGTCAAAAAAATTAGCCGTCATTTAACTCCACCCAAACCCACTGACACGTGCGAGAGAGGCACTGTTTAGCGTGGTTTTCTTTGGCGGCATCCCACTGAGTTCGGCAAAGTCTTTCTTTTCCGCAAAGAAAATTGCCCTTTGAGGACAGGATAGACGCATTCTCTGTCTCGGCTACCGGTGAACGTGTGTTACAACTAACGACATACAACTGGAGGTATATGTTGTTACGGTGTGCATCTGAAATGTCGGAAGACGACGAGGATATTTTGGGCGCTGGGCCGAACGATGTCGACACTGAAGCTGAAGCTGTTGTGCTGATGTGCTCTGGTGTTTCGGAGGAGCTCCTGACGTTGAACTGAACTCTTACCGCTCGGGAACGCACCGTAACAATGTCTTCGGTTTGAATCCCCCTTCGCAAACTAGCCTCCAATGTGAAGCGATATGGTATAGGGAGAGGGGGAAGATGAGGAGGAAAGGCAGGGAGGTTAACCCGTAACTGTACCGTAACAGCAACCGGTTTGCTACCCTGCACTGGGGGAAAGGGGTGAGTGGATATAAAAGTTGTGAGGGAGGGATGAGTGAAGTAAGTGCAGTCACATCACAGACATGTCCCATCGCATCACATCACAGTCATATCACGGAACATAATAGCAAAGTCATAGCCTTTCGATTAGGCCTGTGCTTTTCATAAAGCGGAGCAGTGCCTGGGAGGCCTTCACCGCGGAAGATCGCCGTGGCCAGGGACCTAAAATCTTAATTTCAGTCAATGGGCGCCCATCTAGATGCTTCAGCGCACGGCATAGACACTGTCTTTCCTCACTGTTTATAGGGCACTCACAAAGAATATGGCCTATAGACTCGTCGCACCCACAGAGTTTGTACATGCAGGGCTGTTTGCCATACCTATTACACAAGAATAAGAGTTTCCTATATATTATTATACATGTACGCATGACAGTGTTATCTCTCTTCAGTTCAGTTCAGTCGTTCAGTCATGTCCGACTCTTCGTGACCCTATGGACCATATCACGCCACGCTTTCCGGTCTCTCACTATCTTCCTAACATCACATAACTTCATCTGCAGCGCCTCGAGGATGCCATCTATCCATCGCGTTCGCTGCCTACCCCTTCTCCGGTGACCCTCAACCTTTCTCAACATCAAATCTTTCTCCAGCGACTCCTCTCTTCTCATCAGATGACCGAAGTAGCTGAGCTTTAACTTTAGAATTTGACCCTCCAATGAGCAGTCAGGGTTTATGGTCGACAATATCGACTGATTTGATCTTCTGGCAATCCAAGGAACTCTCAAGAGTCTCCGCCAGCACCACAATTCAAACGCGTCAATTCTTCGGCGGTCAGCCTTCTTCACAGTGCAACTCTCGCATCCATACATCACAACTGGAAAGACCATAGCACTATTTATACGGATCTTGGTTGGCAGACTAATGTCTCTGCTCTTTACTAGGCAGTCAAGGCTAGCCGTGGCTCTCTTTCCCAGAAGCAGGCGTCTTCTAATTTCATGGCTGCAGTCTCCTTCCGAGGTAATCTTGGAGCCCAAGAAGAGAAAATCTGTCACAGCTTCCACTTCTTGTCCATTGATGCTCCAGGACTTGATAGGGCAAGACGCCATGATCTTTGTCTTTTTAATATTCAGTTTAAGCCCAAACTTCTCACTCTCTTCTTGTACACGCATCAGAAGCCTCTTGAGTTCCACTTCACTTTCTGCCATTAAAGTGGTATCATCCGCATCTTCACTCCAGCTGAAGACTCGTCCAAACTGGCCTTCCTCATGATGCACTCAGCATATAGGTTAAAAAGGCAAGGCGACAGTATGCAGCCTTGTCTCACTACTTTCTCAATTGAAAACCAATAAGTAAGACCATGCCCCGTTCTGACTGTGGCCTCTTGCCCTTCATACAGGTTCCTGAGGAGACAGATGAGGTGAATTGGAACTCCTATCTCTTGGAGAGCTTGCCACAATATACTGTGATCTACGCAGTCAAACGCTTTCGCATAATCATTAAAGCAGAATCTCTAGACTCTCACAAATAAGACCAGTGGGATGTTTAAATTTTTAGTAAATTCATTACGCTAGCAGAAATTTCATTTTTCACGTCTACACAATCTAGGCACGAGTAACCGCGGAATGCAGAAGGTCCAGTTCCCAGATTTTCCATTGCGTGGCCATTGCCTTTAAAGCATGTTCTGCCTACATCCAACTCTAACTGCAAAAAAGCCAACTTTAAATTCAGGAGACAAAGGATTGCTGAATTGTAGCATGCATGTTTTTGTTCATTTATGTCCAGAATCCTAACTCGTTCCCTGAACGGCGCCACGTGAAGGTCACGAACAAATGAACTGCATAAGCAATTACCTAATTAACGTATACACCTAATCAATCAATCGCTAGCGCAAACTTCTTGCTGCGCTTTGTTCGGCAGCTCCGCTCTGGCTAGGCCTACGAAAAGTCAGGGTGTATTGACTGACTAAAAATGACTAAAAATGCTTAGTAATGAGTAGTAATGCCTTAAATTACCTACTAATTACTTGCAATGACTATTATTGACTCATTTATAACAAAAACTAAAATTGATTAAAAATCACTAAAATGATTAGTAATGAGTAGCAATGACTGAAATGGCCTACTAATGACTTGAATTAACTACTAATAGCTTCCAATGACTACCGATGGCTTTTAATGACCAGTGTGTCTAGCGACGACTTGTAACGACTACAATTGCTTAGAAATTACTAAAATGCATATTAATCAGTAGTAATGACTTAAATAACTACTTATGACCACTACTACGGGCCTTCCGACGTTCACCTCTTGAGAGATATCGTTGAGAAACTGTAATTGTTTAAAAAACAAGCACGTCTTTTCTTGCCGAACAAACATCGGCGCTGACAGAGGAAGTCGAGTTTTGCTAACAGCAGTCGTGATGTGCGAGTTTGTTGTGCTTTATCTGCAGAAAAAAAAAAAAGCTACAGTTGACACTTTCCTTTGCCTTCGTTTTCGCCGCAGACCAAGCATGCGACAACGATGCGGAGTGCGAGAACGTGCCCAACACCTTCTGCAAAGGGCAGGAGTGCATCTGCCTGCCCAAGTTCAGCCGGAACTACCCGCCCTGCAACGAAGGTATCACGTCACTTCCTGTTTTAAAGCGAAAGCCTTTAATGGCTCATACCGTCGTCCTTTCGTGAGAAGTACCACACTTCTTCGCAACATTCGCGGGATATCGCGAGATTGGGACATGTCCTGGTGAAGTCATTTGTCTTGTGTACCATGATGGAGATAGTTAAAAATAAATATTGTCTCCAAGGGAATCGAAACCACCATCGCTTGGATCCTCCAGCCTAGTGCTTTAACTAGGTAGCGCCATGCCCCGGATCGGTAACAGCTCAAGATAATTCCCCTTGTCTACCATGAGGATTATAGCGGGATTCCACGAGTGACAGATACTGCGCCTTTCCTTTCCAGTAAACGAATTATAGAACTCCAGTGAACTTTGATGCGTTCAATGGAATGCTGGTTGTGTAGTTGTTGTTGTGGTTGTGGCTGTAGGAAGCAGGAAAGGAAAATGCACGGGCCTGCTACTGGCTCTGTAGCTGAGCCACCTCTGCTGCCTGATTTCTTTATAGGAAGGGAAAGGCGCGGCAACTGTCTCACTTGTTTGCTGTGGACACCGCAACCACGCCGTAAGGGAAGGGAGGAAGGTGGGAGTGAAAGAGGAAAGAGAGAAAGAGGAGCCGTAGTGGAGGGCTACGGAGTAATTTCGACCACCTGGGGATCTTTAACGTGCGCTGACATCGCACAGCACACGGACGCCTCTTCGTTTCGACTCCATCGAAACGCAGCCGCCGAGGTCGGGTTCGAACATAATGCGGACAGAAGAGAAAATAGAGAAGAAAGAAAAAGAAGCGGGAGAGAAAGACGCGCCCCGCAACAACAGCCGTTTTCCACCACCGAAGCAGTGGCGAGTGCAATGACGGCCTACAACAGACAAAATTCGGTGGCAGGCTAGCCCCCGCTGCAAGCGGCGGTGACCTACTTGTCCCAGCCCCATCAGGGCCAGGATCAGCCACCCTTCACCCACTCCGCTCTGCTCTTCTGTCCGCACTAGGCGGCGGAGGTGGCTCAGCTACAGCGCCAGTATCAGGCCCGTGTATTTTCTTTTCCTTCTTCCTACAGCAACAACAACAGCGTACAGCACACGGATGCCTCTCCGTTTGTTTTGCCTCCATCGCGGTAGAGTAATGCCACAGTTGGACGACGTCAGGAAAGAGGTGAATAATGCAGAGCAGTCAGCGCAGGTTTTATAAATTCTAAGCTTTTCTAAATATCACAGATAGGCCGCTTGTTGCAGTTGTAGATACGTTTTATTAACCATTAAAGAAGTCATGTCAATTTAGAACGTTCAAACACACGGTTACCTTGGGCGCTGAGGTTCAGTAAATTTCGGCCATTTCTCGCGGAATTCAAAAGTCGCGCGCACGCATCCCGTAAAGTGAAGCCCATGAATGCAGTATGCTTGTCACGTAACCTTTTCATCCCCGCCTCGGCAGGAGTGAGGAGCAGGGCAGCGCGGCATGGATAGAAAATGTCACGTGACATGTGGGTTCTGGAATAACGACAATTGATGGGCATCGCCGCGCGCACACAGCAGGGGCGCGGTTTCTTTTTAATTCCGCGAGAAATGGCTAAAATGTTTAGGGCCGCAGTCTTGAGTGTAATCGCATTTTAGAAATTCTGTGAAAAAGATGCTGCTCTTATCTATGGTCAGGTATAAATTTCTAATTTCTAATAGATATCAGTTTTCAATGGTTAATAAGCTGACCATTAGAATCTAATTAGTCAACTTACTAGTTAACTTGACTCAATTGTTTTCTGACGCTTACAATGAAGCTGTCATCTTTTACTTAAAAAAAAAAGCAGAATTAGAAACGGTGGTGGTCTTCCATGAAACGTGTAGCATATTTTTTATACTAACACAGAGGGGCGAACAAGAACTCAATCATGGGTAGATTAATGGCACTCCCCAAAGTACCATTCATGATGTACTGAGTTCATTCACAACGTGCTTGCTTTCGAGAGCGCAACTATCAATCTTGTTGAGCAAGCAATCTGTCGAACACATACACTTTCCTTTCAAGACTCATCCATCTTTGCCCTCGAGTTCCAGTGGCGAAGGTTACGCCACCTAGTGATTACTCTTGGGTATCGGGCGCGTATCTTACGTCTTAGCGGGGTTGTCAAGCCGGACGTAGGGTCTACGAGTGGTGGTGCAATGGATTAAAGTTTTTCGTATATTCGCACGGCAGGTCACATGATACTGTGACACCCCAAAAACTATTTTTCTGCGGCGAACAAGAAGATACGTATATAAATTAAAGATTGGCAATGAAAACAGAGCAAAACAACATGATAACACAATGCAGAGCCTATTTTGTGCTGTCACGTCCGTGTTTATCAGCTATTTTCGTCACCGATCTTCAATGACCAACTAGCTAGCCAATATGCATTTTCAGTGTATGAATTGGCACCGCTTCCAATACTTTTGCGAAAAGAGAGCATTGAGCGACTTCTCGGGAATTATTTTTCGCGTGCCTTTTTACATCAATAGACTTGCCTCGCATTTTCTTTAGCATAAAACTAAATTCCAAATTCATCACTCCTTAATAGGCCTGGCAACTTTACAATTTATTCACATCCATCACATAACATCACCTCATGAACAGCAGCGAGTGCCACATCCGTGCATTTATTTAGGAATCTTGGGCACTTCAAGCTTTTTGTGCCATCCACTGTAAAGAAATTTAGGTTCATCAATGCCTCGTTTTGCTGGATTCTGTTTGACTGCGCGCGCAATATCGTCACGTGGTAGAGACAAAGCCGTAGACAACAATCGGAAAGCCTGAGATTTCACCGTAATAAACTCTTTATTGGGCTTACCTACGCCCGAAGAAGACCTAGAGTAATTCGGCAACGACGATAACAGGAAGCGTACGTGCTCGTCGGTCGTCGAAGTAGGAATGCCCGTTGCACCCGCAAGTGCTCAATTTTAAAGTCAGGAAAGAAACATGTAAACAAAGCCACAAAAGGTGATTAGTACAACCTCAAACATTTCAGAATCAAAGGCGAGTGGCTGGAATCTTTTTAGATACCTCTCGGCACATTTCGTGTGACAAAAGTAATGATGAAGCCGAGTCTCAATGATACTGAGCGCAAATAGATAAAGAACACGAGATCTTCCTTCCGGTGCACACAAAGTGATAAGGCTGTATGCCGGCGGTCGCCAGCAGCAACAAATAAAGATCACAATCCTTCGCGGCAATATTCTCAGTTGATTTATGTTACTTGCTCTTGGAATCACGCTGCTGTTTTCGATATTTTAAAGCTACATCATTAAATGCCCCGTTCTTCACAAACTGTGGCGTCGGACGTGCCGGTGTTGGCCTCTAGAGCGGAAAAAAATGACCAGAGCTGTCTCTGGCAGGTGCATGACACGTGACATGACATGACATGACAGGGCACATGACACTGCCGGGCTGATTGGTCTGCGGATTATGAGACGTTACGGGACCCCATATAACATAGTCGAGTCCGCAG
Source organism: Amblyomma maculatum (assembly GCF_055883805.1). Taxonomy (NCBI): domain Eukaryota; kingdom Metazoa; phylum Arthropoda; class Arachnida; order Ixodida; family Ixodidae; genus Amblyomma; species Amblyomma maculatum. The sequence goes on from NC_139353.1 coordinate 33,938,358, forward strand.
TAGCTGGCGAATAAGGTAACTTCTTTGACATGGAAATGAAACCATATACCCAAGGACCCCAAGTAAGACAAGCAATCCCCTAGAGGCCGCCCCAGCGCGTATGGGCGGATTGGTTAAAGTGGGTCTTTATATTTATGTCGGGTTGTCCTTCACATAATGTGACAGATTACGACAATATGGTAATAAATATATGAGATATAACAAAGGCACAACATGACGGTTAAGATAGTAAGATAGCAAAACAATATCAGCAGTCAGCATAAAACTCTTTGTGAAATGCTTTTATCCAAGACTGTCCACAACCATTTTTTGTTTATTACCTTTTGAATTTGTGACATATACATAACCACTGGCTACAAGCTCATAAGTTGTTCTCTTTAATGTCCCATTACTACCTGCACGCAATTCAAGTTTTACGAAATAGCTGTGCAGAACGCTTTTGGCTTTATATCCGCCAAGTTGACATCGTAATTCACACAGCTTTCACCTGAGAATACTAGTTCATCGTTCTCTATTTTTCCAAAGCGAACAAGCAGGGCTAAGCCGGAACAAAAAAAAAAAGAAACTTAAGTCATGTTCAGCAGCGCAGGAACTAGCGGAAAGGACCCGCTCGACGAGAGATAAGACACGAAGTGCAGGTTAAGGGCATAGTTTTGATAAAGCTCTCAGCTAGAGCCGTCACGGGCCCAGTTTTTCCCATTTTCCTTCCCCTCATTATATTTTCCTTGCCTTCCCTTTTGGCTAGGTCGTTCTCCTTTCTTTTTTTCCTGCCCTCATGTTAGCCAGGTTCTCTCTTCTGCTTCTTCCTCTTTCTCTTGTGTGTCTCCCCTTTGCGTGCTAATTTCGGCGATAACTACAACGGGCTTCAGTTACATTACAGTCCAAGGAGGCCATAAAAACGTTCTCGTAGTACACGAACACATAGCACCAGTGGTCTCTAATTTTCTCTCCTTTTTTTTTTTCTTTCGCTGAATTTTTGAGCGTAAGACAGCTATAAACCAAATAGTCCAGCGGTTCGGTTTAGTGAACCGTCCTGCTTGTTTGGTGTCAGCTGACTGCCGCTTGTGTGTGCTTCACAGGCATCGAGCTAGGGGAGAGCTGCTCTCGCCACGAGAACTGCGAGGTGAACGACAACAACTCCTACTGCCATCACTCCATCTGCCGCTGCAAGCCGCTCTTCCGGAGGGTGCTGCTGCAAGGGGGAAATGTCACCAGGTGCCGAAGAGGTCAGTTCTTCAGTAATTCACATTTCATTATGTTCTTCTTTGGCTTTCGCCATGATTATGGACCTTCGCACCAGGTGCCGGTGGATGAAGAGCTACTGGCAAGGATCATCTCAGTCCTTTCCCTACATGCCTCGATTATCCATATTTATGGCCCCGCCAACATGAATGCTTCTCTAGGTGGCTGTACACCACGGAACAACAATGCAAATTGTTAAGTATATGAAATATCAATTAAATAAAGTCTATAGAGCGCAGACAATAGTGTACTCTCCAACCATCTATAAGAACTTTTGTTAGGCATAGATTACCTATATTATCTCCCTTTTTGCGATTGCTGTTGAGTCCCCAGGGATTCCCGGCTCTTCTTATTCAGCGTTGCGTGCTTATCTTACTACTGAGCATCTGGAGGATCAATCAGACTTGAGGACTCTGGTGTAACGTTTCAGTAATCCTTTGTTTCACCTTCATTATTCAGTTCTGCTTGCTGGCAACAAAAAAAAATGCCAGAGCTAGGCTTAGCTGCTTAGCGCTTGAATCCACGTACGCTGCCTGGCATTAGTCGTCGAAAGGTTTGGAAGGTGGAAGGCTCCGGCAGTTCCGCTTGTATGCCGGGAACGCACACTGCAGCTTTGCTCTCTATCGTGCTCTCTTTCTAACAGCAACGACAAGCAGTAAGCGCCCGTACTGTGGCACGCCTGCTCAAATGGCTACGGTTATGGGCTCGGCCTGTTAATATGAAACAACCGGTTAACTTGGTGCGGCTGATTGTTATATGCCTTTCCGACCCACACGTCAGGTGGTTCTTCCACACTCTCCGGCCGCCGCCACGGCACGCGGCCTACGGGCAAGTAAACGGCGCAGAAATCATCCGCCGGAACCACTCCTGACGTCACAAATCCCGAAATTATTTCCTGGCACGCTGTAACTTCACCTCAGCTCTCCTGCGCGCACGCCATGCGCAACCGTGTTTATAAATTAGCAGTCGACGAAGCCAGTCGGGAGAAAAGGCTTACACGACGGGTGGGAAAGAGCCACCTGCGTTGCTCTGCTGCCTTTGCGGGTCATTTAACGCGAGCGACCCATGGACGCTAGCAATATGTCGAGGATATGTAACTGCTTCCCCCATAGCGCCTGTTCCGGGCCAGTGCTGAGGGAAGGCGACGGGGACGCCGCGGCGATAGGGTGACCCGCCATGATCGGGAAGCTCGGCCTTAATTTTCTAGAAAGGAGACCGATTGTGTTGTGTGGATTCAGCTGCCACGTTTCAATGGGAAAAGGTTTAGAGCCACTTCCTGCTGACCGTGTTATGCTTATGCTTCTCCCTCTTAGAAGTCGAAAAGCGGCACGCATCTTCGTGCGTCTAGTGCTCGCGTCCTCCACTTCTCGTGTTGTGGCCCAGTTCTCGCCTTGCGTCCTGGTTCTCTCCTTCTCCCACTCTTGGGTGACCTCAGAGCCGCAATGCTCCTTTTCTTCATTAACTCAATATGCAATTTTCTCAAGGGAACGGTCTCCCCACAGACAAAGAGGATATTGGAAAGCTGTTAGGATGACAGAATAATCCGGCTAATATGGGCACCAGCCCACTACAGCTTCAGGGAAATTAGGGAGCTCATAAGCTTGCCCGCGGTCTCACCTTCCAGGTAGGCTCTGACACTGTACACTCTGAGCAAGGACAGGCTGGTCAGCTATAAAGAGATTACTGAGCACCGGCTTAACGAGGGGGGGGGGGGGGGGGGGGGAACCCACCGGAGGATAGGACACTAAATAGAAGCCAGGAAATCATCTGGAGGCGCTTACAAACAAGGACCAATCCGAATCCGAATTCAACTACCCTTAGCCATTGGTACCCGGGGCAATTCTCAAATAGACGCAAACTATGTCAGCATAAAACGGATCTGGTACATATGATATGGACGTGTTCACAAATCGAAAATAGAAATCAAGAGACAAAATAACAAAATTTTGGGCGGTTCTACTGTTGAGCTCACACCCTGACACGCAGCTAGGTGTAATACGACTGGCCGAACACGCCGCCCGGGTCCAAAGACTCCAGGGCGCCGTGTAGGCAGATATGTTGACGCCTATCCAATATCTGTTGGATATTAAAGTTTTACCAACACCACCAAGTTTGCCCTTAAACCATAAGATATGCTGTTAATGCCGCAAAAAGTTTTCATCATTTACCTTTATAGCAGAGAACTCCGCCTCTGCGTCCTCGGCGGTAAGCACAAAGCATCTCACAGATACTTCTATGGCAGTCTATGGCTGCACAGCTTCACCCGGAGTACAGTGGAAGGCAAAACGCTGTTTATTTTTATAGGCTCATTTCTCATTTAAAGATACAGTGTCCGTGCGCACTGTATACTTTTACCACGATTCTCACAGTGAATGTTGAGTAGGCCTGCGGTTGAAGTTAATACCTAGAAAGTGTACTTAGTTTTAAACCGGCATTTAGGCACTTTAAACGGAGAGAACTCGACGTAGATCACAGGTTTGCGCGCCCTCTTCTTTCTCCGGGTACTTTTTTTTTTAATTTTTATGCTCGTCTTTATACAGGGAAGCCACTTCGCGCTCATACACTGAATCTCTACACCAAAGCCTGTGGTACCTTTCATTGTTCTTGACCATGTGCAGGTCATGAGCCTCGCGAGTCGTGCTACAACGTGGAGGACTGCAACGGCTCAAACTACACGTGCTCCGAAGGTCTGTGCAAATGTCGCGATGGCTTCTACAAGGACGAAGAGACGGAAGACTGCAGACCGAGTACGTGGTTGTCCACCCTTGGAAAGGTTGCTCTGATGACACACAGTAGTCTTGAACGGGGAGGGGGGGGGGGGGGGGCAAGTTTCAGAGTGCTCTCCTTCACAAAATAGGCTTTGTGATTATACTGGGCGTTTGTGTCAACCTGCAAGAAGTGGCCATGGTAGCGCTTTAAGACATCTAGTATTACAGTGCTCCAGTGTAAGAAGAAAACGTGAATGCAGTCAGCTGTTTGGCTGGCATGGCATTTAGTGAACGCTGACGTTTTGAATGGTATCAGAAGTCCGTTGCAACCTGGAGAGTTTGGCAGTAATCACTAACAGCGCAGTAACGCTGTAAATAGCCTATGAGCTTCCTGGCTGGTACGTAAAATCTGTTTGCTTTTAGATTTTATTTTAATGCGTTGACTATAAGACCCCTTTGTTAAAGAAATCCATCCGTCCGTTCGTCTTAAGGCTCTGCAGGTAGGCGGCAAAGTAGACAGAAAGAAATTTCACCGAGAGAAAGACGATTATAAGGGTTGGGCAGGTAGCGCGTAAGCAGATCAAAGAGAGGGCACATTGTAGCACTACGATTCAAAGTTTGTATTAGGAGAGTGGAGTGGGCAGGGGGGAGGAGATGACACTCGGGAAACTTAAGGACTGGCTCACACCAGCCGCTGATATGATCTGTACCCGTCAGCGGCAACAGCTGCTCCATCCGAGGTGGTGGGAGTAAAAAGGTTTATTGGTTCTGAAAAGAGGGAGTTAGATGGACATTGCTCTGGAGTCTGGCTTAGTGCCCTTCCCCTCACTAACACTAGGTGGAGTCCCTAGTACGGAGCCCCAGTGGTTTCCGCTGCCACCATTGCTCGTTCGACCATCGCCTTTTGGGATTTCAGGTCGAAGCAGGCTATTAGGGTCACCTCCGAATCCTCCCAGATGGAGTTTCAGTTGAGGCTAAAGCTAGGGTTAGAGGGCGCACTGACACAATGGAATAGAGGTTCAAGGGCCTTTCACCATAATGCGGGTACTCCCCGGAGAAGGCAGGCTCAAAGTGTTTTAGTGACGCCGGGCACATCATGGTATCTGTGAGGAGGTGGAGAGACAGATGTTCTTCCGCTCTCATTAATCATTTGCACGGATAGGGGAAAACGTTTGTCTGTCTGGTACAGTTAAGTTATTTGCCTAAAGGTGCAGGCGCGGTGTAACCTCCGCGTTTTCTGAGGAGGAGATGGGAAGAGGTTGCCCGGTTAGAGAGCACGCGTGCGGCTGCGTCTGCTGCCTCGATTCTTTCTAGAGTCGAGTGAGCCGGAGCCGAGGCTATGAAGCAGCGGGTTGGAATTCCTGCATACCAGCTGCTTTGCAGTGTAGCCGGTAGGTGAGGTACAAAATCCAGCCCTGTTGAGTTTTCCTGCCCGCTCCTCGCGAGTCTGTTATGACTGTCTTGGAATAAGAATGCGTTATCGCTAACACGTGGCAATTTTCTCTGCTTGTGTGCTTCGAGCTTTGAAAGTGATCCCGTTCAGCGTTTTGGATTCGTGAATCACTGCCGCTGTGCGTCACCCGCCTCCGTAGTAGTGAACTAAGGCCTCACATACAAGGCGTGTCTCGAAGGTAATGCAGTTATATCGTTAGAAAAACTATTTGAGATATCTTTACAAAAGTTTAAATTTCTTTTAAAGCTCCCCTTGCGAGAGGCGAGCCCTTTTGCTTCAGCTGTTCCGCTGGCGCGCGCCTCCGTTCGCGTCACTAGATGAGTATTCTAGTTCACTATACACTGAACACTGAAAGAACACATGTGCGCTAGTTTCTGTCGCGCCGCAGTTGGGGCAGCGATCATTCAGGACAATGCCCCGAGATGCGAGCCGCTGGCGTGTTGGTAAGACCCCCCCCCCCCCCCTCCCAGCGACACCGCCAGTCAAAAATCCCCGACGTCGAGAGGGCGTCGGTTGGTTCCCCACGACCGACGTTTTTTGGGCGCAGTGCGCCTTTCTTCGTCCCAGCTGAACTACGTGCTGGCGGCCATCTGGCTCACCTCTATCGGGGATACTTCACATGTTCAAAACGGAACCAGCACTATTCTCAGTGATTCCAAAACGGCCCTTCGCAACTTCGCCAGGGGTCGTATCTCCGCCACTGCATTCAAAATTCTTAGTGCGTTGCCAAAAGATAAGAACGTAGTGGATCTCGTATGGGTTCCGGCTCACTCGGGCGTCCCGGGGAACGAGGCCGCTCACCAATAAGCTCGAGGTTTTGTCAGCCGAGCTGGTGAGGGGATCTCTGACGCGGGTGCCCGACGGAGTGAGACTCTGGATACCTACCAGGCCATTACCACTTACTACAAAGAGCTCAGGGCGAGCCTGCCTCCTCCGCACGCTTCGCTCAGCCGAGACCAGGCTACCACGTGGCGGCGGCTGCAAACGCGGTCACAGCCAAACCCTTGGACTTATGCCAAGATCTTTTCCGATATAGTAAATCCGTACTGCCAACTGTGCGGCGAGCCTGCCACCTTAGACCATATAATCTGGGACTGCGCGGAGGATCCGCCTCCGGCAGATCTAGTACCATCTCCCTCGCTGGAACACTGGGAAGCTGTTCTCGCCAGCCGGGACCCAGACGTCCAGTCCCGGACCTCGGCAAGAGCGCGAGAGGTCGCTGATAGACTTGGACTGCCGGCCACCTGGAGCAGCTGAATGCAGCCCAAGGCAAATACCAATCGCTGACAAATAAAGTTTCTTCTCTCTCTCTCTTTCACGGATATGTACATCAGGAAACTTGTTGCTCAGCACCCATTTGAAATCCTCTGCAGCACGATAGACGGGAGGGGCCTTTCGGCCTACGGTCCCCCATGCCTACCCGGTGCGAATGCTCGACTGCCTGTGCTCAACCAATACAGCATGAGTGATCGTTATAAAGAGAATTTATTGGGTACGTACATACGTACGAAAACGCACATTACTCACAGACCAAAGCACTATACGAACCACTACGGGTACATATACATAATAAACTGAAATACATGATTCCCCAGAAAGGGGAAAACAATAAAAAAAAAGGGGGGGGGGGGGGGTTCTAGTAAAGGACGACAGGCATCTCAAGTCTGCTCCGCGTTTGCCGCGCCTGAAAACGAAACAACGACCGACCATAGACGTCAAACGATCCCATTAATTACACCCTTACCTTATGCCGCGAAACGCAGTTACTTTTCTAAAATAATATTTAGACAAAATCGCGCTAGTATCCAAAGTGTTTTTTTTTTTTTGCAACAAAACAACAGTAAAAATTCCTAAAGCATTTCTGTCGATGCACAGAGTTGTTATCATATATATCATACAATACTCTGCTTTGAGAGCATTTTTTTCTAAATTTGAAATTTTACAGTTAACTGGGGAGAGGGGTGAATTGTTGAAGGCTTGCATGCTCTAGGTGGGTATTTTCTTTTCGTTGGCGAAAAACTGGATACGTAAAGGAAAGGGGTTGGTTGGTTGGTTGGTTCATAGGAAGGGAAAGGCGCAGTATATGTCACACTTGCTCTGTGGACACCTGAACCGCGCCGTAAGGGAAGGGATGAAAGTGGGAGTGGAAGTGGATAGAGAGAAAGGGGGCCGTAGTGGAGGGCTACGGAGTAATTTCGACCACCTGGGGATCTTTAACGTGCACTGACATCGCACAGCACACGGACGCCACTTCGTTTCGCCTCCATCGAAACGCTGCCGCCGAGGCCGGGATGCGTATTTGGGTTTGCTCGGAACGGTGGCTCCGCAAGGGACAAAGTAACAGAAGAGACGAAGAAAACGGGCTGTTCCGACTAGTATCTACCGCCCCCAGGAGCCGAGCAGCCTAGCGATTAGCGGCGCATGCTTTTTCAATGGGCGTCACGTTGGACGCGGCACTAGCTTGAGAGAGCCTATATACTATTACTACTACTACTACTACAAAATAATAATAATACACAGTAATATTTCTCTGCTAATGATTAATAATAATAATATTATTATTATTATCATTAGTAGTAGTAGTAGTATAGAGGAAGACTCGTTTCACGAAGTTGGCACTGAATTGTCTAGTTAACGGTCGAATTAACTGGCTAAATATTATCTTCAAAGTTTTAATAATTAATGATAATAATAATTGGTTCAAAGGAAGGGAAAGGCGCAGTATCTGTCACACTTGTGTCTGTGGACACCTGAACTACTCCGTAGCCCTCAGCTACGGCTCCTTTTTCTCTCTGCCTCCCTTGTGTTTGTGGACACCTTCATACCATTGGTGTCCACAGACACAAGTGTGACAGATACTGCGCCTTTCCCTTCCTGTGAACCAATTAATATTATTATCATTAATAATTAAAACTCGGAAAGTATTTAGCCAGTTAATTTGGCCGTTACCTACAGACAATTCAGTGCCAACTTAGTGAAACGAGTCTTCCTCTATACTACTACTACTACTACTACTACTACTACTACTACTACTACTACTAATAATAATAATAATAATAATAATAATAATAATAATAATAATAATAATAATAATAATAGTAGTAGTAGTAGTAATAATAGTAGTAGTAGTAGTAGTAGTAGTGGTAGTCAAGCTAGTGCCGCGTCCAACATGACGCCCATTGAAAAAGCATGCGCCGCTAATCGCTAGGCTGCTCGGCTCCTGGGGGCGGTAGATGCTAGTCGGAAGAGCCCGTTTTCTTCGTCTCTTCTGTTGCTTTGTCCCTTGCGGAGCCGCCGTACCGAGCAAACCCAAATACGCGGCCGGGATTCGATCCCGGGAACTCCGGCACAGTGGTCGGGCGTCTTACCACTGCACCACCCCGGCGGGGCAAGGAAAGGGGTTATGGGATTGGTTTGGTTTGTGGGGTTTAACACTCAGGCTATGAGAGACGCCGTAGTGGAGGACTCAGGAAATTTCGACCACCTGGGGTTCTTTAACGTGCACTGACATCGCACAGCTAGTATTAGAAGCTACTGAACAAATACCTCTAACACTGATCTTGTTCTAAAATAATATTTAGTCAGAATCGCGCTAGTATCCAAAGTTTTTTTTTTTTGTTTTTTTCAACAAAACAACAGCGAAAATTCTTAAAGCATTTCTGTCGGTGCACAGAGCTGTTATCACATATAGGGCATAGTGCCAAGTAGAATTTTATGAAGCAATTGCGATATCCTCAAGAATTTCACATGCATAAGTGAGCCCTGCCACGGTGGCGCAGCCTGACAACTGTACCAGAGTACCCGGGTTCGAACCCAACTAGCGGCGGCTGCGTTTCGATGGTGACGAAACGGAGAGGCGTCCAATAAGTGGTTAACAGGAAAGCAGATATAGTATCTGTCACACTTTTGAGGACACGTGAGCCGAGCAGTAAGGGAAGGGGGGAAAGTGGGAGTGAAAGCTGCAAGAGAGAAGAGGGATACCGTAGATGAAATTTCGACCACTGGGGATCTTTACGGGGAACAGGGAAGCGTGACTGCTCCTGGTCCTACAGGGCTGGGAATGGTAGGCCCCGCCGTTTGCGGCGGGGCTCGCCTGCCACCGGCAGTTGTGCCTGTTGTAAGCCGCCATTGCACCCGTCACCGCTTCGCTGGCGGCCGATGGCCGTTGCGACGTGCTTCTCTCTCCCTCTTCTTCTTTCTTCACTATTTTTTCCTCTGTCCGCACGAGGCAGTGGAGGTGGCTCAGCTATAGAGCCAGTAGCAGGCCCGTGCATTTTCTACTCCTTCCTAAAGTCGCAACAACAGCGCTGATATCGCACGGTGCGTAGACGCCTACTTGTTTCGCCTGTACGTCAAACAGGCGATGGTAAAACATACCCAGGTGGTCGAAATTGCTCTGAAGCCCTCCACTACGGCTCGTGGCTCCTCTCTCTATTTCGACTCTCAATCCCACCCCGCTCCCTTCCTTTACAGGGCGCTTCAGGTGTCCACAGAAAAGTGCGCGCCAGATACTGCGCCTTTTCTTTCCAAGAAACCAATTTATTTGTAACTTATTCCGCGCATACTTCGATATAAAGAGAATATTAAGGCGAAAGTCTTTGTAGGCTCAAGGAATGAAATCCTGTGCTCGAGAGTTGTGCGCGAGATCTGTGAACGCCTCTTATTCTATGAGGAAGATTCCGCGACATGTGTGCCTTTTGTCCAGCGTTACTGCCATTTGAAATCCCACGCTTGAATGCGCGCCACGAAACGCCACGCGACAGGATCGATGGTGTACCGTCCAAACTCGCACTTGCCGGAGACTGCGTGACAGATACTGCGCCTTTTCTTTACTGTAAACCAATTATAATTATATGTAGCCCTGCAACGAACGCCGATAAGAGGCAAACGATGACAGGCAAATATTATGAGAGGAGGGGTAGGCTCTCGTCATTCCCCTCTGAAAAGACATCTAAGAGACCTAATTTTTTGCAAGCTGCGCCTCCGCGATGGTGCAGTCCGGAGTACCCGGATTCGATTCCAACCGCCGGCGGCTGTTTTTCGTTGTTGTTGTGGCTGTAGGAAGAAGGAAAAGAAAATGCACGAACCTGCTACTGGCTCTGTAAGTGAGCCACCTTCACTGTCTCGTGCGTACAGAAGAGAAAATAGAGAAAAAAGGAAAAGAAGAGGGAGGGAAAGACGCGCGCCGCAACTGATTTATTTATAGGAAGGCGCGGTAACGTTCTCACCCGTTTTCTGTGGACACCGCAACCGCGCCGTAACGGAGCGCTTGTCCGTTATTCTCCTCTCTGTCCCAAGTAGCCGCGCTGTTTTTTGATCTTGCAATGCACCAACTAGCTCAGATTTCCGTTCTTCTAAATATGTTAAGAAATATAAAAAGAATGTGGTTTGCCCTTACGCGGACGCTTAGCACACAGTTCACGACGGCTCGTGATCGAAAGAAGCAGATACACAAGAATACAGATGAGCAGCAGAGAGGTTAACCAAAATTGTGGCCATGAGTATACCTAGCAAAGGCAAAACAAAAATTACGAAGGAAACACTCATCAGGGGACCAGCGGTAAAGCTCGCACTCATCAGTGCGCACGCAGTCTACAAGAAGCCCCGTCAGCCACTGTAGCAGTAGTCTAATGACTTAATACGACATCGAACCATGATGTCATATAGTTCCAGTATATTTGCTTCCTGAACATCTGCTTTCCAGATGAATGGCGACTTGAAAGTCGAAGGAACCAACGGGTGAGTCGGGCACAGGTTAAACCGAACTGCGCGTGTCCTCTTCTCTGCTGCAGTGCGATACCTGGACGAAATGTGCTCCCGTGACTCGGACTGCGAGAGCCTGGTCAACAACTCCTTCTGCGGCGGCGAGCGATGCAAGTGTAAGAACGGCTACATCCGTGAAGGCACGCTGCCAGACGAGCAGCTCTGCGAAATAGGTAAGCGGGCACATCGACCGTTTCCCTCTAAATCTTCGGGTCTACGGGAGCGTACCGCATCTGTCACGCTTTGGAACGCAAGCCCAGGCAGTGAGAACCGTGACTTTTAGTTCGCGTGGCTACCGCGACGTGTCACATGACGGTTAATACACAAGAGCACGGAAAGGGAAATATCTCATGTTTGGCACATCCCACTGACTTTTTTATCAGTTGGATGAGTGGAAAACAGCTGATAAGAACGCCGAATTTCATACACCAGATTTTGCAGAAAGTGAGAAAGAGTTACAAAAGAAAAGATTCATAGCGCTAACAAATAGACACTCACGAATAGACACGCAGAACAGGCGCTGGATCCAAATTCTTTTCCGGAACAACACCACATAGAATTTTTTTTTTTTTTTTTCAAGAAACAAATGCTCCCACATCGTCGGAAACATATGTATGCCAGTTTGGGCCTTCCCTATCTTAACAATATTCAAAAGACGACTTTCACTACTAAATATTGATACTGATGAGCCACTAATTCATTCCGAACCTAGCCTTTTAATATAAGAAGCTTCGAGCAACTCACAGGCAAGAGTGCCTCTGCTCTTGCCTAGAATCCTAATTTCTCTGAACTTCGGTTCATACTTTCGATTGAAATCGCATGATTGGCAATAGGCAGGTAGATATAAACTGGGACTGTTTTTCAGAGAACGCTTATGCTATGCAGCCCGATCGTTCACACATCGGCCAGTTTGCCCGATGTATACTTTGCCACAGGTTAAGGGGGTTTGATAAATAACCCCGGTGGCACATTTGACGTAGGGCTTGACATGTTTTTTAGTGCAACCTTGTTTTCTATTGGCATCTCCCGTGACCCGTACGCACATACCAGCCAAATTTTTGGGAGCGGAGAAGACCATCCTGACACCATGTTTGTTAGCAACCTTCTTCAAATTATGAGCCACTAAGGCATGTAAGGGGCAGCAACAGGTCTGGTTGCGACCTCCCCTTTATGGGGCCTTTTCTACAAACGATTGTGTCCCCTCATACTCTGCATCAAGGACTATGTCACGGCCACCGCTAGGTGTTCAGGATAGCCCGCTGATCTAAGCCTCTTCAGCTGGTTATCGAAGCTCTCCATCATGTGACAGCGGGATCTCTGCAAAGCAATCTTTAACGCTTGCATCGTGATTGATCGCTTAATTATCCTAGTGTGCGTAGAATCGTAAGGAAGTAAATCCTTACAAACTGTGGGCGATAGCACCAGCAGACACCGCTTTGTGCGAATACAAGGTTTAGGCATAAAAACTGCAAGCAATCATGCTCCGGTATTTCCGCTGTGAACTTTAAGCCCTTCCCGCATTCCTGAAAAACATCTAGTTCCATGGCTTCTTTATAAAACCCGTCATACTGTCTCTCCAATATGACTAAAACGTCGTCGGCACATCTAAAAACAGTGAGAACTATCCCAGAGTGAAAGGAGTTAAAGGTTACAAACAGGGAACGGTCAACATACGCAAGAAAAATACTACATAAAACGGGAGCAACGCAGGACCCAATACAAATATCCTTGCACTGTGAATACAACCGGTTGTTAAAACCTATAAACGTAGTAATACTGCTGCTATCAACATTGACAATTTCATGACCCTATTGGAGTTTTACCTGAATTCTACGCTTATAGGTTTTAACAACCGGTTGTATATACAGCGAAATGGTATTTGTATTGGGTCCTGTGTTGCTCCCGTGTTATATAGCATTTTTCTTGCCTCTATTGACCGGTCCCTGTTTGTAACCTTTGACTCTGGGATGGTTCTCAAGGTTTTTAGATATGTCGATGACTTTTTAGTCATATTGAAGAGGCAGAATGGACGGGTTTTATAAGGAAACCGTGAAACAAATCCTAGATGTTTTTTTCAGGATTGCGGGAAGGGCTTAAAGTTCACATCGAAAATACCACAGCATGTTTGCTTGAAGTTTTTAGACCTAAATCTTAAGTTCACACAAAACGGTGTCTGATGGTGCTATCGTCGCAGAGTTTGTAAAGATTTACTTCCTTACAATTATACGCACACTAAGATAGTTAAGCGAGCAGTTACGATGCAAGCGCTAAAGTGGGCTTTGCAGAGATCCTGCTGTCACATGATGAAGGAGAGCTTTGATAACCAGCTGAAGAGGATTCGATCAGCGGGCTACCCTGAGCGCCTAGCGGTGGCCGTGACGGATCCTTTATGCAGAATATGAAGGGACACAATCGTTTGCAGAAAAAGCACCATAAAGGGGAGGTCGATACCAGGCCTGTTGTCGTCCCTTATATGCATAAGGTGGCTCATAATTTGAAGAAGGTCGCTAGCAAAGATGGTCTCAAAATTGTTTTCTCTGCCCCCCCTCCCCCCCCCCCCCCCAAAAAAAAAACAACAACATTGGCTGGCATGTGCGTATGAGCCACGGGCGGTGTCAATAGAAAATAAGCCTGCACTAAAAAGCACATCAAACCCTACGTCAAATGTGCCACCGGGGTTATTTATCAAATCCCCTTAATCTGTGGCAAGGTATACATCGGGCAAACTGGCCGACGTGTGAATAATCGGGCTGCAGAGCATAAGCGTTCCCTGAAAAACAGTCCTAATTTACATCTACCTGCCTATTGCCATCTTGATGTAGGGGTTTTTAGCACAAACACAAGGACAAGAAAGGCGCTAAAAACCCCTACATTCAAGATGAACTACCAACTCGCCCAACAAGAAACTTTAATGCCTATTGCCAATCGTGCGATTTCAACCCAAAGTGTGAACCAAAGTTTACAGAAATTAGGATTTTAGGCGAGAGCAGGCACACTCTTGCCCGTGACTTGCTCGAAGCCTCTTATATAAAAAGGTTAGGTTAGGAATGCACTAGTGGCTCATCAGTATCTATATTTAGTGGTGAAAGACGTCTTTTGAATATTGTTAAGATAGGGAAGGCCTAAACTGGCATATATATGTTGCCGACGGTGAGGGAGCATTTGTTTCTTGAAGAAGAAGTTTCGATATGGTGTTGTTTCGAAAAAGAAGTTGAAGTCAGCGCCCTGTCTGTCCTGTGTGTCTATTTGTGAGTGCCTATTTGTTAGCGCTGTGAATCTTTCCTTTCATGAGTGTAATGCACCAACTCACCCAGCAATTAGTTTTACTTGAGAAAGAGTCAGCCATAATCGCCTTGTTCGCGCAGAACCTTTTGGGACTCTACGATTTTCTCAAAATAACAAATTTAAACTATCCGCGCTGAGGTATGTGGTGCTCTCAACTGGCTTCTAACGGACGGCGCTAGTCGATGGCAGTCCTGGAAAGTTGAGGATGGAGAGCTTTGATTATGATGATGATGATGATGATGATGATGATGATGATGATGGTGATGATGATGATGATGATGGTGATGGTGATGGTGATGGTGATGGTGATGCTGATGGTGATGCTGATGCTGATGATGATGATGATGATGATGATGATGGTGATGATGATGATGATGATGATGATGATGATGATGATGATGATGATACCCCGCCGGAGTGGCGCAGTGGTTACGGCGCTCGACCACTGCTCCCAAAGATGCGGAATCGAATCCCGGCCTCGGCCGCCGCTTTTCCATGGAGGCGAAAAGCAAGGCGCCCGTGTGTTGTGCAACGTCAGTGCACGTTAAAGAACCCCATGTGGTCGAAATTTCCGGATTTCTCCACTACGGCATCTCTTCTAGCCTGAGTTGCTTTGGGACGTTAGACCCCACAAACCAAACAAAACTAATTCGTTCACATGAAAGGAAAGGTGAAGTATCTTTCACATTTGTTTCTGTGGACACCTGCACCACGCCGTAAGGGAAGGCACGAAGGTGGGAGTGAAAGCGAAAAGTGTAAGAGGGGTGCCATAGTGGAGGGTTACTGAGTAATTTTGACTACCTGGGGATCTTTAACGTGCGCTGACATCGCACAGCACACGCGCGCTTCCGTTTCGCCTCAGCTGTCATTCTTTGAAATCATCTGAGAAGCTTTCACAGCTATATGACCAAAAGGATAGCTACCGCTTGATACAGCGAAAAATATATTCTAACAAGGATAAAGAGCTACCTTTATTATTGCGAAAGCGTTACTTCGCTATGTTCACTAATTTCTGTCCGCAGACCGCGTCCGCAAAATTGTGTCCGCAGCAGTTGCGGGTAATTGAAAAGCGGTAGAGGTTAATGAGTGGTGTCAATCGGTAGAGGCTGACGTAATGTTGCTGCAGAAAAAATAATTAGGGCAATAAGTTAATTAGGTAATTATTTAGAATACCTGGTTCACAGGAAAGGAAAGACGCAGTATCTGCCCCACTTGTTCTGTGGACACCTGAACCGCGCCTTAAGGAAAGGGAGGAAGGTGGGAGTGAAAGCGGGAAGAGAGAAACGGGTTCCGTAGTGAACATGACGTCAAGAATGTGACGTCACGCAACCGGAAGTAGAGCCGAAAAAAAAAGGGGCATAGGAAGGGATTGGCGCGCAATTTGAAAGTATCAAAGACTAAAATAGGTAAATAAGAAGTGAATTAATGTGAGGTAGAGGATGGGACGTCGCGCAACCGGAAATAGAGCCGAAAAGGGCATAGGAAGGGATTGACGCCCAATTTGAAAGTACCAAAGACTAAAATGGGCTAACAAGAAGTGACTTAAGCTACTAGAAGCAACCAGAAGCAACCAACAGCAGCATCCGTGCTTTCGCATTACTCCAATGTAGATTCTGCAGTGCTCTTTAATTTTTAAATTGCAAGGAAAAATTAATTGCAGTACTGCTGAGAAATCGCTGTCAGTTCGAGGAGTGAGCGCTCGCTTCGTGGTTCGAAAAATAACAATTGTCTCGCCTCCGATAAACAGAAAATCACTTTGTTCGACGACATCAGATGTCACAAAAAGTGTCTAAATTGTGCACAGGAGCAGGGGAACATGCATTTTCAGCGAATTCCTCGAGTGGAAATTCCAGCGTGTAAAAGCAGTGTTTCCTTTCTGATGTTTTCAGACAGAGGTGGACGTGGAGCTCTCAAGATTTTGTTCGCCCTCATGCTTCCGGTGGTTGTCTGTGCATTCGTCTATCTGTACAGGTCAGTCTTTATTCAGTGAACTATGCAGATTAGTTCCTCTATTTTCTTTCATGCCCAGCCGAGAAGCGGATCTCGGCGAGATTAGAGACAAGACATCGCTTAAGCCAACCATGAAGCAGGGAAGATAATCATATAGCGATTCATTTCATTTTTATTTTATCTGGCCATAACGGCAGTTCTGACTGCTACAAGGGATGAGAGAGCATGCACGGGTGCCGTCTAGACACTGCCACACCGCTAGCTGTTCTCTATTTTGCCCGCAACACTTCTGGTCCATCTGTTCTTACAATCACAGCACAATTTGTTTAGCAAGACAGTATCAGCACCACTAATTCTGAACTGTTTCAAATGCTTCATCATGCGCTGTCATTAGTCGGCGTCATTCACTCAGTAACAGGTCCCTCGTTTCTTAGCCCTTGTCGGCTCAGTACCATAGACCGCATCAGAGGGTTCTCGCAAAGCTTCAGCCACCCAGTAGGAAAACAAAAGACAAAACCCTATCAAGAATGCAATGAAATATTCTCTAGTTCTGTCGTAACGTCACAAATATTTGGCATTCTGTATCACTTTTCGTTGTTTTGTAGTTTGTTTTTTTCTGTAGTACTTTGATGTTGTCTTAGTTCAGTAGTGTTTCTCTGTTGTAACGACACGAAATTCTAATATTACTACAGAAATTTTTATTCACAACAGGTTCACTGCCAAAAATCGCACAGAAATTCTACAGTTTTTCCGACTGGGGGCAATGACCATTTGATCCCGGCTCACATGGCCCTGGCGACGATACACGACGTTATATGTCCGCTGTTGTAGACGATGGTGGCACTGGTGAACACTGTTAAGGTTAGGTTACACACAATAGATATAGCCCCGAAAGCCAAAAGTCTGACAGCCACTGCCGTAACTCAGCTAGTAGTGCATCGTGAACGACATGCAGAGGTCGTGAGCTTGGATCCCAATGTCAGCAGTTGGTTGCTTTTCGTAATAGTTTTATGCTTTTAGGCATATCAGGATTGCACTTCCTATTACGTTACATATTGTCAGCACTTCTCAGCGATTTCCTTCGTTTCGGTAACTGCTGCTCCTTTAGCATCTGTCGAGAAGACCCCTCATTGTTGCTTTTCGTAATAGTTTTATGCTTTCAGGCATATCAGGATTGCACTTCCTATTACGTTACATATTGTCAGCACTTCTCAGCGATTTCCTTCGTTTCGGTAACTGCTGCTCCTTTAGCATCTGTCGAGAAGACCCTTCATTGCCTTGCCTTTGTCTGCCCAAGTTTCGCGCTAGACAGTCAAGCACTAAAGTTCTTTGCACGGAGGACTGCGAGAGGTTATTGAACTCGCCATTTTCATAGCTAAACTTGACACGGTCCCAGTAGACTTGTTTTTGTGTTGATATGAACATTGAATCCTCGAAACATCTGGCGGCAAATCTCGGCTCCTAAATTGCTCTCTTAATCCTCGCGAATGCAGGAACCGTAAGGTTGGCCAGGCCAACAAGGACCAGCCCGGCGAAGAGGACCAGCAGTCGGTGACTTCTCCGGCTCCCCAGGGGACGTACTCCACAGACACTGGAGTGAAGTGTAAGCCACAGAATACGTATATATACTCACAGATGGCGCCACGGGAGTGATGATGTAGCACTGGTTATAACTTCCATAGTACAGATCGGAGTAAATGAGAGTTAAACGCATTCGGCATTTTTTCGCCTTGCTCCTAGCCTTTAACATGACGGTGATCAGTATCAAAAACATCCTTGAAGTTTTTAGAGGACAGTGGCCTTATACGACACAATGATAAGGACACAATCACTCCATTGCGTGACTTAGGCAGAGCAACTGTAAGCCGGCAGGTCACTGTAAGGCTAATATCCCACCTGTACATTAACACCGTCTCCGCAGCCACGAAGACGGCAGATCAAGCAATCAGAAACTAAGCGGTGAGCTCAAAGAAAAGAGAAAAGAAACACAACTTCGTTCGACTGCTGGGCTTATTGACAGATATTACTTCAGCAAAGAAGGACTGGACGCTACAACTAATCCATTTCAGCTTTCTTTTTGGAGGCAATTTGTTTTTGTAAAACCACACGCCACGTTTTTTTTTTTGTTTTTTTTTTTGTGTGTGTAAAGGCGCCCATAAATCAGTTTCAAACCTTGCACTGCAGGATTATTCGCAAACGTAATACAAGAGTTAACGTGCACATCAAACAAGTTACGTCAGAAGTTTGTTTTCCGGACTTTGCCTTTTCCACCTTTCAACTCTGAGGCTATGCTTATTGCACGCTTTATAAAGATGCGTTTATTCTGTTACTTCGGTATCTCGTTAATCTAATACCATTTCTACCTCCATACGTTTTCTCTTACCTTACTGTCTGCTGCAAGGTCGTAACTTTATTGCAAAAAAAAAAACACAGTGCTGGATAAGGGTTACACCCACATAACAGCCTAACTACCAGTCACGATATGGCCACGACCGGGTTTCGGCGCACTCAGACAAAATTCAGGGCGTATAAAACCGCCATGACAGACACGCAGTGCCGTGCATCGATACCCATCGTCTTGTCCGCATGGTTGCTCTTGAAGTTTATTTCATTTTTTAAGTCATGCGCCATATAACCGAGTGATCTACGGCACTACTGGTTCGCCAGCAGTTCTCCAGACAAGTACCTCGACGCTGTCTGCAACACACCGCAGCCATCGTTCCTCACCCTGACAGCTACACGTACCGAACCATGCTGCGCAATTCCTGGGGTCGCAGATCATCTACGCGAAAGGAGCCATCTGAGCTCGAGAGCCATTGTCCTTTCCGAAAGATTTAACTCTTGCGAAATAATAATCGCGACGCGATACCGTCTTCCCGCTGCTTTCATCCGCTTACGCGTCTACACCTTGCGTGACCGGAGGGGCCAAGTGAAAACATAGCGCCGCCCTTCTACTTGAGATACGCCCTCGTAATGATTTGGCCTACGCCGCCCGAGCAAGGCCTGGAAAATCTTCGTCGCTTTTTGCTGTGCTTTGTTGAAGCTTGGGGCTTCGAAGAAGTGCAATGCTTGCCTAGCCTTTCATGCATGTTTTCTTTTTTCATTTTGATGTTCTTTTATTGCCGGACAGCGAGCTTCTCGCCTCATAGCTCTTTAGACTGACGGTTTCAACGTTAGGCAGAGGCACCTACGCCTTTACGCTTCGTGCTAAGGACCTTGAACGCCAAGGCCGGCAGCGCATTTTCATCGTCTCGTCTTCGCTTGTATCTTTTGGCCCTTTTTGGCTCGCTTTTATACTTGTATAGAGATGGCGCCTTCAAAAAATACGATTCTAGTTAACGCTGTTGGTCAGAGAATCGCATTTTTCTTGTACCCGAGCCCCCGCTCTGTTTAGAACACCGGAGCCATTAGAGCGAGTAGAAGGAAGTCTTATATCAGAATAAATGGGCGCTGCAATTACATATTTGCAAGTCGCCTAAATATAACGAAGTTTTTAATAAAGGCTGGTCACGAATCTTTGCCGCAACGCTGACACGGAAGTTAATCTGAACTCTCCTGCACTTCGGATCCCCATCTTTCGCAAGTAGTGCAATAGAAATTATGTCAACTATATCAACTATTATATCTGCTCCTCTACTTCGTTCAGGGACATACGCAGCCATAAAGAAAACTGGAAGCCATCAAGGAACTAGGAGCTGAAATACCACTCACAAATAGATCGACTAGCGAACGAGTTGGTGTATCTTTTCGAAAAAGTGCTCAAGAAGCTGAACACAGGACGACCAGGAATAGCATCGAGCTGTTGTCCATATCGCAGTTCCAAAATCCTTTACAATCGTCACGCGTTGTTAGACCTCTGGATATGAAAGTCATTGGTTCAGAGACCGCCATTGGCTGTGGCAGAATTAAGGCGACGGAGAGCTCACCACCTCGATAAGACACGCTGGGACACGCTCTGATTTGCAAAAAAAAAAGAAAACGAAAATGAAGTTTAAGAACAGAAAACTACTCGAGTATAATTCGTTCCGGAAGAGGGACGATTATGAACAAGCACTTTCTCTGAACTAGACATTTATTATCGGAAGGAGGTAACTATTATACCCACTTCGTGGCGTAGCAGCGGTGTCACCTTGAAGTCTGGGTGTGTCGAGGGCGTCTTCACAAGTAATGTGAGAGTCATAGCTGCGTCGTCGTTACTCGTCGTCGGCGGCAGAGGATATAGTTCGCCTTATAGCAACCTCACCTCCAAAGGTTGCTACCTTTAGTTTCCCCTACGAGGGTTTGGGGACCTTACTCGCACACTGTCATCGTAGCTGCGGCCTGGCGACGAAAAGCGGACCCTGTACGGCGATGGGGACCTGAATCGACGGGTTTGTGGCGCCAACTCACCGCTACGTAGGTAGTTCTCGATTTCTTGAGGTCATTCACCGGGGCGGGGTCGTGGGGCGTCGACTGCAAATCCGCGGAGGCCGTTTCGTCGGTACGGGCAGTGGCGTAGAATGTGGCCGGCCTCACCGCAGTGGAAGCATAGTCGCCTGTTGTTCGCAGTCCTCCAGGCGTCGTACTTCCTGGGGCTTGGGGATCGTTGGTAAGCTTGGCGGGCGGGGGCCAAAGGGCGGCTTTCAGGAACAGGACGATAGTGGCGAGGGCTTGGAAAGTCGTCACGTCGGGCCGCAGGGCGACGTAATGCAGCAGCATAGTTCATCGCTGTTGCCTCTTGTGCTGGAACTGTCGCAGCCGTCACTTCAGGAACGCCCAGCGTCTGCTGGACTTCTTCACGGACGACGTCCGCGAGCGTCGCAACCTGGGGTTGTTTGAATGATGGCAGTAAGCGACGAAGTTCCTCGCGGACGATCTCACGGATGAGGTCGCGAAGGCTTTTTCCGCTTGCAGATGCGCTGTGGTAGTGACTTGAGTAGTCAGGTTGAAGTGGTCGCTCGTATACTGGTGCATCCGGGTGTCCAACGTCTTCTCGATGGTCCAGGCTTCACTTTCAAATTCGTCCACAGTTTTCGGCGGGTTCCGGACAAGTACTGCAAGAAGCGACTCTTTAACGCCTCGCATTAAAAATTTCACTCTATCACCTTCGGTCATGTTAGGGTCGGCACGGCGAAAGAGGCGCTTCATCTCCTCTATGTAGACCCGGACGGGCTCGTTTGGGAGTTGGAGTCTTGACTGAAGGATGACCTTGGCTCTTTCCTTCCGAACGACACTTGCAAAGGCAGTCAAAAACTCTTTCTTGAAGATCTCCCAATCCTTCAAAGCTGCCTCGTGATTTTCGAACCATATACGGGCAGATCCTTGAAGAGCAAAATAGACTTGCCTTATCTTCGCTTCGTCGTTCCAGCCGTTGAATTCTGCCACACGGTCGAAGAGGTCCTTCCAGTCCTCCGCATCTTCAGTGGGAAGTCCTTGGTAGTTGGGGGGCTCCCGGGGCTGCACCAAGACAACTGGTGCTGTTGACTGGACCATTTTAAAAGTTGATGCCTTCCGGTGCCGAACGGGGTTGGCTAGTCCCCTGCTTGTTGGTGCCCCAGGACGGCAAGAACAAGGTTCGCTTGAAGAATCAAGGGCAGCACCTCCACCAGATGTCACGTGGTGGTGACAAGCCGATGACACAAATGAAGAGTCGGTGATTACACTGAAGAAACTCTTTATTGGGCTGACTTGCGCCCGCAAAAGAACTAAGCAACTCGGCGGCGGCGATAGCAACAATCGTGCTCGTCGATCGTCGAACAAAGAATGCCCGTCGCACTCGTCAACGCTCAATTTAAAGGCTCCTCAGAACAATCTAGATAACGTCACAAACTGCTAGTAGCACAAACTGGAACATTGTAGAAACATACGCGACCGAGTGATCGGAATCTTCGAGATAGATCTCGGCGCATCGTTCGCGACAAAGAAAATGATAAAGCGTAGTATCGCGACAACGAGCATGAACAAAAACGGGATACAGAATTGATAATTGCGCCAGAATAACAATGATAAGGCCGCATGCCAACGGCTGTCAAAGAGGAACAGATAAATATTTAAACAGTTCGCGGCAATGTAGAAAATACCTTGTTCAAAAAGAACTCGGGACGCGATTAAGGTACTCGATCATAGTCTATCGCAGCGCAGCCGGTATGGGTGATTCCTCGGTTTGTATGCAGAAGCGCTTGCTATGCAAATTGCAGCAGTGAAGATGATAGATTCTGGCGACGGCGACGACGGTGATCTCGCAATCTCTCGTTTACGATTGCGTCTATGGAGCATCGTAATCGTGTCTCGTACATACCTTCCTTAATTCCTATCTTCAGTGTACTATCCTAGTGTTCAGCCGCTGTACGTTTGCTATCACGCATTTCTTTAAAATTGTCTAAAACATCTGCAGAACCAGAATAGAGCCCCTGAGAGGCATTTCGAGGCGTTTGCAAACGCATTATGGCCGAACGCTCCGCCAGATGACAACGAATGTTGCACGTTCCGTGAGGCACCACGTTCATACACCAAAGACGCAAAAATTGTAGTTTCACTCCGGAATGTTTCTTACCTTTAATACTGAATTCTGAGACGCATGCTTACAAACTGGCCGTTAAAAACGCTTTCAGACGAGCGCATACGCTGCTGCATGGCACCGTTCGAAAATAAGTTCCATGGTGAGAACGCTGCAGCAACGGACGACAGAAGTACAAGGTGTTGCGCAATTAGACGCGCGCTGTAGAATGCTTCTCCCAGCTAAACCGCGGAATCCTTGCAGTTCAGATTTCGCACAGAAATCACATTTTGTCGCTAGTATTTTTTAATACTAAATTTGTTTAGGGTACTTGCCTGATTCGATCAGTTGCCTGATTCGATCAGAAGAAGTAAAATATTCCCATCGCCTGCGGCGGCGGCGACGCCAGACGAACCGCTGCCCCAGCGATGGGACTGGTGGCGCCACCTCATGCTGCTTACAACTCAAACCTTCTGCCAGAAACGTTCGCCCCCTCTTTTCCTGCTACAAAGTTGTTGTAAGCAGCATGAGGTGGCGCCACCAGTCCCATCGCTGGGGCAGCGGTTCGTCTGGCGTCGCCGCCGCCGCAGGCGATGGGAATATTTTACTTCTTCTGATCGAATCAGGCAAGTACCCTAAACAAATTTAGTATTAAAAAATACTAGCGACAAAATGTGATTTCTGTGCGAAATCTGAACTGCAAGGATTCCGCGGTTTAGCTGGGAGAAGCATTCTACAGCGCGCGTCTAATTGTGCAACACCCTTTAGAGAAAGGCACATAAGCGTATTCACGTGAACTCCCGCAGCCAAATCAACACCAATTGCTCGCCCAACCGGCAAATAGGCCATTATCAGCCACGCTGTAATAAAAAAAAAGCGATAAAACTGGACACCCCGCCTTCTAAAGAACGGGTTCGCGAGCTATGCGCCCGACGGGTCACAAATTCAGTTTGTATGAAAACAGCGGTTTAATCCTGATAAACAACAAAAAAAAAAGCACTCTGCAAAGATACATTGAATGCAACTGCGTAGCAAAGACTCGCGGCAGCGCAGTGCTAAGATTGAATCATAACGAGGGTCAGGGCTTCAACGCGGCAATATAATACCCTAGTCACACGGTCATTTTCAAAGGCGATTGAGTCGATAGCCTTCGAGATTTTCAATCGCGATCGAACTCGAAGGAGTTGTGCCGCTGCTACACGGCAAAACTCGAAGGCTATTGAAATAGTTCTGGTGTTTGGCGCCAAACTTTTATGGCGCTACTATCGTTGCTTTCGGTTTTGCTTAAGGAACTAAAATCTCTCTATAAATGCAAAATAAAATATAACTGTTACCTTTTTTTAGTAACTGCAGGTGTTTAGTTGTTATTCAAGGACAGCTTTCTTTTCTTTTTTTTTTAACGCGTTGGCGTTCATACGACTGTGCTTTTCATTGTGTTTGTTTTTCTCGGCGGCGCATGCTACAGATAGTAGTAGAGAAGAGTACATAAATAATACGCCTAAAAAAAGAGCGATACTATTTTAAAACTATTACGGGTATTAATATTTTACCGCGTAAATTAAAGATATACAATAATAATGCTTGTTCACGTTTTTGTATCGTAAACGCGCTGTGCACGTGTGTGCGTTACGCTCCTCGGGTCAACGCTAGCAACCTTGCTCGACGTTCGAAGGCCTTCGAGATCTCGATAGTACTCGATAGAGTTCTGACATGGAGGAAGGAAAAGTTCTGAGCTGTTCCGTTGACTAGATAGACTATCGACTCAATGGCCATTGAAAACGCCCGTGTGGCAGCTTTCGAAGGCCTTCGAGTCAATAGGCAGTCGGTTCAAGGGCCTTCGAAATGCCCGTGTGACAGCGGTATTAAACACACTGTGGCTCGCGCATTGGGCGATGCTGCCAACACCACCTAGACAGGTGGTGTCGATGCTGCACGAC
This sequence comes from Amblyomma maculatum, assembly GCF_055883805.1. Classification (NCBI taxonomy): domain Eukaryota; kingdom Metazoa; phylum Arthropoda; class Arachnida; order Ixodida; family Ixodidae; genus Amblyomma; species Amblyomma maculatum. Next base: position 33,963,171 of record NC_139353.1, read on the forward strand.
CTGAGCGTTCCCTGCGGTAGAAGGAGCACTGTTGTTCTTCGCGTGGCAACAACTCACGCAAACACGCTTAACCCATCTCAGGAGGCACCGCTTCAGGCTTTGTCCAGGCAAGGCTCCGCTCGCTCTCCCGTTCGTATATGCAGTACAACCGGCTCGTGACAGTCGCCGGCCGCGAAACCGCCCCTAGCCTGGTTCCCTCCAGAATGGTACCTTGCCGGAATCCCCGTGACTTGTTTTCCCTTATCTATCCTCGCTGCCGCGCCGATCAATGCCGTCCTCGTGCTTGAAAACACACACATAAGCAATCGCGCTGCACACGCAAGCCCTCGTAATTCAAATGGAAAAGGGCGCGCGCAGTTTAAAACACAGCCGGAGGGCCCCCGCAAAATCTACTAAGGAGTGCTGGTTGAAAAATTGTCGGAGAAATTATCAGAAGGCGTACATGTCAAAAAATAGAAAAACAAGGAAAGTAATGCTGCTTTTTAGCTTTTCGATACTGAGATTCACGCGACTCTTGTACAGAATGAAGACTTAGTTAAGAGAAAGTTATCTGTGTTGAACAGTCTCTTGTAGTGGCGTTTCGAGCTTCGTCAGTGACTAACAACGAAACAGAGGGGAAGGTGGCGTTGGTAAGGGAGGGGGGGGGGGGGGGGTACATTTCAGCGTATGCAGAACCAGGCAGGCCGCCCCAAGGCTTCATTTAGTTGCATTGGCTTCACCCCATAGAAGCGATGTAGTGTGAGCAACGAATACAAGAGATCGAAACACCAATCACACCCCACGTTTCATCTCGTAACGTGGTTTTCACAGTACCCCCATTAACAGCAAACGAGCAAGGCCTCTTGGCAAACCGACCTCCACGTGCGAAGAGAGATCGAAGAGCGCCGCCAAAAGAAGTACCAATTTGAGGGTCGCGGTGCGCCGTTTGATACAGATTGACTGATAATATATCGGGCGACTTTCCCATGCTTTTACGAAGCGTTTTCAGAGATATAATATCTGTGTCCTATATGACCAATAATTAAAAATATCTTTGCTCGACTGCACTAGCGACAACATTTGTGAGGATATGCTCAGATGGCATTTTCAAATAAAGTGCTTATAAAAGCTGCAGACTTCTTTGATTGTACATCTTGTTTGTACGAAAATCAATGTAAACGTTCAATAGGGATTTGAAATAGGAGAACGAATTTAACACGCACTGATCACATGAACAATATTTATGTTATCTGCAATTCCTGATCAGCATCATAAGAAGAAGGCATGCCTCTGCACAGCCAAAGATAGAGTTTCGGTCCCTTACAACTTCTGTAAAAAGCCTATAGGGTTAACACTCTCTAAAAAAGGGGGGTTCGCGAAATCGCTTAAATTTGATTTTCTATTTCTAGAACCTCATGAGCATCCATGTTTGTACAAATCAGGTCGTTGCAAAATGAAAGCAATCCGCAGCTTTAATAATTACTGTGTATATAAAGGTTCACTGACAAAGGAAGCAGCGGCGACAACAGTCCGAGGACATTCAGGTAGGGCACCAAACACACGCGACGACAGCAAAGCCGCCGAAGAGGATGCTGATGTTGTTCTTTACAATTTCCACCGGAAAGAACAGGAGTCAGCCTGGCAACTTACAAGATGGCAGGACCATGCTTAAGGCGCTGGGCGCGAGCAGTCTTACTTTTACGCTGCCGAAGACCAGGCAACAATGTCAGAGGTTCTGTAGTGAAGTTAACAGGATATGCGCGCTCCAAGGCGCGGTAGGGCCTATGGTACTCGGCAAGAAATTTCGAGGTTATTACAAGAGTATTTACCGGAATCCACAGTCGCACAAAAGTGCCACGGGATAAGTGAAGTGTCCTGTACGGGATGGCTATATTGGCGGGATTTCTGGCGGTACTAGATTTCAGTCTTAAGTAGGCGGGCATGTCGAGCTGCATCCGAAACAAAGCTCTACTCGGATGCGTCGTCAGGTTGGTAAAACGAATTGTATTGATTGTAGCACGGTGTTCACTTTTCGCAGCTCCCTCTGTGAACACCCCGTTGTCGCCCATGCCACCAGATATCATCACCGGAAGCCCCATCGAAGTCCGCACCAGTTTGGCCATGGACCTCAGGGGCAAGCCTCCCAGCACTTTCAGCATCATGTGAGGACACTGAGTGCAAATTTATTAATGAGATAGGGTTACAGTCCTCATCCAAGAAAACGTCGGCGCGCATCATGAAATTTCTTGATTGGTCGAAAGAGGTCAGGCTACCTTCTGGCGTCATCAACGCGCCTTGTGACGTCATCAACTGCTCAGCTATGAGGCCACATGTCGCGTGACCCGCTCGCCAAGCACTGATACGACGGCGGCGAATGTAAGTCAGGAGACCACGTGACGTCATTGTAGTTATCGACCAATCAGAAATTTTTCTGTCAAATTGGCAAGTGATCTGGCAGTAGATAGATAACATGATTGAGAAATTATTTGTAGGTAGAATTTGTCACATTACGACGCCGAGTTACACCGTTGAGTTAGCAGGTACTCAGGCAGGTTGAGAGGGTCGTCACGTAGACATTGAGTGATTCAGTCTCAAAATCAGATGATTTCATGGCCTAGCATGCAGGTTCGCCGGCACATGATAGTTGCCAGGTGACATGTCCGAGCGTTAAGTGGTCAGTGGGGTTTGTGACGTCACAAAACCACGTGACACGGCAGAGTTGGCAGGTGCTCAAGCAAATGGCAGTTGACATGGACAGGCACTGATGTTTGGTGGTTGTGCGAAGTCACGAGAACATAAAATATTAGAGAGATCATAAGACCTCTAGCAGGTGGCAGTTGAGGTGACATGACCGACCGCTGATTGGTTACACAGGTGTGTGATATCATGAGACCACGTGACATCGCCAGGCTTGCAAGTGCGCTGGTCACGTGGGATGGCCGAGGAGGGTGCGGTAGGTTGGATCGCTAGCCACCTATAAATGCAAAGCTATTAAAAACCAATAAGCAATATTAGAGAATCTCTTAGAAGTTTATTAAGAGGAGAATGACGATAGCCTACGTTTCCTCTCCTATGATTTGCCTCTCATTGTTTGCCTTTTATGGGCGTTATTTCGTTGCAGTGCTATATATAATTATAATTAGTTTACAGGAAAGGACTCCGACAAGTGTGCGTTTGGACGGTAAACCATCGCTCCTGTCGCGTGGTGTTCCTTGGCGCGGGTTCAAGTGTGGGATTGCAGATGGCAGGAACGCTAGATAAAATGAGGCTTCTGGTTGATCGCTTCGAATTTGGCGGCTGGTGACGTCACCTCCCTGTCGACCAATCAGGTTTCGCGGCTCGCGCGGACAGCTTTTCTCGACGCTATGGAGTATGAGCCATTAAAGGCTTTCGCCTTAAGAGGCGACAACAAGAGCCTCGGGCTACACCGAAAAAAAACCTACAGCTATGGCTTCTAATGCTATCGCATTCGACTCTTAGGATGACCTAATTTCCCCATAGTTCACTGTGATTTTTTACGTGCTCTGATGCCCTAAAAACAATGGAGAGACTTGTCTCAACGACTGTAAGTCGAAAATGTTTATTTGGTACTACCACATTTAAGAAATTTTTCTTTTTGCAGAAAATCTGAGGGCTAAAACTTCCTAGCAAAGAAAATATTTACTGGTTTCAGGAAGTTTTCAGAGCCTCTATTCTCACTTCCTACTAACTGCCGGAGTTTCAAGCTGCTGCTAGGAAAAAGCGAGTGAAATAGTGATTTTGGGACCATACGGAGGATAATTTTCGGTTACGTCATTCACATCATAGTCGGTACTACGTGTCTATTTGTTTCCACGATAACTCTCTGGGACATATTTTGAAACTAGTGGCTGTCAGACAGGTAAGCTCCGTATAGTTCTACACGTAATTATTAAGTGTGATTAGTAAGGCTGCCTATAGATGAGTGAGTGTGCACTCGTCGGAGGGATAAATGGACGCCATGCATGTTATATTCAGGTGTGCCAGGGCGTTGCTTGTGAAAATTTCCCTTGACGTCATTAGTCATGGAGTGCTCCCTCGTGAACGAGTATAAACCCGCAGCTTTAATTATTTCGTTTGTGTTGGTGTACACGCAGCCACTTTACGCTAAGGTTACGCTTCACAAAAATGCTTGCAAGGCAATAATTATAATCAATGCCACCACGTGCGTTCAGGCATCCGAAGGAGTTTTAATTAACTGTCTCAATATTAGCAGACTATCTTCTCTTGGGAGATATCTTTGTTCTGAATTACGCACAGAAATAAGGCGCTTCATACGGTCATAACTGACACTTATGCGAACATGATTTTGATATTTCGATCTTCAAACGTTTGGAGAGCGACAGGCGACGTTAGGCTATAGGCTAAGCAGCGTTAAAATAAAACTGTTACATTTCGAGAGCCAGCACTGTCGTCTGCAATTCTTGCAGCAGATGCGTCGAGCGCAACCGGAACCATGCAGGGTTTGAATGCCTTGTAATACAACTGCCTCTTGCAGGGTTTGATCCAGCAAGCGGCGGACTGTCCACAGGTTCAATCCAAGGCCTCCACCAGGAAGCCACATCAAATGGAGACATAAGTGCGGGGACCCGTCGACATTTTTGTCACAGCTCCGGAATGCACAGAGAGAAGCGAACCCCAAAGGGCGTGCAGCATGGAGCTTCCACCTCGACATTGTTCGACTCGACTCCCGCGTAAATCTATGTACAATGCATTGCTTCCTTAGAACCAAAGTGATGAATGTACTCTGTATTGTGATACCGCTTTTACGATAGCTCAACTGTGCAACCGGCCAGGTTCCAAAGCCTTTCTTTGCCTCCATCTTTTTTTTTGCAACTAACGTGCGTCTGCGTACTAGACTCGTACGCCGGTGAACATGACTGCTCCTTTTTCAGCTTTGCTTTATTCGGGGGGAGACAGATCTTCCCATCTCAGTCACTTGTGAAAACAACACTGTCATTTATCGATCGCACAGAGTGTTTTGTTCTAAGAACACAATGGACAGCGTCGTCTGATAATTTCAAATCATAGATATTTAGAAAGAGGAAAAGGAAGAAAACTAAGCCTAAGGCAGTCGTGTAAAGTAAATTAAAGGGAGCAAGTATTCTAGGTAACTTGAGATCCTCAAGTGAATGCAGCATTAAACCACACGACCAATGCTATAGCATTACCGCAGAAAAGACGACATTTGGTGCCCATTTCATGTTTATTTCCTTGCTTCTTCCTTACAGCCAGACCAGTTTAATCATTTTCACATATTTGCGAATGCCTGTGACGTATTGTTTCAATTCAATTTGTTTTTTCTTTGTGTATAGCGCCTTTTCGCAGCGAAGCAAGATACTGCGCATAAATTGCTTTTCTCCGCATTGATTCACTGGTGCGGTGCACAGATAACTCGCCACCTGCAGTTAGAACGATAGAAACCCCTGTATATCAGGTAGAGTACAACACACACTTGTATAGAGCGCCTACCGCTTCGCGAAGTCTATGTCCTGTGCCTTGGCTCAAGCGCGCCGTACTCTGCAGCCATTAAAGTGGTCTTGTCAGCTCTCTATTGAGAGGCATGTGCACTATATGTTAAAGCCTGGACACGAAAGAAGAGAATTAAGAGGTCGAAATTTGGCCTTGTTGGTTCATACTTCCAAACTGTAGCGCACACAAGACGAGGGACTGAGAACGAGAGGACACACGCAGTGCTGTGTGTGTCCTCTCTTTCTCAGTACTTCGTCTTGTGTGCGCTACAGCTTGGGAGAATTAAGAGGGTTTAGAGTATCGTGTTCCACGTGGTGCAATCATTAATGTGTCATGACATTACCCTCCCCTCTCCCTTTTGTGGTAATTTACAGTGTCATTCATAAAAAATAAGGTCGATTGTCGATTTAAAAAAATGAACATTACGGGGCAATTTGCCACATCGGATACAATTCTTAATACTGCAAAACCTGAGCAAAAAACATGGAAGCACAAAAGTACCTTTTCGTGTTCAACAATATCCGCCAACGTCAATGTGCACATTTTCATTAACTATGGGAACATTTATGCATTCTGAGCCAGAACTGATGCATTTCAAGCCAAAGCGACGTTTGGTGCAGCCTAGGTGGGCTACATGTTATTGCAACTTTTAGAATGTCATTTTGCCACATCGGGCATCTTCACGAGTTCAGTATGAGCGATGTTTGACTTCCGAGCGCATTTTGATGAAAGAGCTTCTTCACAGTGCGAAATCAATGCAGTTCAGCTTTTGACAAACAAGCGACAGAAAGATATCAGTGCAAAATGAGCAAAACACAAAATTTTATGAAATGACGCAGCAGAAATGTATCTGAACTTTCGAACCACGCTGCAACGAAATGGTGCCGGAAGATGAATCACGTGATGCGGAAGGAAATGCTGTGGACCACGCTGAACAAGCCAACAATGACCATTTACCTCCACGAGCCGGAACTGCCACTTAAGGCTGAATAAGTATGACGATGTTAGTTTACGTGAGCAGTGTGTAGAGTTGACTGTGCTAAAGCCAGGCTACTAGTTCGTCGAGGAAAAAAAAACGTACTACTCGCACATATATTTTTTGTACATAGGTGAAAAATCCTGGCCCAGGCGAGTCCTAAAGATTTTCTGACGAAGTGCCCTACAAAACGCGTTTAACTTACTATGTAAAGAAAGAAAGCGACATTTTGCTTGCAAATGCATGCGCCAGTTTGTGCAGCTGTGTGGTATTATGCCGACATAACATTTCCCATAGTGTTGTAGAGGTCTAGTGTTGCCAGTATAGATGTTATAGCTCCCTGTTGTTGAAGATAGACGGATAAAAAAGGAGAGACAGTTTGGGCTTAGCATGTAGCTCGCACGAGATAACAGGACTTCGCGAATAAGTTGCAGCCATCGAGGCTTTTCTTCTTTACCATATTCATACTATAGCAACGAAAGTCCGAGTAAAAGTTAAGGTCACCCATTGTAGCCATCTGCCAAGATATAAGAATAGCCGTCACCCTCTACGACTTTGAATATTTTTTCACCCGGCTGCCAGCAGGGCGCCGCATTTTAAATTTCGGCACCCGTGAATGAAGCGACGACTTGTTCGTCTCAAGTTCCTGGATCAATGGGTCATTAGAGAGCTCAGTGAGTACTGCAATAAAGGACGAGAAATCACCGCCATGTGAATCCCCAAGTTCAATGCACCAATTCTGTAAACACGTGTGCGAGGTTTTTTTTTTTTTTTATTGTTTCGCAGCATTAGCGATGACCTTTGTTGATTTGTGCCGTCGTCGTTTATTGATAATGGAAATAGAAGTGAGAATTACATAGTTGGCTGAATATTGGGACTTGCAATTTATCCGCCCTTGTTGCCAGTTCAGGAAACATACTTTCGGGACAACATCGATTGTAAGGCACTCCGCTGACGCTAAAGCATTCCATTGACAAAATGTTGTTCCAAGGCCCCTTTAATGCAAGTGTTATTCCGCTCGGAAAGAGAAAAAAAACATATACGAGCTCATTTTCGAAGAAGCAGCGTAAAACATACCAGAAAACAAGAAGAATTCAGGATGAGCCCTGACCGTTTTCCGCTCGTCCCGCCTTCTTCTTGCATGTCTGGTATGTTTCAAGCTGCATCAACTATTGAGAGCCAGCATTCATTTGTCCTGAAGCGTTTCTTTTATAAAGTGGGAAGATTAAAAACTAAAATAAATAAAGAACATTAACGTAGCTTCAAACTGCACTTGTTTAATCGTTGATGTGATTGGTATGCGGCACTGTCATAAAAACGTGAGTCGGTTAATGAAGTAGCAGCATAAAACTTTCGCGACTTGTGATCGCGCTAGCGACATTTTAACCTGCGTGTTTTGGAATGCTTTACGCCAATCGCAGGCGTCCCAGCGGTCACGAGTATTTTGCTGTCATTCGCTCCTGTCGCTTCTTCAGCATCAGTCCTCTGTAAAATATAGAACGCTCTTTGATGACGATAATAAACCACGTGAAACACCACTTTTTCTTCCCGCTTGAATTTACACGAGTACGCACAGTGTGTGTCAGCTCACACGCCGACTGGCATTTGCCTAACCAATGAGCTCACATGGACACCGCGTCATTGCACGGAATCTATATGAGCAGGTGTTTGAATGTGTTAACATGCTCCCACCGGTGAATATGCCATTAGCGCTGGACCGATCTCAAGAAGAAGGCGAAGACCTATCGGGAGCTTCGCGTGGCCAACCTGGTTAACCAGAACACGCATCTCGCCCAGACCGTGTCCGGTCTCGTTTGCGGGGGGGCCACTTGTGGCTCTAAAACTCAATTTTAATAATGAAAATTTTCAAACACAACCCTTTGGACCGGTTACGTATCAAACATATGACTACCGCATGATGGGAAAAGTTCGAGTGAGCGAACTGTGGAGAAGTGACCTCTACCTTGGTTAGTTTGGTTTGGCAATACAGGAGGCTATGGTTTGGCTTGTGGAGTTTAACGTCCCAAAGCGACTCAGGCTAAGAGAGACGCCGTAGTGGAGGGCTCCGGAAATTTTGACCACATGGGGTTCTTTAACACGCACTGACATTGCACAACACACGGGCTCCTTGCTTTTCGCCTCCATCGAAAAGCGGCCGCCGAGGCCGGAATTCGATCCCGCATCCTTGGTAACAGTAGTCGAGCGCCAAAACCACTGCGCCACACTGGCGGGGCTGTTGTAGAGTAGAGAGTAAAAGCAAAGGGATTGGTAAAAAGGTGAAATACTAGCTCTAGCCTGAGTAAAGAGTACCACAGCCCGGCCCACTATACAACGCAGAGTAGTGGCGACGTTTGTACTGGATAGTGGATGGTTTATGGATCCAGTGGGGGGAATTATTTAATTCAGTAGTTATTGTAGAGAGTGTTTAAATATCAGCAGGAGTTCACACGAGAAATTTCCCATGCATACAGCATCTTGCATGCAACAATCAAGCCCTTTCTAAGTGGCAGAGATGTTTGAGCCACTGGATAAGATACTCATAACAGGCTGCACAGCCACCTGCGGACAATGTAGAATTCTACACATGCATTTTTCTTTTGTGTGAACGATGAAGGTTTGGCACAACTGTCCATTCATGAATAGAAGATAGGCTTATTGTGCAATTTTTATAGTTTAAAATAAAAAGACCTGGCATGCATATTGTATGTCACTATTCACGCTTATACGAAAACAGACAGTGAAATTAATTAGCTATAAAAGAACCAGATCTCGCCAGCAGATGTAGATCATTTTCATCTAAAACATAAAACTTATTGGACTGTTTTCATCCCTCTACACATTCAATAATTCTCAGCATATCCTTCCAGTGAGTACAAATGAAAAATTCAGCAATGTCTAAGAAAATATCAAGGAAAGAAAAAAAAGGTCCTACTGTTTTTGAGGTCTTTGGTGGCTCTGGCCTCTCTTCAACAGTGGTCAGCACCCCTCAGTCAGTCCAGGGCTCAGCTGGCCCCCTCTGCCCTTCAAGCTTCGCCGTAGTAAGCCAACCTGGTCCTTGGGGCGGCCGATGGACAACAGCGCCTTCTATTGCTCTGCACTTGGTTCTTGTATTCGCAAGACTGTCTATTTTCTGACATTCCCCCATGATGCAATAAAATATGGGCTTTTTGTTGGGCACGCATTGGCATACAAGTACTGTGGGGTGAATTTTGTTTAGTACATGTAGATTTGGATATGACCCTGTTTCTAATTGTCTCCAAGTAACTACTTCTTCCCAGCTGAGGAATTTGTATGGTGGGGATATCTCCTTCTGTCACCTCTGCAGTATCCTAATTGGGCCGAGCAGTAGCCGTCTGTTGCCTCTGAAGTATTCTAGCCAAGCCAAGTAGTAGCAATAGACGGGTGTGGGTTCCTCCAGGTCCTCTGTGTTGGTTGCTTTTAGAATATATCCTCAGGCTACCTTGTTCACACACCTGGCGTCCTTCCATCCCCTTACCCATACACTCCCATACAATCACACCCCATACGGTACCCATACAATCTTTACTACTCATGGGTAACTGTTTACTGCAGGAGAAAAAAAGCTATATCGATAGTGCATTTTTTTACACACATTCATACTTAGCTTCTTCAAGCAAGTGCAAAGTGAAAATGTCTATTAGCTAAGTTAAAACGAGCAGATAACAAAAGAAAAAACAAGCTTTCAATGTACACAAGAGCATTGTTTATTGAAAACCAAACTAAAATACACTGTGCCACAGCACATCAACATTCACTCCATATCAACAACAAAATAAAGCATGTTCTGGATATAACATAACACATTTTGAAGGTACAAAATAAATGCTAGGATGTCACAAAATGCAGTAGGTACACACGTGTAAAATAAGCGAACTCATTTTTCTCTGCATTGCCATAAGTGATCACTGCTACGGGTAAATTGTGTGATTCCAAGTTGTGTATAAAACTGCGATCTGTATACAAAATGCTCAGTTGGCATATATAGTAGTGAATTGGCGTCAGGCATTGATTATCAGGTTGCTGTTGTACACACACTAGACTGCAAGCATTGAGATTTAAAGCTTCTCAAGTTCGAAGGGTAGCAATCTACCACTTTGATATAACACTATGAGATACTTCTGGAAGCAATACATTCCACCTGTGCTTCAGTATGATGACAGGTGGAATCCCTTTTAAGTTTATTTTTACGAGAGAGAAGAGATATACATTGAAAAGTGGCTGTAAGTAGTAATATATAAGCAAGTTAGTTCATTTTTTTTTTTTGCAGTTGCAGTAAGATTAAGTACAACAGCATCAGCTAAGCAATGGGCCAAGTTAAAATTTTTGCATATTTATCCGAGCTACTATCTATATATACCTGAAGTATTTCACTTTCAAAAATGTAAGTAGTTGCAAACTAGACATTGAGATCACAACAAAAATATTCCAACCTTGAACAAAAGGTGCCAGATGACAGCAAATTATTTATCAGGCAAATACTTCTCTTCAACAGCATATTGAAGCAAACAAATTGTTGAAGCAAACAAAATAAATTAACTTTTACAGAAACATATAGTATAGGACCTTGTAGGCTGCAGCTGTAACAAGGTTAAGAGCTCCAAGTTATACTCTAAAATGATAAAACATTTCCATGCGGCAGGTACAAGTGATGTAGGGTCCTCTTCCAAGCATGATCCCGATGGTGGAATGATGATGATGCAGAGAAAAAAAGAAAAGTGCACCGCCTTCTAGAACAAGAAATCCTTATTTCGGTATGAAAATGGTGTAGGACGTCCCACACAGCAGGAAACCGATAAAAATGACATAGTTTACTCTGCGCTCTGCCTACAACGCCAAGCATTCGAGCATTTGCAGCAGTATTTTTCTTTAAGGCAGCGGAGGAGTAAGTGAGCGTTGGACGGCAGGGACTCTCATTCCTTTCCACCTTTCTTTTTTTCCCTAAACATTTCCATTCAATTTGAAAGCTTCTCTACCTCCACAGCATCTTTACGTAGATGATAAAGGTGAAGAGGGTACTGAAAACAGTGCTCCCATGAATCACCATAACGCAGCTCATCAGAATACCCTTTTTTTTCTTTTCTCTCTTTTAAGGACGTCCAGAACTGAACAGAATGAAGAGTATTCATATATACCCTCATGTATAAGGCAATACAGGTGGCTGTTGATGACTCAAGGCATTCTAACCACATGTACTTTGCAAAAGGATACAGAGAAGACAGCAAGTACAATGTGAAAAAAAAACAACAAAAATTTGTTTTTTTTTTAGTTTTAGCCCCCACCTTCAGCTACTCTCTTCGTTACAGGTTTTAAGGGACTGCTTGTTATGCTGACTCTAGCAACAACTTCAACAGACCAGCTATATTTATATTTGTACACAAAAAATAAGCTGTATAACACAAGGCCGAAACTTCGGGGTTCGTTCCTCAGATACGTCTCTCATGACACCAATTAAATAAATAGTTTTCTTCTTAATGTCCATTCCACCTTCTTCGGTCATATGGTAAAGTCAATGCATCTTGCTAATTCAAGAATACCAGTTGTGCAGCCTTGGCTCAACTGTTGTAGTACTAGCAATAGCAATAGACGAAAAAAAAAAAGTGGAAAATCACAAAACACACAGATGACAATAAGAAAATCCCCACCCAAGCGACTCCCTACATATCCAATGAAGTAGCAAATAACCACGTCTGGGTGGTTTAAATTAACTACCCTGTGGCTTTCAACGCGTGGCAAAGAGAAATATGTCGAGAATTAAAACGTTGTAGTTGAAAAAAAGAAAATTTCAAGGTTTTTTGCATGCACTGCACAGAGTTTCAAAACACAGGATCCCAATTCTTGTGTGTCAGATCCAAACTGCAGGAAGATTATAAAGGCTTCTGAACTGCATGCGTTACCAACACCATCCATCCATAAGGAAGGTGAAGTTTACAATTACGAAGTCCGTAAAATTCAAAATTCACTTCAAAAAATGGCTTCATTTTGTTATAAAAAGCCAAAGTTTACCAAATGTGTCTTATCATGAAAACAAATCTTTTATTGTTACTTTCCCAAGGCAAAAAAATGTGTCTATTTGAACATTCCATTCATTTGCCACGTATCCGCACGGTAACCTAATTGCGTGTACTTACTTTCAAGCTTACCACGCGTGCAAATAGAAATGCAGTATTTAGTATTGATACATTTTATTCGCGACACTTTTTGGCACAGGATGGCCAAGATATAGCAACAGCCCTATACATTAGAACTTCATTTCCATGAATATGCAGGACAGCAAAACTATTGAAAAAAATAAAGTATTAGTTAGGTAACCGTTTTCTGTTTCTGCGGGCACGCAACATCATTTTACATTTAAGTTAAATGCAAACATATGTCCTATAGAGCACTTTAGGTTCAAGTCTCGTCACCTCATGACCCACTGTACTTCCTAGAACCTCAATAACTCCAGGAACATGAGTGTTCTAAAAGTGTCGCCTCAAAAATAATACTTAGCAAAATTCAGTGCTCCGACGTCCAGTGAATTCTTTCAGGGCTCCGAAGTCTAGTAGAGTCTTAACAACACACCCTGCATTTTCCCTAGCCGATAACCATTGCAAATTAGCAAACATTTCAACCATGTTGTGCGCATTGACTTCAAACATCATCTCCTCGACCTCTCACGGAAATCAGTCGGATACAAAGGAATTTCTCGGCACCTGCTTCGACAACAACAGCTTCAGACGTCCTACCTGCATTAAGGGGAGCGGCATTGGCCACACAAGTTTGCTTGGCGAGTTGTATAAAATTCCACTTACAATGGCAGTGATCAGTTGGAGCGGCGAACACAGGGCTGCAGCTTGAAGCGTGTATCTCATATTTCACCTCATTCTGCTTTACGAGGGTTCTCCCTGTGTTACGAGCCTGTACGAGCTCACTGTGGTTTCTTTACAAAAATTATTACTAACCACTAAAATGTGCAGACTTTTTTTTTTTTTTACATTCAGCTGTGCGGCGGAGAGACTAACTATCTAAGCTAGATTTAAAAAGGGATCTGTAATGGTTCCATAGAACAAGGGTGTTTGTGAGGAAAGAAACTTCACTTTTGGGCACAGTACTATAGTTAAATCACAGCTGTCGTGGAATTCTTTACGACAGGGAGGATAATTGGGAACAACAAGGATAAAGCCAATTGCATGAGATGATGACAGAGAAAATCGAACATAATCTTGTAAAATAGCTTGCCGTATTACTTCCAATTATGATTTCGGTGTTGCCTAATTCAAAGTCGCAAAAATGCGTAGCCACCGTATGTCGCGCGGAACACTGTTTTGTAACCACACTGATAGTGAAACAAACCAAACGAGCGTTAAAAGGTCACACTGCGAAGTGCTATACCACTCATGCCCATCCATGAACACGACATATTCTTTGGTTGGATAAAATGCACACAAACAGTACATGAATGAATTGTTTCAACTCAAGAAGCTCGTGGTTTTCGGAACTTTTGCTTTGGTTTTGATGCACTGAATGTGCACTGCAACCAGACTGGATCGTTATACTGGAGCAGAGATATTTAACACAAGAGTGTCAAAGCAAATGCTGCAGGTAACATAAGCAGAACTAGGTCATTTTATGTCTATTTGATTCTAAGTAGCATTTTTTTTCACATACAATAGCAAGGAGAGGGATTGCGCTTATGTTAGATGAATACAAAAAAAATATCCATTCTTTTTTTTTTTTTTTTCTTTTTACACATCATATACAAAGAAAGTGGGGATGGTGTGCTTGGAAGTGAAAAGGTACAGAGGTAGTCAAAAGTTCCCAGGCCGCAGGTCTTGCTCCTGCTCGGGATATTCTTGCACATGAAATCCCATTAAAGCTGTCAGTTATTAAGGAGGTTAGAATAATGCCTCTTCTACAGTCTGCAGGTATTTTCAGATTTGGGGCCGTCGCAGCTGCCTGACTATACGCCCAAGGCAGGCCCTGTGGCCTGGAAACTTTTGACTACCCCTATACATTTGGAGCCCAGCTTTATTTCACTGGTTTAAGAGCAACTCTCGAAGATTTCTGAGCACTTCGACTTGGCTACAGTGCTACACATTTCTTGGACTTCCCTGTATTCGTTTCTACAAATGGTGCTAAAATTTAACGAGAAAGATAGCTATAAAATAGGAAAAAACCAGCAAAGTAAATCTGAAACATGATCCCTACCAAAGTATGATGCCGCAATAAACCAACGAATGATATCTCGGATGATGTGACTAATCGCGTATGTGCTTTGAATGGTTTGACTGCCAGGCGCCTCATTTCTGATTCGTCACGTCTGCGGTGAGATTGAGATGTCCAGTTTTGTGCTACGAAACTAGTGAAGTGATCAGTCTCTCCTTATACCGTTCTGCAAACTGCCCGCGTAGCTGTTACAATGCTGCAAACCATTGTTTCCACAGGGTTTAGGAGCAAATTATTAACTTGACACACGCGGACACACTTCCGTGGGCTCCACTCACACTAGTAAGACAAAGCTTCACACTAACTTGACCTGGCCAGAACCCCACATTATATTTTGGATACATCTTCACATATTGTTTTAGGTGCCTTTAATTAAGATAAGCATGCGATAAAAAGAACTAATTTTCTGGTTCCTTCAAGTTTGTCTTCAAGGGAGTCTACTGCATTTACCTTAAATTGCCAAGAACAAGCATACAATTCTTTTCTAAAAAAAAAAAAAAAAAAAAGAGAAAAACGGAGCAAATAATAATGCGCGTGTAGCTCTCGGCATCAATCAGCCAAGGCCATTCATGGAAATTGCCCCTACGAGGGCAATAAAATGGGGAAATTTATATTTCTCTTGAGCAGAAACAAAATTTTGTTAAGCCGAAAAATTTGGCACAAAAAGGGCCAGAAAAATTGGGACAGCAGCTAAAGTTTCGGATAGGGAATGCCTGCTTACACAACAGTGATGCCAGCCATGGCTCTGAATTCACCTGCAAAAACTTACACAAAGTAGATGCCTTTGCTCGTACTTTTAAGAGTTAGCACACTCATCCAACAAAAAAATGAAAGGCACCTAAAGGTACAAGAACGAGTTAAAAACACCAACGAACCTGTCTTATGAACAAATGTTCAGTATGTTCAGTACCATGAAGGAGCACGTGACGAATGTTTACGAGAGAGCAACAGAGCACTCATGACTTCATTTGGGAACAACACATCACAATTACTTGTGGGGGGGGGGGGGGGGGGGGGGGGGGGGGGGGATGAACTTATGGGTGAACTTATCAGACAGCAGTTTACAAATAGCCAAATAATAATGCGGATGCAACCGACAAAAGCACAGCATGACTAGACATCATGACTATCCCTAACTAGAGTCATTTAAAGGGCAGCGTTTAAGAAATCCAAGTTTAAGAAAATTGTCGCAAGATAAAGAATATAAAATGCTGGTTGCTGACAGATAATCTGCACGCAACAAAAACATCACAAACTTCTTGCTATGTGTAGCTTGCCCAACATCTAAATAAAGGAATATTGGAACTAGATGGTTAAGGAATGCCTCAATTCACGCTAACAACGATTTGCTTTCAACTTTAAAACATACACTCAAACATAAGGCAACATATGTCACGAGCAGTCAGTCACTTCCTCTTGGCAGACTAAACATCAAAAACACACAAAAAAAGCACAGCTCTCCGCCAGCTACACTGTAGCCACCGTAGATGCATCAAACATACCCTGCATCTCAAGTAAAAATGCTTACACACAACTTTTGCTGAACACCACGAAGAAGAAGAAGAAGACTGGATAATGAACACGAGGACACGAAGTGTTGTCAAAGCGTTCCCGTACGCTCACGACTTCCCCCGCCGCAAAGTTGGTGACTCATCCGACAGAAGTGGAATCACGTGCTCCGCGACAGCGGAAGGTGCAGCACGTATGGCCTCGTCATAGCTCGGGGGAGCCTCCTGTTCATCAAGTGCGATCAGATAATGAACACTCTATTGCCGAACCTCACAATTTTTAATTATTACGAGGCCTGTAACAACGACATTTGAGAGAAAGCCGACAGAAGGCAAGACAAGCCAAGAGCAAGTCCAAGATAGCATAAAAAAATAGACCGCAGCTCAATGAGCACTAAGCCCACCTTTTTTATTTTCATTCTGATGCCATGTATAATACAACAGCAGCAACTGGAAAAGAAGTTTACTCCGAAATCCTTTTCAGCCATTTCAGGGGGTATAAAGCCTTCTTTTTCTCTTTTTGGCATAACAGTAAGCCTAATCCAAACTGCTCGATTCCAGGACAGGTTGATTAGCAACACTAAAAAATGTTTACCAAAATTCTTTAATCAGTACACTATACGTATCCTGATGCTAGAAACCATGATCAGTGTGCGCGACAGCAAACACTCTTGAGATAAAGAATGATATTTTACTGAGGTGTGGTCGCCTGCTAAACTACATTGTTATAGGCGGGGTTTCACGCAGCACCGTTCATAACTTTTGAGGCCAGTTTCTTCACAGCAAAGTGATTTTCTTGTTAAGTTCATGGATTTTTCATGCTGTTCAAGTTAGGCTGAGCCCGAAAAGTAGGTCAACATCTGTACTTAAATATGCACCAGAAACTATTAGAAGTAGAACTCAAATCAATCAAAGTGATTCTTTCAGTAAAATATTACTGAAAATGGCAAACTCGTACTAGAAAACGTTGTGCTATTCATCGGCAATTACCGTAAAAACCCGAATATAATACAGACCCACATATAATATGAGGTGCAATTTGGGGGTAGTAAAATGGGAAAAAAAAATTTTCATTCGCATATACAATGCGAGCGAGGGAAATTTTTGGAAAGCCTTTATTTTCACAGTATTTTGCGCTCTTCATTTCATGGGCAGTCGTCGTCTGTCCAACTTTCTTCAGAAAGTTCTTTGTCGGACATATCCTCCCATAAGAAATCGTCTTCCGTCCCATCGAGTGCATTGGAGATGCTGCATTTTTTAAAACAGCGGGAAACAAGCTCCTCAGGAATGCTGGCCCAAACATCCACGATCCAGCTACAAATGATTGCTGGAAAGGCCCGCTTCAGTCACCCGGAAGCAGTTACTTCGGGGTCTCCCGATCTCATCTACTCCTGGTAACACCGCTGCACAGCATCGTTAAATGGTTTGTTAATACAAACGTCTAGCGGCTGTAACTGGGACGTCATCCCTCCCGGAATGACGACGAGTTCAGTGCGCGATTTGCGCAGTAGCCTCTTTACCGAGTCGGCCAAGTGGCAGTGGAAGGCATCTAATACAAGCAGTGATCTGAACCCCAGCAGTGCTCCGAGCCGCCGGCACCACACAGACTTGACCCAGTCAAGTACTAATGTCTCGTCCATCCAACCTTTGTCCTGACACTGGACGACATCTTTCGGGAGCTTCTCACCTTTAGGCAGAGTTTTCCGTTTGAATACAACATAGGGTGGAAGCTTGTGGACATCCGCAGTGCAGGCCAGCATTATGGTAACCCGTGTCTTCTCTTTTCATGTCGATCGGACACAAACCTGCTTGCAGCCTCTTTCGTTCATTGTGAGCGCCGACGGCATGTCGAGGTATACGGGAGTTTGGTCAGCATTCCCAATTTGACCCAGCTGGAAATCGTGACCCTTCCGCAGCGATATGACATGTCGCTGGAACGCCACAAGCTGTTCCTCGTAGCTTGCGGGGAGTTTCTGAGAGATTGAAGTTCGCTGACGCAACGAAAGCCCTGCTCGACGAATAAAACGATGAGCCCAATTTTTGCTTGTTTTAAGGTCACTCCGCGGAATGCCTTTATCTGCGGCAATCTCCCTCACTTTAGATTGGAGCAGCTCGATGCTTACTGCCAGGTGTGCAGCACGCTGTTCTTGGATAAAGGCGGCAAAATCCTGCTCAATTTCGGGAAACACTGCGTTCATTCGTCTCCGAAAACTTTTCTTCTTGCCGCTGCATGCAAATAGGGCTTCTTCCTGTTTCCTCCAGCCCCGAATGCTGCCCTCAATGACGCCGAACTGCTGCCCGGCCGAAAAATTCCCAACGGTCTCGGCAGCGAGGCAGCTGAATACTGTCTTCGCGCTCCTGACACATTCAATGCGTTCACTTCCACCGCAATTCAACGTGAACAAAATGGCGGAGCAACAACAAACAAAAAATCAAGGCTACTGATGCCACCACTAGGTGATGCAACCTCCAAAAAAAGTATTGATGATGATAGTGCTGAGAAATAACGAAACCGGAACTGTGAATTTGAACCGAAAATTGTTTGGATCCATATATAATATGTACAAGGTAGAAATTTGATGCTACAGAATTTGGAAAAAAAGCTCTTATTATATTCGGGTTTTTATGATAAATGGTACCAATTCAGTGGCACACGATGAACTTATTTCAGACGAGTCACACTACAATACCATATAACAGGCTGTTCATTGCATAGCCAAGAATTGTTCCTTAAATATAGGCAGCTCCTTTTTTTTTTTTCAAGTGCGTGAGGCAATAAGGAACAAAATACAAGATGTGCAGGGTTCTTCAGCACTTCTGAAAGCAGTTGGTATTTTCCAAAGACACCGAGGGCCCCTCGGTGTATTGCTTAGCCTTTTTATGCTAATCATTCAACCGGGCTCTTGGTTTGGCTTTTCTTTTGTGCCATATGCTTAAGCCGGGCCCTTTCCAATCCTGTTGCTTATAACTTTATTTTATTTTGTTAAATTCAATTACTCCCCTCTGTGTAGTGATGGGCATACGTGAGGTAGATGAACATTAATAGGCATTCAATTTTTTTTTTTTTGTAAACTAGGACATTACAGCGTAGCTCTTGAAGAAAAAGCCAGGCCTAGAGTGACTCACCTCATCTGGCGCTGTCTGATAAGGCGGTGGCGGAGACAGGTCCCCACAGGGGGGCTGCTGCTGTTGCGGAACGACAACGCGAATCGACGGCGGCCGCGGCTGAGGCACACTGGGCACGGTGCGGACAGCCGCAGATGAAGACAACTGCGGCTGCGCTGCTGCAACCAAATCAATACACACATATGCATCAGCAAAAATGTGCAATACCATGATAATACTCTTCCTAGAGACAAGGCACACAGTAAACCAAACACAAATGCAATAAAAAAAAAGTGTACTCGTGCCACCTGAGACGGCCTGTACATCCTGCCCTCTGTCCACGAATGCGTCAATTAAACCTAGCTCAGTCATGCACTTAATTTTTTTTTTGCTGCTTGCTCTCCCGCGATGGCTTAGGAGCAGAGGTGTGAGAGGAAGGGAGCTAGATGTGCCACCGCCTCCCGACCAGCATGCATACTGTGTTCCTTATTGCTGTCTTTGGTGAGCAAATGACAGCCTTTTTCCATTGGCCACGTATGCCTTCCAATGCTCAGAGGCCGAATTCAAGTGAAAAACCAGTGATAGTGGTTGCCACGAGGCATGAGAAACAATATACAAAAAGTTGTGAGACTGTGCTTAAGTCTTCTTAACAGCGGAAATGGCGAAAAGCTAATTTACAGGACTGCTTTTCACTAACCGCGTCATCACTGTCATACCTAATATCATCGTCATCGTCACTATCGTTACTAGCATCACTATCAACTAAATGCACTGCCACTGTCACCACTACCATCATCATTATCACTGTCACTGACTGCATCGCCGTCGTCATCGCTACTATTATCCTTATGCCAGACAAGAAGTATTACGATCCGTTTTTCATAAGTCTGGAATGGCCTAGTGGTTTGCTTATTCAGCTGGAGCTCGGAGGAATAGCAGTTCGATTCCCAAATTTTTTTTTCCTACGAATAGAAAGGCTCCTGCCTTGGGAACTTTCAAGCTAGCAGCTCATTTCTGAGGACTTGCTTGCAACACGCAGTGCCGTTTGCTCTACACAGTGCAACGATTACATACGCAATTTTTGACCCTCTGGTCGAAAATATTTTCTTTTCCGGTGACTGAGACTTTGCCCCCAGAACGCTAGGCCGCAAAATGTTTTTGAAAAGAGTAATTAATGACGCAGTTACAGCCACCGCAATCACTCGATTCTGTCGTGTTTCTCTCCTCCCATTCCCTCGCAAAGGTTTTTCACTCTCCTGCCCGGTCGTCTAGCCTCCGCAAAAGCCAAATTCCCCTTCCTTCTCCGCATTTGGCGGCGGGAAGTGGGACGTGGTACTCTGCGTGCGCGAAAAAAAAAAAAACGAAAAAAAAAAAAAAAAAAAAAACGGGTGCGGGAATGTGCGCTGCTGCATTCAGTCCGAACGTGGCGAGGGAAGAGCACGCAGTGAGCGGTGGACACAATTAGTAGTGTACGCCCATCCTTCACCCGTCAGTTAATGAGACGAACCAATGGATGTCGTTTTCTACTCCAACATCAGCCTTGCGGCTCGTAGAGAACGGGGAAGCTGGTTTCCCGACGGGGAGGATGAGAGAGCTTTGATTTATATTTTTCCTGCTTTGCGGAGCATGTATCGCTATACCATTTTGCACAGACTATCTCCAGTACCTGATTGAAGCACTGGGCTCCTTTGCTTAAAAGGTCCTTCCTTGTACAGTGGGCCTTTAAGTCGTACAAGCTGTTTGTGGCAGATAACAAGGATCTGTTCTTGCCGATTCCCAAAGCAGAGAAAGCAGGAATCGGTGCTTTTATCATTAGACATGATCAAAGTGTGGATGACACTACAGGTTGGCAGGACCAGCTTGGTCCCTGGCTCCGGTGTCAGAAAATGCCCAGTCATTTTTGGCACCACAGCTCACAAATGAGAAAATTTAGAGTGAGCATCTCCAATTCATCATTAATTGTCTTGAACCTTGCTAATCATTTGATGAGACCGATGGTCGCAGCATGTTTAATTCTGGCCAATTCTAAGAGTACCAATGTGCAGTGCGATGAGAGCGCGCATTAAAAAACATCAAGCGGTGTAAATTGATCCGGAGCCTTTTACTGCAGCGTTCCTAACAATCCATGCATTGCTTTGTGATGATAAACCTCATAGTTAATAACTAATTAGGCCAAATGGATAGTCTGCAGTCAGTGCCAAGTGTAGCTGACCTTGGGTGGCAATGGTGGTCGGGTGGAAGGTGACTCCGCGCCACAGAGGCACGATGCGCCGCTGCTGCAGCCGATTCACCTCGCGCACGGTCCGATGAGGGGGCGGCAACTTGGCCTTGCGCCTGGCAACAGTAAACAAGGGCCACAAATTACGAAAACACTCCACAAGCGAGGACGCTGAAAGTTCCGCATGAAAGCATTTCAGTGGTTATCAGTGGTTCCTAAAGAAAAACCTATAGAACTTCTGGTGCTTCTCATGCTCCTAAAAATCCTGCTTTTCCCTGAATATTTGCCTGTTTTTAACCTTCTGTTTCACTTTCTAATTTTGCTCGGACAGCGTGACCAGAACCAACTAAGCTGTGTACACAGATTACCGAGTTGTACACAGAGCTTAATATACTTTTGCCTTTGGACTCAAGTGCAGCTTTTGAGAAACTTTCAATGTTTAACTTGTAGCAGTGATTTCACAAGACTAGTAGATTTCCGCTAGATCAAAGAGTTGTCAAAATTCAAAAACCTGCCATCACTGCTCAGTAGAGAGAAAGATGAAAACAAGGAATGATAGCAGTACTATGGTGTCCACAAAGCTTAACAGCAAAGGGCCCTGGAATCTCGGAGATAAGATGTATTTCTGATGATGACGCCCAAGTGCCCAGACAAACAGAGGAGAAAGACTCGAAGGTTTAAAACAGCAAAAAAATGGCTAAGGAAACTGATATTTCAACCACACACCACAGTGAGCACTGCTTAAGAGCACCTAATGTGCAGGTGGCCACAAAAATTTCTACAGCACAGCACACAAACCATAAAAAAGGAGATTTCTTTCTGTGTGAGAAAGATAGAAGGCCAAGAGGGGGGTACGCAGGCGTGTAGCCGGGAAGTGCGAGCTGCAATGCATGTGCCTTTGGGTGCACAATGTTCCCAATGAACCTTCCCACTAAAGACTGCATGCCGGGACTGTCAGAAAAATCAGCTTTCTTAGTGGTTTCCATTATCTATGAGTGACTAAACACTGTGATAGGTACAGGGCAGGTGCTCTAAGGTAATTAATCCTGAGGAATCCCTAGCCGCTTTCAGAAAGTGTTGATGGACACTGGTGTTCTGAATTATACCAATTACCACATATGGTCATGAAAAAAAAAAAAGAATTTGCAGAACACAGCACCTTAGAAGAATAGTCAAATTCAACTATTGACAACTTTTTACAATGGAACAGTTAACTACAACAAATTTATCTTATGACAATCCCGAAATGAAATGAGGAGAAGGTAAGGTGAGAGCTAGGACAGTTATAAAGAAACCTATAATTACCAAGAAAACCAAAAATCTCTCTGAAGAAATAAAGGGTTTCGCAAAACCAAGAACCCCTGATTTAAAGAAAAGTCAGTTTAGCATTTTCTTGGTGCCTTAGTTTTTCTCAGCCTTTCCTGCAACATCAGATGTCTGATTTCTCAAGTGAGTCAAGGTCATCAAGGGAAGAGATGTTCACTACCTCTAAAATTCAAGAACATCTTGTTCGTCAATCACATCATGCTCTCCTGTCAGTTACATAGTGCAAGCGATTTCTTTATTAATCCTCTCTTTTTTTTTTTTTCTGTAGAACTGGGGACAAATGTTTCAACCTTGACAATGTTTAAGCCATGCAGAAAAGAAAAACGTTAAGAGGGATAAACTTGTCTGCAGGTTGAAAGGAGAGTCAGAGTTGATGCAGCACCAGTTTGTTTGACAGCATTAATACCGGCCGCAAAAATAAGGCCTGAGGAAATAAATACAACTTAAAGGAAAATTAAGTGATATGCCATTTGTCTAGCATCACTTCTGTTACGCTGCCGTGTGAAGCAAGTGTTTTGCATTAGAAAATGTTCCCTGCAAGTTGTCAAAACTAGGGGTGTGCGAATATTAAAATTTTTGAATACGAATCGAATATGAATTGAACATGAATCGAATACGAATCTAATACCACATATCTGATCAGTGAAACAATAGAAAATTAAAAATAACAAACTGTATTCATCTTGCTTATTTCAGAATTCACATGGTATTTGCTAACAAATGTAAACTACACAGAAGTGTATACTCTACTGAAAGAGCTGGTATAAATGTTAGACAGGACTCTGTAACTTCGTTTGCTGTACAAGAAAGGCCAGCATGAAACTGGGTGGAGCTAGCTGTCATATCAGTGGTGAATACAGTAAACTCGCGTTAATTCAGCCTGCAAGAGACCAGAAAAAGTGTCAGAATGGGCCCGAAAAATTGTCCAAACCATTTGCAGCACAGTAATTTCATCTAGCGAACACCTGCGCAATAATTCTCTGTGTTTGAGAGCCATACGATCAGGCATTGTAGTGAAGCATGCAGTGTGACAAAACTGTGGTGTATTCAAACATTTTCGGTGCATTCAGTAATTTTCAAATATTCAAAAATTCCAAATATCAGTTTTTCGAACATGAATCGAATAACAAACACATTCGATTCGTATTCGAAATTTTGGATATTCGTGCACCCTTAGTCAAAACGTTGCTGCAGTGTATCCTACCAAGGTAAAGTACTAAATGTGGTCACCAAACGAAGGATACGCCTGCACTAACAGTGCATCAGTCAGAGACGAGACTGCTCAGCCAGCAAGGAGAGACTCACTGATATCCGAAGTATGCGACGATGATGACGACCACGAGTAACGGCACGGGTGAAACCTTGAGGAAGGTAACTGTGCCCCGGTCCTCAAAGAGAAAACGATCTGAAAGCACAATACGGATGCACACCATGAAAACATCACCAATAACTGTTGTTTGCCAAATCGCCAAAGGGGTGCCTGGGAAAATGAGCATAATGTGACTTGGCACCTTAAAGCTTTCTTAACCTCATCGTTCGCTACTGGCAAGATATCTGATTGCTTTCACTAGGAATATCTTCTGTGCATGGTTTTCAATAGACGTGAACAGATCTGACATCAGTTCAAGTTGGGTACGCTGGAGTAATTCTTTGGTTTTGGTCAACTGCTTAACCCTTTAATTACCAATTTATTTTCCGAAAAACGTACCAAAATCGACAATTTTTTTAAGTGACCTTAATTTTCTCCATGTAGTTATGATTCTGAAAATATATTACTTCGATGGTTTGTGGTTAAAATTAATGCTTAAAGTTAAAAAAAAACTTTTCCACAGTGCATGCGCATCGTGAAATGACTCTTTTGAGCCTTCAATTAGGCGCCCAAGGCGCAAAATGCGTTTTTTATGGTCGATAAACTCCCTCTAGTGTTCAAAATCGCATCCAATGCAATTGACGACCGTAACTTGTCTTTCGAGATGGCAGCACCGCAATATCGGGACGGACGAGTGTAACTCGTCATTGGTGATTTTGGTACGATCTGCCATGAGGAGTACAGCTCGGGATTGGCGGTTAAAGGGTTAAAGCTTGTGGGATTCGGGCTTGCTGCGGCTGCCCTTCGCGCGGCCGCCGCCCGCTTCCCAGTTCTCCCCGTTCCCTTTCTCCCGCCTGAGGCGGCGGAGAGGGGCTTGGATGACTTGTCACTGTCGTTCGTACCACAGCTCCGCCCTGGCGTCCCAGTGGCTGTTCTCATTGGCGCCTTTTGGCGGGAACACGGCACCGCTTCGACGGCCGCGCTTGCGCGACTGTCCGAGCGGAGCTCAGAGAGAGACCCCTCCGAGACATCGCAAGGTGCGTACGCTACTGTTCTTGTCTGCCGGCCTTTGTCCACGCAGACCAGCGTGTACTCGAGCTCGTCTGCTCCGGGTCGTACCTGAGAGCGAAGCTCGAGCCTGTCGATCGTGATCCAACGATCCGCGACAGGCGTACCTTGCGGTGGTTGCCCACTCTCTCTCAAAGGAACCCTTTGGTCACTGCGAGAGAGAGAGATCACAGCACGCCCTTGCGTGCTTGCGGCGCACACTCCGTGTCATTTCGTGCGCGCAGGGGAGCCTTGCTCCTCGCGCGCTCCCCGGAACACGGTGACGGAGTATGTGTGTGTATGTGCGTTTTGTACATATGGGTATGCGTGCGCGCGCATGTGTGTGTGTGTGTGTGTGTGTGTGTGTGTGTGTGTGTGTGTGTGTGTGTGTGTGTGTGTGTGTGTGTGTGTGTGTGTGTGTGCCGCTGGAGGATGGCATTTCAATAAACGTCTCCTTTGTGAACTTGGAGGTTTGTGTCCTTGCAGCAAAGTGCTCTCCTCCCTGTGGAGGTTGAGTGCGCGCTGCAGTGTTTCAGTGGTGCGCGTGGTGACGGCTGATCGGGGCTTTGGCTCGCGCGACGCTCGAATCCGCGGTGGTTGGTGGCCTATGCCCAAGTAGAAACCACAACTGGCGCCCAACGTGAATTGTTCCTGGCTCCATGAGTCGTTGGACAGCACATCGGCCGAGCCGGTCGCCTTGACGATCAAGCTCATGCGCCATGCCTGCCGCCCCTGCACGGCACTCGGCAAAGGCACTGAAACATGCTACATGGTTATTCGGACCACCCTGCGGTGCGACCGTTGACCATATGCCTCCGCTGTTTCAGCTTTACGCCGTTGCGGAAGCAATGTGCGCGACGCCGCCGCTGCCGGCATCCCCGCACAACAGCACCCGTACCCCGATAGCAGTCATTTCTGTTCAGGGAACGGCGAGGCGTCGGCCGGGGCTCCCTCTGGAAACCGCGCCGACAGGGCGCTCAGTTGGCTGATGCGGCTCCGTGAAATTGCGAGCTGGCTGGCGCGCTGTTCTCTCCTGGTACAGCATTTCGACTTTTCGGTGCAGTATCTACAGGGGAGAACGAACGTGGTAGCTGACGCGCTATCCCGTGCTCCACTTGCCCGCGGCGGCGTCTTTACGCCGGCAGGCGAAGGGGGGCGAAACAGCGGATGAGCCGCAGATCGGCACGGAGGGGACGCCCGCAGACGGGCTCCCCATTCCGCTATCCGGGTAAGCAGCGCTTCGCAAAGCAGGCGAGGGTGAAAGCTCTTTGTGAGCACATCTGAGACGCCGATGCCAGCGGAAGTTTTGCTGTGAACCTGCGGGGGTACGAAACCAGGCTCTCCTTTGGGATGACTGGGATCGTTTTCAGCCATGAAGAGCTACGACGGTCCAGCAAAATGACCAGTTTTGTAGCGATGTCAGCGACGGTCTCTGGGAGACGAAGCGCCGTTACGCTGCTTGTATTGCAGCGGGCGCAGCGCCGTTACGCTACTTGTATTGAGCGGGCGCAGGGGGGGGGGGGCACGAGCCAGCGTGTGTCGCGGCGTGCCCCGGGGATTCATATCTGCTGGGCCACGACGGGCTCGCGCTGAAATACATAGTCACGGATGATGAGTCCATGAACCATTTGAAGTGGCTATTCCCCAATGTCTGAGTGGCGCTCTGTTGCGTTTCTCTCACGACAAACCATTGGCTGGTCATCTGAGTGGCTCCAAGGTTTCCAGAAACTGTGTCAATCGGTGACTGCAGCCCGGCATGAAGCGCGACATTTCCGCTGTTGCCATTCCTGCCATGTCTGTCAAATGGGGAAGTCGAGGGGTGGGAAGCCACCGGGCATGACGAAACCAACTGACAGCGTGCGTCCGTGGCAGATGGCCACCTGTGATTTCATGGGGCATTTCCCCAGTAACAAGCAGGGGCTCATTGCTGGAGAATCCCCCTATGGGGAAAGCCAGTCGTGCCTACATCGCAGATCTGAAGGCCCATTCGTAACGGTCTGACGAGCTTGCGCTGGTGCCCATTGTCACCACAGGCAAGTGCCAAGGCACAACCGATGCGGTGGAACGCAGCCGTGCCCCGCACCGGTACAACGTGAGGCGACGTTCACCTGTGTGACTGATGCCGGATGACGGGCCTTTTCCGCAACCGAAGGCATACCGCCTCACCGAGCGAGCTTGCTCGTCGAACCCTACCCGGAAGCAAGGTTGGTCTCTCCCTTTTCTAGCTCGCTCAGTTCCAGCCTTTGTATTTTATTTTGTTTTTGGGTCTCTTCACATTTTTCGCTTTCTTCTGTTTTTGATATTGCTTCCTATCTTGTAAATATTTTACAGTGAGTGCCTTCTTTTGTACAGCGCGTAATCTCTCCTCTTTCTTCTTGAAACTGCGAGGGTTGCTCATTAGGCCGCCCCGACGCGCGGCTTTTTCGGTGTGTGTGGAAATGAAGTTGGGGCCGTTTGGGGACGGGGAGCATGGACGATGCCCCTTTCACCCAAGGCCGCCGCGGTTGCGAAGGTGCTCGGGACAGGTTCGCCGCTGAAGGTCGGCATCACCCTTTGTTTGGTGTGTGAGTGGCTGTGCGTGTGCGTGCCTGGGCGTGGAGGCGACGACGTCGCGCCATGTGTGTTTGCCGGCGTGTGCGAAGCGCGATGGAAAGGAAGCCCCGCGCGGTCTTCCCATGTGCGCCTTGGATCGCCACGGAGTCACGGACTTTCCACACCCGGGGCCCCTTCGGCGTGTTCGCTGTCCCTGCACCTAACCTGTGCCACCACCGACCGAGATCGTTTGCAGCCAAGGATGAACGTTGGCCACCCAGAAGTCAACGAGCGGTGAGTCACCGCAGGCTCCCTGAGCTGCACCGACGAACTTTGAACTTCTGTACATAGTTGTGTTTGTACATAGTTGTTCTGTACATGATTGTGTTCTGTACATAGTCGCTGTTACTTAGCCTCCGGAACTTTGTACATTATTCTTCATGTCATCTTGTTCATTTTTTTTGTGCGCCTTGCTAATGTTTGTCTTTCTTGAGTGTCTGTCTTTTCGAGATCTTTCTTGCTGGAACTGAAGTGTAGTTGACTTGTTGCGTGAGGATAGCATTCTTTTCTTCATGCTGGGGACCTGCCGCGTGCTTTCGCTGATGGGTAGGAGGGCAATTAAGGAGAGGAGGATGTGGGATTCGGGCTTGCTGCGGCTGCCCTTTGCGCGGCCGCCGCCCGCTTCCCAGTTCTCCCCGTTCCCTTTCTCCCGCCTGAGGCGGCGGAGAGGGGCTTGGACGACTTGTCACTGTCGTTCGTACCACAGCTCCGCCCTGGCGTCCCAGTGGCTGTTCTCATTGGCGCCTTTTGGCGGGAACACGGCACCGCTTCGACAGCCGTGCTTGCGCGACTGTCCGAGCGGAGCTCAGAGAGAGACCCCTCCGAGACATCGCAAGGTGCGTACGCTACTGTTCTTGTCTGCCGGCCTTTGTCCACGCAGACCAGCGTGTACTCGAGCTCGTCTGCTCCGGGTCGTACCTGAGAGCGAAGCTCGAGCCTGTCGATCGTGATCCAACGATCCGCGACAGGCGTACCTTGCGGTGGTTGCCCACTCTCTCTCAAAGGAACCCTTTGGTCACTGCGAGAGAGAGAGATCACAGCACGCCCTTGCGTGCTTGCGGCGCACACTCCGTGTCACTTCGTGCGCGCAGGGGAGCCTTGCTCCTCGCGCGCTCTCCGGAACACGGTGACGGAGTATGTGTGTGTATGTGCGTTTTGTACATATGGGTATGTGTGCGCGCGTGTGCGTGTGTGTGCGTGTGCGCGTGTGTGTGTGTGTGTGTGCCGCTGGAGGATGGCGTTTCAATAAACGTCTCCTTTGTGAACTTGCAGGTTTGTGTCCTTGCAGCAAAGTGCTCTCCTCCCTGTGGAGGTTGAGTGCGCGCTGCAGTGTTTCAGTGTGCGCGTGGTGACGGCTGATCGGGGCTTCGGCTCGCGCGACGCTCGAACCCGCGGTGGTTGGTGGCCTATGCCCACGTAGAAACCACAAGCTCAGGAAAGCCCAGCATTATATGAATGGGTCAGAGAAACATACAAAATTAAGCAGGTGTACAAATATGTCTGTGCTCCTGTATAATTCTTGTGCCTGTGTGCTTGTCTTATTGTCCGCCGATTTGAAATAATTTGGCAAAGAGAATCTGGTTTCAAACAACAGAAAGAAGTCGAGGCAATACGACAGGATACAATTACTGATAATCAGCCAATAGTGAATGCACTGCAGTTCTGAAAGTAGATGTGACTGACAATGCTTTGCATACCCTTTTTCGATAACATAGCCAACAGAAAAAAATGTTGCTGTGATGGTAAAGCATATATACTGGTCATTCCATTATGAGTTCAGTCATCCCTAAACACTGTGTACCACTAGGCAGTAAAAAAAAAAAAAAGACACAGTGTGGTGGACATCAGGGTCTGCCTGCTGCAGTGCAAAATGTTTTGCTAAAGAACAGCACTCAGACGGCCATAAAGGGAAACGGACACTCCTTAATGGGGCATGAAAAAGAATTGCAGCTTCAGATGCCACGGATGATGTAGTTGTTACAACATCCAGCACTGCATGAAAGAAAGTATTGCAGCAAGTCACAAGCTTACAAAACAAGGAATAAAGAAAATTACAGCCACTAACCTTCAGGACACGACAAGTGAACAATGCTAGCTGGCTCGCGAAACGATCAACGCAATGATGACGCCAAACATAACAGCTACGAAACTATCAATGATCACAAGTCACACTAAACTGCGGATGACTCAAAATCTGTGGCTGAAGGGAGATTCACTCTGTATGGAAGTCTAAATTAGGACCTCTGTTCCGAATCTGGTTACACAAGCAGGCCTTTGCTAGAAGGGAGAGGCCAGAGTAGAGTGGCTGAGGGCTTGGGCCAGCAGGTATTTTTCTGAACTAGGGCCTTCCTGTACCAGCTTGTCCTTGCACTTACCTTGGATGCACTGCCAGCGGGAGAAGAGGAGCTCGGCCTTGTATCCGGGGAGACGGCAGTCGCAGATGCCCCATGGAGTGCAGATGAACGCGTGAGATGAGCATGGACGGTCGGCATCACACTGCGGTTTAGCCGTGGTGCCTGAAACAGATATATACACACAGTCTAATAAAAAACAAAAATGCTACTAAAAAAGAAGCTTTCAAAAGATAGAAGAGACCAAAATATGAAACACAGGTGTCGCCATCTCTGGCCGATCTTGCAAGCATACTGCACGCATTAACAGAGTTGTAAGGACGCAGGTACCAGAAGCTGGGTTGCTTCACGATTCACTACAAACTACGACGAAGGAATCTTTTTCAGTATAGTCACTATAAGTTCAATATAGTGGTTGAAGTATGTTTGAATGCAATTTCTCAGCAATAAATGCACTTTCTGCTGCTGGCCACAGTTGAACTGTACAATCGATTTTTAGCTCCCAATGTGTGTGTATGTTCAGGCTTGGGCTGCCATAATGGACACTACAGGTTATTTTACACCGAATGGAACTCAATATGTAACCATTTGCATATCTTCATTTGAAAAGTTGCGCAGAGAAAGTTGAATTAATCCCATTAACAGAAGCCAAGCAGAATTATTTCGGCACAAAAATCACATTCAATGGCACTGCCTAGTATGAAAGCAAACTGCAAAAAGAAATTGTCATACAATTATAGTAGGTGCCATGACAGTAAGTCTTCTCACTGCATTCATCAATGGCATATTGCGATATTTTTTCTTTAATCAAGGATAAAGTCAACAACACATCAATGACAGCTGAGAAAAACTAGCAGTGAAGGGAGTAATGGAGTTTCGTTAAGGTTTGATCACCTTCAAGTTTGCAACATGTTTTCATTGTTTCACAATTGCAAGCAAATATAAGTACATAATTAACGGTAAACAAAAATCACTACCTGCATAGGCTATATGTATAATTTGGCAGTGAACAAAGAAGTCGGTGAAACCAAGCCCGTTTTGAAGTGGTAATTATGAGCATCCTGTACACATTTTGACGCATTCCGAACGTACCTGGGAAACACTTGGGACCCAATGGAGTCGAGACTTCATGGTTTCCTGGCTTGCAACGGCAGACCCCTACTTCGCAGCGTGACAGGTCGTCGGCTTTGGCACACTCAAACGAAGAATGGCAGGAGTCGTTCAGCTGACGTCCTGAAAAACACATATAGTGGCAGGCGAACTTAAGCAAACCTGCAAGATGAAATATATGAACATGTTTAACATGAAGTATTGATTTTTGACTCTAAAAAGCACTTGCAGATGTGAGAACAAAACTTAAAATGGCCCAAATGAACAGCTGGACACAAAGAATTACCGCTCGATCGTAAGCAGTCTTTAGTAGATAAGCGGTTTAAGCTTACAGCTAATGGGTGGATGCATTTTAGTTTTCGGGCTGCGCTCGGGGACGATCGAGGGTTTATCTTGTTTATCTGCCTTAATAGATCAATGCAAGGTGCATTAGTATAATCTATAAGCTTGCGTGCATCTCCGATTTGCCGCTACAGTTTTACTGGAAACTGGAGCAGTTGGACTGGACTTTTACAAGAGCGCAGCAGCAGCAGCAAAAGCCTGGACAATGTTTTTCTTTTTTTTTTTTTCTTTTCAATATACGTCACGAGGATAGCCGTCACATGATCTAACGATTGATGTACGCCGTTCAGCTGGCTCAGTTCTCGACCTAACGATTGATGTACGCCGTTCAGCTGGTTCAGTTCTCCGCGCATAGCTGCAGTGTACAGATGCAAAGCCCCCTTAGAACATAAGAGCGGTGGCGCGGTACCTCGGTTCATTGATTTAGGTCAACAATTTAGCTATGCTTGCGGTCTCTTCACGAAACGGGGTTAAGAGCTGACGATCCACAGGACGCGTACAACGAATGCAAAGAAGGAAAGAAAAGTGAAAGATAAAACAAAGGAAGAGGCGAATTTCCTGTGTGACACACTTACCCGGGTTGCACTTGATAATTTTGCTAGCGAAGTCTCTGTGCGTTCCGTTGACGCACACGCACACTCCGTCGGCGCATATGGCATGTCTGTCTTGTTTCTTGCACTTGTGTGTGTAGTCGCATTCGGGAAAATCACCTGCAAAGTATGCGGAGCGCATAGTAAACAATACGGAAAGCGCGTCGCCCGGAATCGCTAGGACTAACTGTCAGTGGAAAACCGAAACAAGCTACGCTCGGCGCTCAGATTTGCTTCTCCAAACAAAATGAGCAAAGAACTACGTACCGTAGGTGAATGCAATCAACGCTGGAAAACACACGAGTGTTACCTTAACGTATATTTTGTACATTTATTAGGTTTTCTACTACACATAGCTGCTACAACAGATACGTGCGGAAATCAGCTGTGCGGCCGTCGGGCTTCAGTTTCCAGTTTCGCATTCGCGCTAACGGAACTGAAGGAATTTCTTAAAATTGGTAAGTAGTTTAAACAAAAATGTATTAGTCTTAGCTGGTGCTTCACTTTCAACGGAAGTGCCGGTAACTGTCCAGGTACTACTACCTCTAAATCCCTGCGTTCTACGAGACCACTGCTCCACATGACGCAGCATCCACGGCGCAAAGCCCAACCTAGGAAAAACCCTGTACGCAAAACGAAATGGGTTTTGCTGTCCGCACATAATCGCTACTACTGAGATGATCTTGTGCTGAAGCTTAAATACCGAGCTCTTCACTCTTCTCGCAATTGCAGCAGCAAGGATGCAGCATCAATGTAAAGAAACACGTCTACCATTCAAATGAGTCTGTCGCTCGGTATGGTGCAAGGGAATGTTATTAGTCAATGTGATACTTAACTGATCTTTGGGAATACTAAAATAGTCGCATTATTGGACACCTCACGCCCATTTTTTTACGCCATAAACAGTTTATGTGGACGCATACACAGAGTAAAAAATAAAGAAAACAACTACATTACTGAAAAACAGTCTTCGCTCCAGATGTGCCAGAGGGGAGCGTCACTGAGTCTTCGAACTCTTCTGACTTGTGCTTCCGTTCATTGTACACCATACATGGAGAAACCACGATAAAACGAGTTGGAACCAATAATGAAACTGCTCCAACCACTTTTCAATCGTGATTTCGGAACTTACGATCTGGTAGTTTGTTTTTAACTGAAATACGTACTTAACCACTCACCTACTCTGACAAACTTGTCAAAGCACATTTTACTGCCAACTTTCGATAGCTCGAACTGGAGTGGGTACAGAATATTTCAGTCAACCAGATTTCAGTTTTTGGAGGTCCTGACGTTGACAGAAGAGAAGCAAAAGTTTGAATAAAATTAAATAGAACAGTTTGAATTCAGCAAACTTTATATAACGAAACGAATCCCTGCACATATAGGGTTCTGCACACGTGCGCATGCAGTGCACAAAAATGCCACTAGGCCTGCATGCTTCCTTCACTAGAAATGCAGAAAACTTTCACTTCAGTTTTCTTTTTATCAAAAGTGACGGGGGAGATTTCATGCAAAGCAGGACACAGCAACACTGTGATGGCCAAGAATGAAATTTTAATGAACACCGTCATGAACATACATCTCCTTGACTGCCTGCATGAATAAAAACAACGAAATAAGCACGCTGGACTATCTGAGACAGAGCAAGATAGAAGACATTTGTGGGAATGTATAACATTTGTGAAGACACAACAGAGCCATTATGCGTGCTTTGAGTCACACAGGGCATGATGCATGACGTGCACTCTTGTATGGTGGCACAGAGTCATCCCTTAGCAGAAAAAGCCAGGCACACTTTTTTTTCTTTTGTTGTTTTTTCAAACGCACGGTACACCGACTCACATGCACTAATGGCTATGCGTATTCTACAAAGTTCTGCGCAGCACAGCAAGACAACGAATTACAGCACAGTCGTGAACCACAGAAGCGGCCAATAAATGCAAAATCTCGAACAACTCGCACTTCTGTGTTAATTCACAAAGGATTTGATTCCTGCGCATGAAACAGGGCAAAGTTTGAATATGGAGACGACTTATTGCTCCTCCTGTCTGATCTAGTGTCATATGCAGGAAAACTCACCGAGAAGAACGAAGGAAACATCTGCAGAATAATGAACTGAATATAAAACATACATAAAACCTTAGAACACAAGTTCCTGCTATGTCAATCTTTTTACATAAAGTAGACGTCAGGCCCTATTCGACAGGCCTGCAGTTACTATGTCCAGGTACTCACTTCAGTACATAGATTAGGTTGTATTATACAATGCCTCTAGAGGGCCAATAAAAGGGAAGGTTATGCTTACAGCCTTAACAGAGAGGCAAGAACTCTAATCATAAACTCAGTGGCCTGACAAAGCTCACACTGTCTCTCTGCAAAGTGTGCAGAATAAGTTTACACTGGTAGCATTTGTTCTGTTATAGTGACAAAACGAGCTAGTATACACAAAGCTCTTAAAACATTAGTATGACCTATTAAGGCCAGTCACTAATCAACCGAAGTAAAACAAACAACCTGCTTACACTCACCGGTGAGTGCGGTTACCTAACGCCACAGCACAGTGGACACGCTTCAGTTAAAAAAAGATTAAAAAAAGAACATAATCATAAATGCACTAAGAGTAAACAATATCTTATCACAGATACACAAACTAAAAAAAAAGGGGGGGGGAGGGGGGCAAAAGTTTGCTGGCACTGTAGTTTCGACCTCAAAAGCACGTACGTGATGTCTGACAGAAAAAATACACCAAAGAGACCAAAATAAAACATGCCCGAAGGTCCTGGTGACAGACCTGGCTTCTACTGTATCCTAACAAGCAGTGTGGTTTCATTTTTATTAGTAAATTACCTCTACTCGACTAGGTTCATAATAAGAGTACATGTGTGGCCATTCAGTACTGAAATTATACGCTCGTTGCTCCACTTTCCACAGAGCATGCTAAAGAAATCTTGAGAGTACTTGAAGACCGCAGCGAAAGCAGACTTGAGCAGTACGTAGACGATGAGGCGATGTTCAATATTGGTGATAGTGTTGCAATCGTATGGCAAACAAGAGCATTAACGAGAAAACAGGCCGTTGTTTTGCTCGTTTGGCAAGGAGAAATGCAAAATGCTAACTGTAGAGGCAACAACCACTTTCCTGTCTGCGATGTCATTTTGTGTTACTTAAAGCAAAACATGACTGAAAGCTGCTAGAAGACATTTGACACGACCCATTGCATTATGGGCAGTCAGTAACATGGGTGAAATTATTTGTCGTCCTCTCGACAGTTCCAGGTGCACTCTAAGAACACTTCTGGAAAAAAAAAAAAAAGCAAAGAAAGGTTACAATGAGAGTTGTGATGATTCAGAAATTCATTCAATGTTTAGATTCCCCAACTGTCAAAGTACAGTTAACTTTTTCTTCTTTTTCTTGAATGGGGCATATTTTTCCCACATATTTTCAACGCCGGCTCAGATTACGAGATCCTGCATTGCTCAAGTTGTAAATCAAAGAAAATCGCACAATAAGCGGATAAAGAAAATAAAACATGGGCTAATAAGCAGGGTTAGTAGTCTGCCGCAATGATGAGGTGTCAGTGTTGTCAATAAATCTGCAGGAAACAAGAATTGCCTTTTTACGTTAATTACAAATAGATGACACTCTGCGTTAGTATGCAGAGAAGCAAATGCTAATCCATTACAAAGAAAAAGAAAAAAAAAAAAGAAAGCAACACTGCCTGAACATTAAATGTGCATGTTTTCATCCACACCAGCCGAAGATGACAGAGGTAAGCTTTTACGATTCTATGTATATAACTCGCCGAGTGCGAAATACTGTAGCACCAATGTAAAAAAAAGAATAACAAAAACTACTGCACTGTATGGTTCTTTATAGAGAGTAAGAACACCTCAGTGCATTTTTTGCAGTCTTCCACCCTTTTACCATTTTACATTTGAAAAGAAAAATGCAAAAATGAATTAAGAATTATACTTTTATCATGTGCTTTCAAAACATTCTCTGCATCCTTGCTTGGCTTAGAACCACAACAAGAGATAAGTCGCAAGAACCATAGAGACCTCAGTACACTTTCTGCAGACTGTAAAATGAATTTCAAAAAAAGTTAAACTATATTTTATGGCTCGAACAGCCAGCAAAAGCAGAGCCTGAACTAAGGGAAGCAAAACATGAGCCAGAATTGTGGAACAGCTTGTTTTCTTTTTTTCATTAGCTTTTCAGGGTGTGCCTTAGGATATCGCAAGAAGAACGGCAACGTCTTGGCAACCCCACAATTTGTGTGCGCGACCTCCCCGTTTGACGTCGAAAAACACGACCTCTCTGCCAATTAGCTCCTTCGCCTCTCAGTCTTCGTCTTCTTTCCGCTTCTCTCGTCATCGCCGTCGACCCTGCCCCTTTCTGTCACTCTCTTCAACTCGCATTCTCTTTATTTCTCCCACGTGTCCGCGATGAGAGTTGGCCAACCGAAAGATAGGTGACGATGTGAGTGTTCTCCGCGGTGGTGGGGAAATGGAACGAAAACGGGAGGTAGGGAGGGATGACTTGTCGCTGAGGAGATGGGCGCCTTCTTGTTTGTCTCAAGCACGTCGCGTTGGCTGTGCGCTAGTGTTGTTCCCTCCTCCGACCACTGCTTGCTGCTGCTGTTGCTGAGTCTGGGGAAGGGCACCAGGGATTGGTGGTCCTCTTACTGCCTCTTCATATGTTGGTGGCGGTTCCTGAAAGGCAACGAAGTTCACACAAGAATCAATTACCTAGAGCAGGAATTCTTGAACAGTGTTCCGCAGAACCCTTGGACACCCTTGGAGCAGTTTTCAAGCTCCATCTAAATTCCGATCTACCTCAACGAACACATTTGCTTTTACCTTTTATATCTCGAGAGTAATCATACAGTACCTATTTAAAACCGATTGTTTCACAAACACTAAAGCTAGTTGTCATCAATAATTGGCCGATTTTTTCAGTGTGACGGATGCGACTGCAATCATTATTTTATTCCATGTTGGGTAGGAAGGAACAGAGATTAAAGGCCTTACGCCTCATTTACATGTTTGAAACCAGCTAGCGTTTTTTCGGTTTCTAACACTGTGCTCTATGCTAACAGAATCACTATGCACCATTTAAAACAAAAAAGTACACCAGAAAAATTTGGTGTCCCTAAGGCAAAAGCTTTTCTTGGTTCAGCAGTGACATGCGCAGAAAATGACCGTCTGCGGAATGCGTGACCAAAGACAGATCCAAAACCAATCTAATACAAACCACATAACATGCCAAAAGAAACAGAATACCGAATCTGGTCATGATTACTTGGCTATAATGCCCTAATGACATTGCATATTGACAAGTCACATTAGTTATAGTTCAAATTCAAGCTATATCCAAGAATCCAATCCAGAATCCACATAACAAGCAAATAAAGCCAATCATTAATTGGCTACACCGTCTTAATAACAAATCATGACTTGCAACATTAGTCACAGCCCTAATACAAGTCATAGCCAACAATGCAATCTA
Source organism: Amblyomma maculatum (assembly GCF_055883805.1). Taxonomy (NCBI): domain Eukaryota; kingdom Metazoa; phylum Arthropoda; class Arachnida; order Ixodida; family Ixodidae; genus Amblyomma; species Amblyomma maculatum. The sequence continues at coordinate 34,000,848 of NC_139353.1, forward strand.
GAATCTGCACAACAAGTACAAAAGTCAATGCAAGATGCAAGACAACCTATGCGCTTCCGCATTACCGCATGTAAGGAGACTTGAAGTGCATCCCTTGAATTTTTATCGCACGCCGATTATGTATACAATATATATAGGTAAAAAGGTGCAGAAATAATGTTTCAGGGTTTTAATACCTCAAGACCAGCGGCCCTCTTTCAAAAAGAACCAAGGAACCTAAACAAAATGTCGCTTTATTTGACCAACTGAATTCAATCAAACAATTAACCGGCCCTAATTCCACCTAAACAATGGCACCAGTTGCTTGCCAAGCACAATTCTGCACGCCTCGTGCGAGATGCACGTTTGCAGCTGGGAACCTACCTCTTCAGTCGGGTGGTAAGGTGGTGGCTCGGGTGGCAGACTGCATGCTGCTGCTGGTGGCAAAAGGTGGTCAAATGAGTCCCCCGTCCTCGCGTTCTGTCCACCTGAGAAACGCAACATACACACGTGTTAAGTTGACAAATGTTTGCGATAGCTGGCTGCCAAAGTACACTGCAAATTCCTCACCGTTGCTGGCATTAATTGTGCAGCGCTAGGTATACGCATGTACAACAGAACCGCATTGTAAACAGTTCTCAAGTTGTACGAATTGAACTGATAAGTTTTAACGAGCCAGTTTTGCTCCAACTTTTAAGAAACTCATGCAATGCTAACTCGGATGTCATCTCGAAATTGAGGCAGCATTCCCGTATTCCCAAATGTCACCTAACGATGCTGCTTGACACTATGTGAGAATTTTGACAGCTTATGTTTAGCGTGTAGCTCGTTAATCAAGTAGGTTAGCATAAAAACCCACATACGAGGTTTCCGCCCCGACTTCAGCCTGTCAGATTTCCACCTTGTTATTACGCAGATCCAAATAATTTCAAGTTCCAGTCGCATTATTATTCAACGCTATCAGTATCATGCTTCCAGGGAGAGGAGGCGCTCTATAGCGGTGGTGTCTTGTTTCTCACAACGCTGACATCATGATGCATGTGAACCGTGCATCAGCGATGACCGAAATCGAGACGGGTGCACGTTTGAGATGGAGATGGAAGATGACTGATGTATATATAAAATTTTGACTCGCACAAAAAAAAAAAAAAAAAAAAAAAACACAATGAGGCAACAATTTTTTTTTTTTTCATAATGAACTCTTTCCTAAAGTTGATGTCAACTTTTCTTGAAAAAAAATATGAGTTCACTATGTGAGTACCGTATTTAGTCTAAAGTAACGCGACCGTATTTAGTCGAAAGTAACGCGACCGCGAATGTAACACGAGCAGCGACTTTCCATACTGCCCAGTGGGAAAAAATAAAACCACGAATGTAACCCGAGATAAGCGCTTGTAAAAGTACCTTCAACAGGCATTATGGCCATTGCAGTATAATCGAAAACGCTCATTCGGAAACCCAGTCTTCCTTTTCACTCTCGTCCTTCGATACGATTCGGAAGCCTTTGCGGCCAGGCCCATCTTTAAAAATCGCTTCCCGCTGCATCCACCACCCACGTAAGGCAGATTAGTAACGTCTAACCATTGAGCTGCCGCAGAATTTCCGATTCTTTCTGCTATCACAATAGCCTTTATGAGGCGAGTGACGTACTGTGCACAGCACGCTGCCATCGTGCGAAACGCGATAACAACAGAAGTAACCTCGCTAATCCATTGCGAAAGATGCGACAAGTGCGGGATCAAGGGAACAATGTGATTCTGAGCTAACGAGAAAAAGCAACGTTTTGACTTTGGATGAATTGAGATTTGGTTGATTTGGCTTCCATGGTACCCATGTTGCCAACATAACATCGTCAAACCGTGGAAACCAAAACCGAGTGGTGGTGGATTCAATATGGCTGCACCCCGGCGCTGCTTTAGCCAACCGAATCGCAGTATTCGATTATAACGCGAGGGTAGACTTTGAGAGCCAAAAATCATTTTAAAAAAACTTGCATTACATTCGAGTAAATACAGTAAATATGTTATGCAAATAGGTTTTCTCAGCTGCTTCCCATTTCAGGATATGGTCAGCCACTAGGCCACAACTAGTCTTCACCTTGTCCCCTACTCCATTTCCAGTGACTGCCTTCAGGTCACTTTGCACCCCTATCTTGATTTTGCAATAAAATGGCTCGAACTGATGTTGGGTTTGTCGACACAAAAGCAACCAAGGCTACCATGCACTAAACCGGGGGTAAAATGTGCTATCACTATTTTGCTTAAGTATGGTCAAAATTTTATACTGATAAAAGATTTTTGGGTCACCTTCGCTACCTGTTGTACAGTCTGAATGCAGAGACAAAATAATGGCTAGCCAAAAGGGGGCAAATGGCTGCCACAAGAAAAAGCACCCAAGACAAAGTCAACGTGCATAAGAAAAAAAAAAAAAAAAGGATGCCCATAAAAGAAATGGACATCGAAACTTTGAACCAACGTAAAGTATAAAGTGACAAAGAAAACAAATGACATTGCCTGAAGTCATTTGTCACTCTATTCCAAATAGCCTCACCATGCCTAAATGTCTGCGCTAGACTTGTAAGCACCCACTGGTTACAGCTGAGCCTCAGAAATCTCGTCCGGTTAAGATTCAAAACAGCTGGTATAGAGCTATCAGCAGCAAGAATCACATCAACAATGGTGAACAAAGAGGTCTACTTATCTCTAAATGTCACTCTATTCACTAAATGCAAGCTACAAGTGGCCACGTACACAAGGAGTGTAAAAGCACCCAAGACAAAATCAGTGGCCTTGTTTTCATGAAGCCGAAATGCAGGGCACTCATTCGCCATGCCATGTCAGTGCATGTTTAAGAATTACAGGCAGCCAAAATTGTTTTGCACCCTTCACCACAACATTCCTCACAGCCTGAGCTGCTTTTGGACATTAAACCCCATCAACCAAACCAAACCTAACCAACACGCACACCAGGTTTTGCATCGCCTCCTCTAAGATTCAGACCACATTATCAACACGATGCCACATCCGGCAAAAGTGGCAGTGAGACCACTTACGCTGAGCCACCTCGCGGAGTGAGACGCCGCGGCGGAACGGGATAATGTACCGATGGGTGCGACTCCCAAACGGCCGATCATGCAGCCCCTGGCCCGAGTCGGGCTTCTGACGTCGCTTCCTGCAAGGCAGTGCACATAACATGACAGGGAAACATTAACAAAGGCATTGCAATACAGCACTACATTACTTATGTACTGTAAGGATCAGGAAACTGCTTGGAAACAGCCTCTGGCTTTAACGATTTCGATAATAGGCTGAATTTCTCAAAGTGAACTTGCAATTCTTATTATGAGAATTTCCAGGGAGGATGGCTTGGGATGGAGACTGCACCTTCAAACTCCATTGCCTTGATCTTGAACAGGCTTGACAACGAGCAAGAAAAGTGTTACACTGAGCTTTAACACGTGTGGCCCATTTCGGCTCCTCGACGGTGTTAGATTTTCTATCGAGGAAGGGGAGGAGTTGGCCGAAGGGCCTTCTCGAAGCAATTCGCCCAAGAAGAGCATCTCGAGCGCAATACTGCCACTTATTATTTCGTACGCGTGATAGCTCCTGGTACTTTTTAGCACATTTTTGTGGCTTGCGTTCGTACGTTGGCAGCAGATTATGCAATAACATGAAGCAGTTATGCAAGGCCGCAGCAATGCATGCTTTCGACCTTCGACAACTGCACAGTTTGGCCCGCTGCCAACAAACTGGTGAGATAGGATGAAGGCCAGACGTGAAAGTTAGCGTGGCGCGGCAAGAAATGCACCACTCTCGCAGACTGGTAGGCTTTAAACATGAAGGTGATGAACAAGATAAGAATGCACAACTACAGACAAGCCTGAGTTGGCATTGGCTTGCACAACTGCAGTGTTGCTAAAAACCGACAGTAAATTAGAAAAGAGACGACGTGTCGCTTATTTTAAGCACCAAGATGACAAAGCTGGGCCCGTGAAGCCCTTTGACGGGGATGCATTTTTCCTTTTGAACAGCACTGCTGTTTTCTTGCGCTTATGATCTTGGCATAGAGGTTCACCACCTTCCCCACGATTCTTGCTACCAATCTGGACATTAAGACGACACAACTCGTCTCAAAAGAATATCCTTTAAACTCGTGAGCACACCTTGTGCTCGCGCACAGTGACGTGTCTCCATCCGGCACGCAACTCTGCGAGGTTGATCTACATGAGGACCCATCCCAGGAACCACAGAAGCTGTGTCTCCTAACTTACATACCACTGCGTGCAACTGCTGGCACACGTGGGGTGCATTCATCAACATTGCTAGACGTCCACACATCGCAAAATCAGAAGGTATTTATTTTTATGTTTCGTTTCCCTTTTCTTATTCCGGCTCCCTATGTGAATTTTACAAATCCCATCTTTGCACATATGCTTTTAAGCTCTAACAAATTGCTTCTAATATAGCTACCACATTCACACCCGGAAACTTTCGCCTCATTTCTATATCCTTCACTTCACTTCAAAAATGTCAGAACAAAATAGCTACTTTCTTCACACTCAATTTGTCACTTAGTGAGTAAGTGGCAAGATCCACTCCTTTGTAGGGCTCCACAAACAGACTCTTGGGGTCGCATGCTTGAAGAGGAGTAGCAGTAACTCTGATAAACTGTGATTACGACACTTTTTCTCCGATCCATGTACATTCGAGAAGCGCATATAAAGCTGGCAGTACATACATGTATCCGAGGATAATGCAAGCGATGAGTATGGCTGCAGGTGAAATCCTGAACACGGACACCACGCCCCCGTGGACTGGTCTCTGCAGGCCCGAGGAGTCTGGAGGACAACACGGGGGTCACACAAGCGCATGCCCTGACAAAGGTCTACTGCACATAGCCTAACGCCACCATCGCACAACCAGATAAAGAGCACAAGAATGCTGAATTGGGTGAGTTGGTGCATTTGCATTTTAGGAAACGTAGCGCAAAGAAGACAAGGACAAAATGCGACCCCAGAGAGTTCCTACCGCTGGATAATTTGACACCAAGATCCCATCTGCCGAATACAGATCTGTGTGAATGCATTTACCGTGCTCTGGCATGCAGATAGTATTCCGTTTTGGACGATACGGACTGCAGATGGTAGAAAAAAATATTTTCACAATTCTATGACGATCACACCGCAATTCTGAGGTAACTAGCCTTCGTCTCTCGTCCATCATCATAACGACTGACCCAATGACTCCAACTGCAGGAAAACAACCTCTTCCATCTCTCTACAAAAGGAACTCCTTGACGCTTTTCAGACTCAAGGAACAGGCTACTCCAGATGCTCTGTGTCTATTGGCGCACAGATGAAGCATCACACTCAACCAGTGTTCCTGCTATAATTTTTTTTTTTTTTACCGTTGCATTCACTTTTCTAAGCATATGCGTTTTCTCACATTTAGCAATCGTTTTTTTTTTTTTAAGGCAAAAGACTTTTAATAGGCTCACGACTGTCCGGCCACGAGAAGCATGACACTTCTTCGTGAGATACCACGAGATTGTGACATCACGATCAGCCATGACTGGGGACATAGCTCCAGGTCATCATGGCTTGGCTTAGCTAGGTTGGTGGTACGATCAACACCTTTAGACACCACGCATGCGCACACTAGGGTTACTCTACAGGCTTCCTGTGGGAACCAAAGTTCAATGTTTGGTTTACCTGCAACCGCCCTTGCCTTTGTTGACCGTTGCACAGTTCAAAAACATCCATGCATTGAGGAGAAGCCAAGTCCTATACATCGTTTAGCAACAGATCGCGGCCAAATGTTTACAACAGACAGCCCCACCTGCCAGCATGGTGAGTAGTCTCTAGCGTGCACGATGTGCGGTGTCATTCATAGACGAAGAAAAAAACAAGTGCAAACGCAGGCTGATAATGATGAGAGCGAGTTTCACTGCAAAACATCAGGTGTAACACACCTGCTGCTACGCTTGATCCTAGACTGCTGGCATGAAATGAGAGCCAATTTGGCATTTTAAGGTTGAAGAACAATAAAAATTACTTTCAGGGAACAAGACAGTGCATCTGGTCAGTATGCGGCCACAAAGTGCACTGGAAAAAGGGACTGACCACCGTGGATGCCCTCAGGATCCGTGAAAGCAGCCCGTAGAACCCAGGAATTCCCCTGAATCCATTTTGAAGATCTCTGCTGTGTGCCAACGACCCAAACTAGCCGTTTTCAACTTCAGTGTATGAAATAACAACAAAATTTGGGTTGGCGTGCGGGGTGAGCGCTCCCTTTTCACAACACTGTGGCCATCTGGCATCGCCTGCTCCCTTCCAAGTGGCATGCGTCAATGCAGCCTACGGTAGACGACACTGACCTGCGCATCGCCAGCCCCAGGCCGTGAGTTCCGTGTGGTATCCCTGCCTGCAACGGCAGAATCTGCCGTCGCAAACAAGGTGGCGGTCGCGGATGAAGCAATCATAGTTGGTGTAGCAGAGCAGCAGGGGAGGGTTGCCTGCAAAGCGTCAAGCAGCACACCTCAGGACCATCCGCCAGTGCACGGCATCATCCCGACGTCTACTCCACATCATGATGAACATAGCACAGCTGAAAACGCTTGAGAAAGCAGAGGGGCGTAACAGCTGAAATAGTCTCTTGGAAGAAGGCAGCAGAGCAGGTAACACCAACACAAAGCATTTGTAGTAATTTTTGGAGCAGCAAAATCTTAGTTTTGGAGCAAAATCCATATTTGGAGCATATCAAACAAACAAATTTAGGAATCCAGCGAGTACATATTTTTGTAAATGAGCCTTTAGTAGAGCAAGGCATGCTATCTGAATTACAGCGAGATGATCGCCACAAAAATCACATACAGGTTAGCCTTTCTTTGCTAATAAGAAATTGTGCGTAACATGCGCGTGTCCTATACATAGACGACATAAAGACTACTTCGATGAAGCGTTTGCGGTGTTGACATCATTTCCATTCTACTATTATGGGCTTAAGGGGGGACACGGGTCTTTCGGACCAAAAAATCGCAAAAAAATCACTTATTAGAAAATGTGATTTGCGAAATCAGTAGCTCTTTATCTACCTATCTGCTAAGTTTTTAATCTCTAGGGTAGGTATTTTAGTGACAATGCCAATTTATATAATCGATGTCGCCCAAATTTGGGCCGAAAACGACCCCCGAAACAACCATTTTCCACAAGGCGTAGCTCCCATTTTGTGCGCAGCACCGTAGCCATCTTGGTCTCATTCGAAAGAGCCGCCTTTTGTCTCCAAATTGCCGCCTCTGCTGTTTACATTCGCCCATTGGTCGCATAAGAAATAGCAAAAAAGAAAACGTGGCATTTGCAATCCCATTGGCTTTCAGGGTGCACGTGACGATAAGGCATCACTGCATTGGTGGAGCTGGCTGACGGCGTCTGCTCAGCGCGCCCGAGCCGCGGGGAGACGGCGGAGACGTGACGCCGGCCACGCTTAGTTCCGAACCGCGAGGTGCGTTCACGGCAAGAATTTGTGAAAAAAGTGAAAAAAAAAAAAAGTTGAATAATCATCTCAAGTGATGCCCTGCCCCGGCAGTGCGCGCTCAGGCCGACGAAAGTCTTACGCTGAACGATCGTGTGTACGAGCCTGAAGTAGGCCTAGTGTGTTCCCCAGCACGGGAGACTGCTACTGCCAGCGGTCGCACCCGCCGCGACAGTGATATTGCAGGCCGCAGATGAGCAGAAAGATAAGCTCAAAACAGAAAAAGCTCGAGCTCGCGCCAGCTTCAGCAACGAAGTGGTAGACGGATTGTTTTCGTGACGATGACGGCAGCGCGGCGAACAGTCCGCTTGGCGAGGCGGAGTTCACGATCGTCAGATCTAAACAGTTTGCCGAGATTGGCAAAGCGTAAAACATACGGCGGCGATATTGGCATTTGAAAAAGTGAATGGGGATAAGAAATTGCCGTCAAACTTATTCTCCAATGCGTAAACTGCGGGACACGTCATCTTCGTAGAGCTCGCCGCGCGTTTGCGCCGATCGGACCTCGTTCATAGTCCTTAGTGAATGCACTTGCTTCCAGTGCAATGCAAAGCACTGGGAAGCAGCAAACAGCTCCAAATTACATTTCTTTTACGCAATAAATGTTCCTCACCGTGGTCTTGATGCAAGGACGTAGCAAAACAACGTACGTAAAAAAAAAAAAAAAAAAAGAAAAGAAAAGAAACGCTGCCAGCATGTGACTCGCGCAGCCGAAAAAGTGACAACTAAATGTGCTACAACTGCAAATCAAAATGAAAGAGGCGACACTTAGACATTGGAAAGCAAGGAGACTACATTCCTGGAGGTTTCTAGCAGTTTTAAATTGTAAATGTGTGCATTGCACCAGTGAATGTCTGTTACATAATCCCGTTTCTTTTTTGCTCTTTTCTCAAAACATGCATTGTCGACCACTTGCAGTTTTGCGGCCTTAATATCTCGGCACCTATTGCAGATAGAGTAATAATTACTTTTCGGCATGAAGCCAAATATGTGGAGCACACAATGTTGCAAGTAGATTTTTTAATTTCTAGTTCAAAATTTTTAAAATGGCTTTTTTTTGTGACCATTAGAGTGCAATATTTTTACCTTCGAACTTTGTTATGCAATAAAACAAGAAATAATTGCTTAATCAAAAAACTGCTTGCAACATAGTGTTCCTCATTCTTTCTAGTGTCCAGCAATGTGTTCATCTGAAGTTTTTCTTCAGTGGTCATTTTGTAATTGTTCTTATAAGAATTAGACTAATTGGTGTAATTATCTCATGAAATAATTGGATCACAAAAGAAATAATTGCAGTTTTGGAATCTGCACAAATAGCTACACAAACCCAACAAGTTGCATCAATTTTGATTGGTAAATAACGAAAATAGTTTTAAGAACAGTGTCCCCCCTAAATAGAATGCAACTAGTTGCTCGTTTCATTATCCGAAGCAGCCTGCCACTTGGCTCTCAGTTTGCTGTGCACTAATTTCATGCAATCCAGCGAGGCATGTTGGCGTGTTTTATTTCAAAACTAAAGAGGAGGCTGGCGGCATTCGGTACATCCAAACTTTGGCAGTGGAAGGTCGCACCCGAGTCTCAAAGGCAGTAAAGCTAAACATCGTATGTAAGGAACCTCCATGTAACGAATTCCTCAGAAGTTTTTCAATTTCCCAACATCACCCCCATTGAAGTGAGTGTATTTCAAAACTCCACGAGCATGTCGTGGCAGTTGACCTTGATGCAACGAACTCGCGGTGCCAACTGTCTCTTAGCTAGTTTTGAATTACTGGAAATTTGGCAAAACCCCACAAGTTTCAGGACGATAAAACACAAACTGACATGAGAGGAAAGTCTAAGATAGCAATGAGTGACCGTAGTTGATAGAACACACTGCGTTTCAGCGCCGAAGGCGCATCTACAAAGAAAACACAGCAGTCTCCGCTGTTTTCGCTTTCGGAATGTGGCACTACGGCAGCTCACACTTAAAACTACTGAAAAATAACAGAACGAAGAAGAAAGACTCGGGACCAGCAGTGTGTGTCCATCGCTGCCGAGCGGTTGCTCACGGGCTCCCGCGCGTCGGTAGCGGGAACAGCGAAGCGCGCCGGCGGCCGGCGAAGCGAGGCAAAGTCGGTTTCCTAGGGCAATGGCGGTGGGCGAGCGGAAACAGGCGTAAAGACGCACGTGCCTCCTCACATGGCGACGGCGCGAACGTGCGCGCTCTCATCAAGACCGATTCCTCCTCCAACGCCCTCTCCCCACTCCCTCGTAGACGCGTCGCGCGAGAGGCATCTGCGCCGCAAGGCCGCCGCAGTCGCGCTGTGCTCTTTCTCAGTACGATCGCGAAACATTTCACCGCTTCTATAACTTCTAAATAATTCTGATTTACTGAAACACTTTAAAGGTGGTTTCCCATATAATAAATTCTTAATCTGGTTATCGCTCTGCATTGCTCTTTTGGGTCTTCACGCCAAAACTGCAGAAATTTTACAATTTTGTTATAGCCAGGTTTAACTGTACAACTGCCCATGAGCCCGGTCGCAGGGCTGGAAGATAAGGCAGCGTGTGACTGCCCTTTACAAAATGGTCACGTGACCTCAGTAAACTTGCAAGTTCCCATTTGTACGTTGCCCAGGTCAGTACGTTATACACTGGCTCGTCCACTGTAACTAGATGTGCAGTTGGGGCCAATAAAGAAAGACGGAAGAACGAAACTGTCATTGCCTGTAGCAATGAGTAAAACGAGCTTGAGATCCTCTACGCTTTAAGCATACCTGGTACACAAGTGGAGTTGCCGCCTATGGACTCCTGGTAGTAGCCATCCTTGCAGCGACATGAGGAACCACGGCACGCCGACGCATTGCTGCCGGCCTCGCACTGACCATCTGACCGGCACGGATCGCCCAGTTTGCGGCCTGTGCGCAGAAGTACCAGCATCAGATGAGAAAAATAAAAATATACATGTGCTATCTTAAGGGCAAAAAACTGTTCACTTGAAAGCCGGGTGGAGGAGGGGTTCTACTGTGTTCTGCAACTTTATAGGAACAGTTTTGAAAAATTCTCCAGCCTCGACCGGGAGGCACGTTTGTGGCACGGTTTGAGGCATGGTTGTGTACCAACTAAGCGCCATAGTCACGCTTACTAGGCAACAAAAGCAACGCACAAGCTTTGTGCACGCTTTCACCCCCAAGTGAGTCTCCGGATGGGGCGTGCCGTTAAAATTTACACCAAAAAATTGTGAAATTAGTATAGTCACCTTAAACTTCAAGAATGGTACTTTGAAATTAGATATGGTATTTTGGAATGCGACATCTAGGAGAAACAACCAAAGAAAAAAAAGACAGCTTCTACAAGGTTTTCTCATAGTCGAGCCAACCATTAATTATAATCCCTGCGCCAAGCAAGCGATCATCAGACATGGTGGCTTACTGATCGCACAGAAGCAGTCACTGTACAGAATGATTACGTCTTCTAGTTTCCTTCAAATCAGTGAATAAAAATGGAGACTGGCATATCATGTAGTTAATGTACAGTATAAAACAGGCAAATAACAGTACTCGATGCATGAGGTGCCCTAAAGGATAGTAATATACACTAGAACCTCATCGATGCGTTACCGGTTCATACAATTTCCCATTTCATGTGCTCAAAATCACGGGCAGTAAAGCATCTAACTGTGGCGCTTATCCGCTACAGTTGCTTTCCTGCGATGCCTAGGTGCAAAGCATCAAAGTAAGCCAACGAGCCAACATACGAAGCATCCGCTGCTGCGGAAACATGGCTTCATGAGGAGAAACACGGTGGCTTCTTTGTGGTACCTTAGGGACATATGGGTGAACCATTTGATAACTACAAAATTTCACTTACATTCAAACAGGCTGGGCCTGGGGGACACAGCATGAACGAAAATGCAGTGGCTGTAAGCCACTCATGGCTTCTCCACATGTCACTGGTACAAGAGGGCGAAGAATCTCGAAACAACCAAGAAAGCGATCACAGCTCATCATTGCCTTTTACTAACCGGATTCGTTACTAAATCTCTTCCTTGCTGAGGACAATGCAAATACGGACTGAATTCTGCATGAGCTAAAAAAAGGAGCTGTGTATACTGGTTGTCTGTAAATGCTTATCTACACTGTTATGCAGTGAAAGTTTCAATCCCAACCTTTGTAGCTCAATCAGGAATGATTATCTATCGAACAGTAACTACACGGGTATAAATAAGCAGCATATTCGGTTCTGTTCCTTTTTCCTAGAAAATGCACACCGAAGATGCAATATCTGGAAACGAAAAAATTGCTGAGAACATGACTCTGGCTTCCTTTCCTATGCTACATCTTTTCTGTGTTGTTTCCGGGCACAATGGGAGAGAACCAACTCATGAAGCTGCCTATACCCTCACTTAGGTCTCTAAACTAGCAACAAACCATTTTATCTGTGCCAATATAACTAGCGCAAACAGGCACACTAGTTTAGGAACTGTTGCACAGGTTCCAGCACTCTGGGAGATGTGACCATGTCAGGGTGTGCTTCCCGTGCAATTGCATCCATTTTTGCTTGTTTCTTTTTTTTTTCGGGAGGGCCCCAACTATTTAGAGGGTTGGCCCAGGTCAACGAACTCTGAAACCCTTAATAGTGGGTTGTGGATCCAACTCTGTAATTTTGGTCTGCTCTTAAGTTTCGAGTTTTCACACAATGGTCATGCGAACTTGAAATATTTCTGCTACATGTTTCTGTCATTGAAGCCCGGTGTGACCGTCTTTGTCCATGCCAGTTTCACTTGGTGAGGTGATCTGACCTGACTAAAGAGTCAGAGGTAAGGTTCCACCACTCAGCTACTCATAACAAAATTGGTTTCCATTTTTTTTTTTTTAAAGACAACATATGGTGATGTTTGGCTGATGTTAGGGCCTTGGAACAAAGCCAGACCTCTACAGAGATCAGTGTAAACATGCAGGGTGCTCAAACATCATGACTACGCGACTACCACTCTGTGGTGCTCCATGATTGGTCCTTCGTGGTCACGTAACCTCGATGACGCCATCACTGTCACAGCCAATCAAGGATTTGGTGAGGCAGGAAATTAATCACATTCAAGCCAATGAAATTAACTGCACATAGAAAGCATGAAATACTGCGCGTGATGACAAAACATGCTCATCTCTACCCAGTGGAAGCCACCAATTAAATTTACTCGAGGGAAATCTACAAGCCCAGTCTTGGCACTCGTCTTCCGACTGTCAAAGAGTGAAGCCAACTGGTGAAGAAGCCCGGATTACACGCATCGAAAACCGCGGAGAAGCACATGATAGCAATCTGCTACAAGGCCAGTTCCTCCCGCTTGACAACACACGAGGGACCGTGTGGGCCAAAGAGGCATACGAAGAAGCCGCCACGCACCCGTCTTGCAGATGCCGCCATGTTCGTAGTAGCCTCGGCGGCAAACGCAGACGTGCTGGCTTCCACAGCGGCTGCGGTTGCGGTTGATGCACGACTCGTCTGACAGGCAGCGCTCCCCGACTGGCACCCCAACTGCACATCAAGTGGCACAACAGGGCATGTTCATGTTCATGGTTCAAGAGGGGACAAACAAGGAGGGCCCTACACCACACAAACAGAGGGGGGAATGAGCCCCTCTTCAGAGACAGCACAATACGTTGGCCCAATGTCGGTACTGTCCTGGTAGTGCACTGGTTCTATTTGGACCAGACCACCAACACAGTTCCAATGTTGGGCCGATGATTTATGCCGAGAGGGTTCTGGCTGCTGCGCGTACAAATTCTGAAGAGAGATGGCTCTGGTCCGCAGCAGAAAACACTTCAAGAACAAAAAGTGGGCAAACGCCTCTCAACAAAGGGGCTCCTGCAACCAGTGATGCCCGTGTGCATAGTCAAGACATCACAGAACACCCTTCATGTCCCTGTTGGTTTGACTTGGGTGCATAAAAGGCAGTGGACGGTGACAAAAAGGCGATTAACTGACTGAACGGCTCTATTCAAAGGGCATTCATGGTTTCATTCTCTGACTGCGTTCAGCTATATAGCTTCACATTCGCTCTTGTTCCTTGACATTTTTGTCAGCAAGGAAAACGATGTACTGCCAATGACGACGATGTTGGCAGGGAATTGCTTGGCTGCACAGCGCAATGAGCAAATCCCTGATGTTGTCAAAAAGGTGGAGTGCCTACTGCCTTCTTCAATTCCGATTCTTGATTTTTTTTTTTTTTGCGGTGTTTCATCCTCATTGTGCAGATGGCATTGCAACTACTGAGACTGCATTAAAATAAAAAGAACCTAATGATCAGACCAACTCTCAGGAAACGGTGAAGTGCATTTTGTTTACATAAACTGGGCAAGCTGGCATTACCAGTAGACACCTACCTGTGAAGAGAAAGTAGAAACAAGGCAGCAATTGACTAAGATGGTAAACATAATATTCTCTGCATTAGTGACCCGATGCCATATCGGTAAAACAAAATTGAACACATTACTTCACGTTTTAGTGTCTGCCCGTGTTTTGAGAAGTGAGCAGGCTTTCAGTCTCGTTAGCTAGTGCTTGGGTTGTACTTCGTTGCGGGATGCCGCACGTGCAGCAATGTCTTGCAGTTTTTTTGAAAAATAATGCATCCCAAACAAGTTCCAATGTGCCCACATTTTACTAAACTACACAGCAGAACCAGGCACAATTTTCTCAAAGGCACAGTCGGTCATTTAAAAAAAAAAGCCCAACACTAACACCATTAGTTATGGAACGACAACATGCGTGGAATAAAGTAGGATACAAGCTGACTGCCTATTCAGCAACAAAGGCACTGCAATGAATAGTGAATTGTATTACAAAATGGAGTCATCAAAATTGAAATATAGTTTAGAAGACAACAAACCAAACCAAGCTCGACCCACGCACATCACCGATTCTGCCACTTACCTCAGTATCCCAGGTCCCTGCCAACCCCAAGAAAACGTAAACTGCGGCCTTGGTAATTTGTGAAAAACACCCTTTCAAATATTGTGAATGCAAAAACAAGTGAGACAGAAAGATACTATTTTGCTCACCTATCTGCTTTCAGCGTTCACCCCCTTCACCTTCTTTTCAATGGTTCTCTTTTCTGTTTTTATTTTTTCTGCGTTAGCTTTGCAAAACGGCTCACCATGATTGACACTTTGCCACCTTATAACTCAGTTTCTTTTCTCCCTCAGCGTTTGCCAGATTGCTGGCTTTTCCTTCATTTTTTGTGCTACATTTACTTTTGGGTGAAGGCTGACTGTAGTTACAGCTTCGAATTGTACTCTTCTGGAGCTACCCTGATGCAAAGCAAGCAATAGACTTTACGCAGTGTAAAAGATATGTTTTTACAAGTCTTTGTAAGTGAGACAGCATGCCGTGATTAAAGTTGAATATCTCTTGTCAAGCCATGCTCGATGCTCCCCAGGACATGGCCCACCCCACTTTTTTGACACAAGGGTGAGCGATGATTCGGGATATTATGATAGGTGCTTATCAGCTGGCACTGACAGCGAGAGTACGCTCAGAACAATTGCTGCCTATTCGCAGTTAGATAATGTTGCACAGGAGTCTCATATTCTCACTTTTGGCGTTATCAGGTTTCTGTGCTTGAAAAAAGCACGCAGAAACTATTTATGGCGAAGATAAGATAATTAACTGAGATTCTTTAATCTCATGCAGCTTCATCTCTTGCCAGCACTTTTGGGCAACCTTTCAATTTCAATCATGCACCAAGCGACCCAGATCTCCACTCTTCCAAAGCCTACGTCTACCTAATTGAGCACTTTGTGAGAAAGAAAGCTCCACCACGAATGCTTGCTCGCTCCAACCTTTGCAAGCAACCAAACGCTTCCAAGTTCAGTCTTGCTCCACAAATGGCACCGACCTGAAATCTCCTTTCTACTAATGCTCTGTCACTAACGCGGAAAGTTGAGCTAGTTGGTACATATTTTTAAGGAATAACAGCGCGGAGACGAAGGACAAGGAAGAAGACAACACCTGCGCTGATGTTGTCTTCTTCCTTGTCCTTCGTCTCCGCACTGTTATTCCTTAAAAATAATGCTCTGTCATGTAATTATTGCAGAAATGCAGAACAAGTTACCTTTGCCTTAAAGTAGTATTGACATGCTTTGTCATTGTGCGTAAGACATTACTAATGTACTTGGAATACCATGTGACGTTTGCCTACGAGCGCTTAATAATTCATAATAAAATTTCTTTTCTCACCCACTTCGATTTCAGTTTCACAGCCAAGCGATGGCTGTGACATCATGCGAGGGATGAAAAAAAAAAACGCAATATAATTGTTCCTCTATCATTCGAATTGCCTACAATGCTAAAGCCAACCTGCCTAAAGGATAGGAATCACAAAAAGCGAAGAGGCAGCGATTATATCGCTGTTATTTTCATGCTGCACGTTACCTAAGCTCGGTTGTGACAACAGTCATCTCTCGGCCTTTGAAACTGAAACCGAAACTGGTGAGGGAAAAAAATTCAATTATGAATTATTCAGCAGGCGTAGGCAAAAACCACGTTGTGATCCATACACGTGAATGTCTTACGCTGTCATTAACAAGAAGAATAATGGTACCAAAATTTGGTGTCTATACTCCTTTAAATATTGCTTGAAATCTTACAGGCCTCCTAAACATGGTACAAGGAACCCACTCGCACAGCTTGAATGTTCCAGTTACGCGTGACGCCTCGGCCCTCCACTCTTTCCAGAGAAGAGCAAACAAGGCACAAAATACAAGACACCCCCCCCCCCCCCTACCAGCACTGCAGTCACGTGCCTTGTTTTGCATCAGGTCTGACTGGGGTTAAAGCAAGTATATCACCCAGGCATCGCAACCTAGTGTTCAACTGTTGGCAATTGAGTGGCCCGATGTTGGGCCAGGCATTACCACCACAACACCAATATTGGGCCAACTGTTTGTGCTGATTGGGCACTGGCAATGTAGAAAGAGGCAGCAGGTATCCCCCAACTGAGGGCTACCAGCAACTCACCGAAGACGCAGCTGAGGCTGGAGTTGACTAGCTCTTCGTGGTAGCCAATCTGACAGGCACAGCTGTGGTTGTGGCACGCATAGTGACTCGCTCGACGGCAGTCTGCGTCTGACTCACATGGGCTCCCTGTGGTTCCAGCTTGTTTACACGGCACGAGCAGAACAAAGAGAATGGACATATCAGCAAAGAAAGAACGTAGCAAAAGGAAATGACTACCATGACATGTTACTCTTCTGTTCATTTATATGCTTACAAAGGCACTTCGTCACATACAGCGATTTGAAATACAGCAAAGCATTTACAATACATTGACGTTTAACGAACCAAGACTTTGTCTGAATAAACCAGATGCTCGAATTAGGCAAGTAGGAGTTAAAGGGATATCCCATGTATGTCCCCATGTATATCCCCATTATATCCCCAGGATATCCTCACCTTTCTCATGTATATTGGGACATTTTGTGGTGCACTTTTTTCAGCAACTAATAAACCCAAATATTTACATCACTTTGCATTTTATCTTCTAGTAACTGAACCAAAATTATTTTATTATACAAAAAAGGCAGATTATTTGCTTTACTTTTATTTCCTAAAGACTAAGTTTGACCGAATTTTGTACATTCTTTGATTACATAATAAACAGTGTTCTTCGCATGCCCATATTTCTGGTAGAATAAATAGCCACATATATATATACAGTGTTCTGCAACTTTATCAAACCACCGTTTAAAAAACTCGCCCACCTTAACCGGAGGCTCATTTGCGCTGAAACTGCACACAAAGCTTTCGAGTTGACCCCTTCCTTACGATGTAAGTTTGACCATGGTGCTTACTTGGTTTGGCAGCACATGATGAGAAACCAGAACCGTCTGCAACGAGACTGAGGAGCAAAAAACGCCAGCGCAGTTTCTAGCAAAAGGCAGCTGTGGCGTCATCTGGCGTTGCTGGAGAAAAGCGCTGCGGTTCAAAAGCGCCGAGGCAAGCATGGCACGCTGCTGTAATAGTGCTAGACGGCGCCACTGCTGCCCTTCAGCGGAAAATTTACGTTTGCATTTTTAGCTCCTCAGTCTTGTCACAGACGGTTCTGGCCCCTCATCATGCGCAGCCAAACCAAGTAAGTACCATGGTCAAACTTACCTAGTAAAAAAAGGGGACAACAACGCCCAAGCTTCCTGCACAGTTTCAGCGCAAAGAGCCTCCAGTTGATGCGGGAGAATTTTTCAAATGGGGGTTTGATAAAGTTGCAGAACACCGTATACTGTATGCACAGAAAAAAAACAGCTTTATATCTACGGTCACTTCGAAAATGCTGGTACCAACATAACCAAAAATCCTGTATTGAGAAAACAGAGTTTAAAGTAAAAGTAAACAAAATATGGCAGCCCAAGACTGGATTGGAACAACTTTGATGGCTGCCAGAGGGCTTTTTCTTTCAGCTAACAAAGAAAATTTTGTTTTTTTTTTCTTTTATAGAAAAAAAAAAAAGAAACTTGAAAGCACACCATCAGGTCGCTTCTTCAGTTTGACATAAATTGATATAAATGATGTTCAGTACTTGAAAAGACGCAGAAAAGAATGCACTTTTAAAGAAAAAAGAACGACTTCTTTCAGATGTTTTGCATACCCTGTCTCATTGAAGAGTGCACAGTGCAATAAATATACTTTCAAGTGTTAGTCCTCTGTAAGTCAAAGACCTATATTAATGATACTGAATCAGCTACCATTGTGGCAAATTTCCTAAACTTGTTCCTTCACCCACTTTGTGGCCTCACTTAGTTACTATTTCCCTTTCTTCATATCTATTCTGGCATTCCGAGGTACTGGTTGTCATTTCATGCATTACACCGTACTTCGTGTTCACTTCTTCTTTTCTAATACAGCCAAAATATAATTAACTTGTACCTGCACTCCAATCCGTGCAGCTTTCCATCTCAATCTCATAACTCTGCACATGCAATTTCTCTTTCCATCACTTTCCACAATGTTATCGTTTATTAAGCCTCCATCGAAGTGCACAGGGATCAAAACTGCTACACTGCATTTGGCAAGAGGTCATACTGGAGTAAAGAAAAAAATTGTTAGAAGACCGAAGAGAACCACAAGCAATACTTGTGGGCAAACAAAAACTGGCCTATTGAGAACTACTGGCAATTTGACAAGTAAACTGGCAAAATGGGAATATGTTACCGAAGGGGGGAATTATTAGGTTGCGGAGCAGCCACTGGGGCATGCTGGGAGAAAATACAAGCGAGGACGCAGGTGCGAATGAATAGTTCGAACAGCCCTCCCGTTGAATAATGTGTTGCACCACTGCACTTAACACACCATAAAATGTCTTCCTGAAGTCAACTTCCTAAGTGTTGACAATGCTGACGGTTCAATATTACACCTGCACTGCATGCATAAAGTTCGATAGCCAAGTTTCATGCTTGGTGTGGTCAGAAAAAAAAGAGGTAGGTGCTTCGTGTATCATATTTCACTGCACGTTGATATGCTGATTTATGCCTTATGCACAGACGATCACAATAATAAGGCGGAAGCATGCAATGCACAATTTGAAAAAAAAAAAAAAAAAAACAAAGAACCAAACAAAACAATGCAGAAGGCCCACGGCCAAAAAAAACAGTACATTGTACCGGCAATAGCGCAACAGTCATCTTGTACTACTAGTAGTAATACTACTACTACTACATCTACGTCTTAAGCACACTGTTTTGTCAACGACTATCAGTTACTAACAAGCCCAGACATCCATTTTATCGTGAAGCAGCATTTTCCTAAAACAGATCAATGTTAGCTGTAATGCTTGCAGTCACAACTGGCTTCTTACTGATAAATGATTAGATATAGGTGCTGCTTTATTCCAATTTTCACAGTAGCCAGACATTTTTATTTAAACACCCCAGACCTGATACATACCGAACCACCCTGGAAGACGGTTTTTGCCGATAGCTTTTGCATCGTGAAAGCAATATTTTTTTCCCTAGTGAATTTACAACAGCAAAGCTACACCATGAAAGGTGTGTGACACAGAAGGTCGAAAAGGTACCAGGAAAAACTACGTTCTAAATCTCTACTGATCGCAGTTATCCATTACTTGTGAAATTATTCGCAGGGTCTATATATAATTTTATTAATCACAACGTATATCATTCGAAGCCGAAACTACTTGTATTCACGACGAATACGCGCAGGAAACAGCTGCGCCTAAACGTATGTCAATACACGAGTGCATAACACGCTAAAACATCGAGCTTGTTTGAGAAAGAGGTGGTATTACTGTCATTAAACAGCTAGCGAAAAATTTCAATAGGAAATGATACAGAGCGAAGACAGCGGCTTCGGCAATGCCAAAAATTTTTGCCGACGTCATAGACCCGTTAAAAAGCGAGTGGTATCATCGGAATTTTACACAACACTACTAATGAACGAGATACCACCTGTTTCTAATGTCTTGATAACACAAGTCACTTTCACAGGCAACGCATGTGCAACTGTTTTCTAAATACCTGGCACAGCGCGACTAATCAATTTTCGCTTTGTGTCGTCATCTTGAAAGGCGCTGTTTATTGTGCATTGTAAGACCCTCAGAACGCTTCTGCACACCAAAGCGAGGCTGCATACGATCTTTGTTAAAGACAAGCTCGGCAGAACACTGAAATTAAACATCTGTTCGCCTTCCACGGAGCAGACTAGGCGACAGACTGCTAACTTCCTCGTCGGGAACAATGCGTGACGGGCAACGGGGCAACTGTCGCGGCAGAATACAGATTCTTTTTGTCTGCGCATGACTTTACAGGACGTAGTATCCGTGTCGTCAAGCTCAGCTGCGACAGACGCGCAAGTTGACGCCAAGTAAACAGTCTTGGCCCAGCGATCGGGCGCCGCGATTAGCCCGAGGGCAACGGATTGCATCCCATAACGGCACGTCGCTTCGCGTCTGTAGTCCGTAGGATCTGACCTCGAAAGACAAACAACAAAATATCGCTTTAAGAGTCAGGTTAGCAGCTTCAGGTCTAAGTTAAGCGACACGACGCGCCGTGGGGTCACCCAGCTCTGCGCACAGCGACAAAGCAACTACGCGAAGACGAAGGCATCGCAACACGGCAACCTTTACGTGCTGCTGCTATCCCTAGTCGCGCAGCTAGATGCGCTTTTCGTCGGCTTACCTTGCGCCGATGATTCGAGAACATAGAGAATGAGGACGCTGTTGATGATCAAAA
This sequence comes from Amblyomma maculatum, assembly GCF_055883805.1. Classification (NCBI taxonomy): domain Eukaryota; kingdom Metazoa; phylum Arthropoda; class Arachnida; order Ixodida; family Ixodidae; genus Amblyomma; species Amblyomma maculatum. The sequence goes on from NC_139353.1 coordinate 34,021,573, forward strand.
AATAAAATCTTGACATTTAAACGTTATAACAAGCGTTCCACTATCATAGTAACTTATGCTAATCGTAGGGAGCCCTCTTAATGCTGGGTCGATTCGTAATGTTAAAAAGGCAGAGCAGATTCGGCCAGCTTGCCGAGTGCGAAACTGCGGCTGCATGTCCCTGTCAAGACAATATCAATATTCTTGCCTCGACAAATCGTTACTTCTTTTTTCATTATTCCCTCTATACAAAGCTTCATTTTTAAGAATCCAGAACAATTATTTCACTTCTGTTCTTTTTTTGGCTATTCTGATTTGTTGCGGCCAAAGCAGCCAAAGTTATTAGCCACTGTTCAGTTCAGGTACAGTGAACTAGAATATTGGGTAGTGTGCTCACAGGCACCGCTCGAGGTGTCCCCGCCGGTGTCGACGGGGAGCGGCGGCGCGCGGTGGCGCTGCGCGCGTCTCCACGGTAGGTGCCTCGAAGCGCGCGCGCTCCACGGGTAAAAGCCAGTGCCGCGTTCGGCCGGCGTCGCAGTAGCCGCGCCGACAAATTGAAATATTACCGCGACATTTGCTTGAGTTTTGCTGAAATGGCTAAGCGGACCTTGAATTGAACTTTACATCTGCGCTGTGCAAATGTTCAAACAATGTTAATCAAAGAGCTTGGCTCGTTGGGACGTTCACGTAGTGTATGTCACTCCCCAAGCAAAAAAAAGTGTGTGGCAAAAGATAGGGCCGACCTTTCTCGCCGACCAAAAAGTGGCCGGCCGACCTTCGGCACCCGAATGAGGGCCGGCGTCGGGGATTGACACTGACCTAACGTTGGCCGATTTTAGGCAATCGACTACGGCCCAACCTTTTGGCCCGACGTGACCGACCACCTGCCGCACGTGGGCCTGCCGTCTGCCAGCGTTACTGAATGGTCGGCCGCTCGTCTGCCCTAGCATTTTGCTGACGAAAGACCATACGTCGGCCGGTTGCTTCCCGACGCCGGTTAGTGGCCGGCATCGCCCCTCGTGCAGGTATCATGCCATGCATTTAATATATCGTGGGCCATGCATATATAACGGGGTAGCACATACAAATGCATCAAGAAAAGCAGTAGCTTTTCTGATGTCATGAAGAAACAAAAGCTGCAGTATTTGGTGAAAAATTTATTTGTCAACAGCGTTCAGAAAAAGCTCGCGATTTGCTTTTTAATAAGCGTGGATATATGACTGCGCGTGTGCCACATATGGAAGATGGGCTTGAGGCTTGGTCTCCTTCTTTTGGCAGCCTGTCGATCACTTGATGTCTGCGACTGGTCGGATCTGCGGCAGGTTCCATCTTGGTCAGCTGTACGAAGACAAGTGTTTTAATGAAATATTTCCTTTTCGCCTAGACTTTTACATTGCAGGCAAATATAGGGTGAAAGGTAGAAAAAATAATGTCTGCTCACTGCCACCAACTGCACTATCACATCAATATATTTTATGCGCTTGACTTCATGCGACCCTACTGAAAACGCATTAGCGCAAAGCCGCAATAGGTAATCAGGATCCGTGAATCCGCGAGAAAGGCGCGATCACTTCGTTTTGCTGGAGTCATGATGTTGCAATTTGAAACCGTAGCGCAGTCAAACCTTATCCTCCCGAAGCGCGTTCTTGAATGCTAATGCTGCAATTTAATAATTCTAGCAAAACCAAGTGTCCGCGCTTGTCATAGAGCGCGTATGAGGGATTCCAACGCGGCTGAACAAACAGTTTCCGCGATATTTACATGAAACCTACAATAAGTTTATTCCGTAGAATACAGCTTAATTTTCTCAAACTAGATGGAACTTTTACAGCAAAAGCGACCGGATATTTAACGATAAGTCATCTGATTTATTTTCGTTATTTAACAACCGAGCATTATTTTAAAAATTCGGCTATTTAGACAGCCCAACTCTTAGAAGCTTATAGAACCCGTTGTAAATTTTTAAAGCTTGAAACAGGTTAGCTGAACACCTCATGAGCATGTAAGCACCAGGAAATAATCCGCACGATGAAAATACAACTGCTTGCCCAGAAAGCAAGCGCACAGAGCAAAATCAATGTGAAACGGCTCAGATCTGTGTGCATCACATATATGATTCCAAAATCCACAAAATGAACGCACTGGCTCACTTACCTTGCCAGCATACCGCATCACTCAATCATCAATTTTCACGTATAGACATCATTACAGCAGCAAAAAAAAAATAATAATAATAATAATAATAAACACGGCATAAACATTGTACTCAGCCCTGGCACGAGCTTGCTTGGCAGCAGCGATGATGCTTGTACAGCTTCTGATCGCTCCTATGGCGAGGGGTGCTGCAATATTTATATCAGTGATAGCATTTGACATTTAACTGGGTTGCATGCGTCCCATCGATGTGAGTCGGATAATCGAATTTTTCAAACAAAATCAGCGCTAATACCTGTCCGGCAAGTGCACCGCCATAAAGAAGTGAAAGGCCAGCGTTTTAGTGTAGAGGAGACCAAGGACTTCGGGCTTCGGCGAAACGAGCTTCCACTGTCGCAGCCAGTTTCCAGATCAGCTGATATCGCCTCCCTGCACGATCAGCGCAAGGCGCGCATACCAATTACAAAATATGCATTTACAGTAACAAGATGCGCATAAGTCTCAAAACAATACATAATTAGTTGCAGTTCATTATCGTATAGAAGAAAATCAGCGCTAATTTGACTTACCTGATGGGTATACATGTCAGTGCATGCACTTCGATATGAAGTGAAAGACGGGCGTTTTGGGGCAGAGGAGATCGGACCTCGGACTGCAGCGAAAAGAGCTAATTCCACCGCCACAGCATCGTTTCCAAGTCGGCTCAGCACGTCTTCCTGCGCAATCAGAGCGAAATGCGCACACATCGATTATAAAAAAAAAAAAAAAATGCACGTAGTAACAAGATGCGCATATATATACGCGCTCCAGAAACAGTTGCAGTATATTGTCGTATCGAACAAAATATGTGCTAATTGGACTTACCTGATCGGTATAGTGAGTGTCCCTCCATGTTAAAAGGCGAGCATTTTGGGGCAGGAGATACCGAAGGACCCAGACTGCAAAATGAGCCAATTCTGCCACCGCAGCCAGCCGCAGCCTTGTTTCCAAACGGCTCAGCAAGTCTTCCTGCGCGATCAGCGCCCACACCAATTATATATATATATATGAAGAAAGATGCAAGGGGTATATAACAAGACGAACATATGCTCCAAAACAATACATTATTATGTTCAGTATAATATCGAATCTAGCAAAAAGCTCCTCTGATCAAGACCGAAAGATCATGTACTTACGCATGTTTTGGTGAACTTCGGCACGAAGAATCTGTACAAGCGGCTGCAATCATCAGCTGCATATATGGGCTGTTCTTTTCAAACGCTGACTGCACCAGGAGGTTGAGACAGATTGAATTTGCGCGAAATAAAAGCGGACGATAAGATTAGGCAGTACGCATCGCGCCCACACGGAGGCTGGCCGTCGACTGAGTGACGCCGCGGCCGCGCATCTTAGCTCGCGCGGGATGTGTTTTCCCGCCATTTGGACATGTGACCTCAAGAAGGGAGGAGGGGGGGAGAGAAGCTGCAAAAAGCAGCGAGAATCTCCCTGTGTGCGGTGCATGCAATTCTTTTTTTTTTTTTTTTTTCGCGCTATCTCTCTCTGCTTCGGCATTCCTGTCGCCCCCCGCGGTAGGGTGCCTCGATGCCTTTCGCCTCCCCGTGGTTCTTTCCGCTTTGCCGCAAGGAAAAGAGATGGGCCGATGGGGGGCAGCGGGTCCCGCGCAGCGAGAAGCAGTTTTCTTTCTTTTTCACGTACTCCCCCATCCCCCCCCCCCCCCCCCTCCCTCGTCGTTCAAGAAGCGTCGAGGTAGTTTCTTTTCTTTTCTTTTCTTTTTTCTATGGCTTCTGTAGAACCCCCGTCTTGATACCAGCGGCTGTAGTTCTTTGCATGAAAAAAATATGGCTTGGAGTGAATGTATGTAATGTTCTTTTAACCGAATATCTTCCACATAAACCAAGTGTGGGGCAGTAGAACACCTGCAGCTTCATTTAGCCAAAATAGCAAGACCTGGCTACGTATATAGTGTTCAGTAACTTTATCGGAACCGTCTTGGAAACTTTTCCAAGACGGTTAAGTTGCAGAACACTGTATATTATGAGTGCTTTTGCAGAGATTACATAGTCCATGCGGATTTATACTTCCCAAAGCAGTACGTGGGTTATTTAGAGTCCCTCGGGCTGTCATATTAATCGCAAACCACATTTCCGTTTTCGCGTTTGGTTTCCATCATAATGCGGCTTCTGCAGCTCGACTAAAGCCCGTGACTTCGAGCTCAAGCTGGTAAATAACGATTGAATCACATAGTAACTGCTGCAAGTTTCTGACAAAAATATATTTTGTCCATTTGTTCTAGGGATGCATGAAAATCAGTAGAAGGTCGCAGGGCGAAGTGCACCGGATCCGGATGAAAGCTCATAAAAGCTCACCGCCTCTTTTCTTGACCCCGTACGAAATGTAAACTCACGGAGGCTGCGAAACGAATTTAAGGGCGTTTAGGATTGATAGGTTTCGATGGCACTGGCAAAAGTAATTGACGGTTAACATATAAACCTTAAAGGCACGTGATCTCTTCGGTTTACCGTGGGTTTGCTTAGAGTTATGTTATAGGTTAACTTTATGATGAGGTTGTTTAAATTCAGAGGTTACCATTTAACCATAAAAAAAAAATGGACAATTACATTCGTAGGTTCATAGCAGTTACCGCGCAAATCTTAGGCACTTAATACTAAGTATGCTTCAAACAGACAATCAGCGCCTACCAGTTCACAAATTCAAGCATAAGTTCATGACAACTCGCGATCAACCACAGAGTGTACCATACCCGCCGCGGCTCAATTAGCGCGCGGTTAAAGCGTTATTTCAAAATATGTATAAATAACAGTTAATTTCATCCTGTTGCGCAATGTATATTTCTATCAGCAGGCTCAAATGATATAGTGTCAATATATATCATGCACGCGGTATAACTCAATGTTGCATAAAAATAGCTGTTTCAATGATACGAATTTTCCACTTTTCTCCTGCTAAGCCGACTGCCTCATGGAATGTAGAGGGGAAACCTGCGGTATTGCAGGAGACTTTACTTTGATATGGACAATGTTATTTAATGATATATTATAGCAGCAGTGAATACGCGGCTGGGGAAAAGGGGATTCGAGGAACTTTATATATATTCTGGCATTTCATACCATATTTCTGCGTGTGAGGCTGACGTTGAAGAATTTAACAATGTAGACCGCCACTGGTGCAGGAACCGATCGATCCTCGTCATGTTGCGCGGGATTCTCAAAACGCAATCCCTTTGAATTTTCTCAAAAGAACCAAATGTTACTTTTTGCACAATGCTTGTGTTCGCAGGAAGTTACGTTCGACAGGCGAATCGTCCGGGCGATCGGCTCTTTGCGTGCCTTTCATTTTTATTTGAAAACTATCAGGACCACATTTGTGTTCTGGATAAACACAGTCGGCCTCGGCATATTGATATATAAGGACTAAAGCTTTCCTAATCCCCGTGTTTTAACTGAGGCGGGCAAATATTTGTGCCAAGCTGTTCCATTTATCCTCATGTCGGCAATATACCCGAGTTTCGTCTATCGAGAGTGCAGCATATATATGCGAAGCGTTACAGCTCATTTGGTCCAAAAGCCACCTCGCTAACCCGGTTTTCGCTTGAGTATCGTCGAGTTTTGTCTGAAATATTCGGAATGTGGTAGTAAATATGCAGATGCGGTCCAGGTTCCCACCGGGATCTGTGACAGATGCTGCGCCTTTACTTTCCTATAACCAATTTGCAATTAACTGCGGTTGTCCACCGAAATAGAGAGATAGAGAGAAGAATGAGAAGGCGTTGTATCCCGTCAAACGTTAAGGGGAAGCTTGAGCGTCCCCCTAATTTTTATTTCCTTCTTTCAATTATTATTAACTATTCCATCGTACCACTGTGTAAGGTCGTGGAACATGTGCGACTGCAGACGTGCGTAAGTGCGTGCGTGCGTACGTGCATGAGTCACAATAGTCACACTAGGGATAGATATTAACTCAATAATCTCGGACATCTTGTTCATCCTAAAGTTATAGCTAATTAACGTATGCGCGATACTTCTGATAAAGCCTAGTGCACACAGGTGCCAACTTTCCCACATCTGTGTTCCTTGATTGTTTATTGATCCAGCCTCCCAATGATACGACCCTGCATGGCTTAGCACGTGTTTTCTTGTGTATTCCTCTTGCAAAGTCAATCTACTTTGATTATATTTTCACTATAGCTAGGTGGTGGCGCCTATTTGGGTTCCGCCTTGTCTTCATTATGCCCTTTGTTGTGCGCTATTGGGTATCCGAGTTAGTGGATCACATAGGTTACGTTGGGCGGCCTTAACTTTTATACTGGCTTGGAAGTAGAAGGCAGATGTTTGTAGTGCATGGTCAGGGGAAGCAGGCGCACGTGTTCGCATAGTTAGAGGAGATGTTCGTAGACGGAGCATGGATAGCCATAGCAGTATCTAATCTCTGCGAAGCGCTCTGCTATTCTGCGCCCCTACACATATGTGCCAAAGGTATGCGAAGTGGGAGACGCCTGTTGCACCCAATCTCCCGCATGCTGTAAGAGACTTTCGGTGGCGCACTGAGTGTGGCGTATTCGATCCCCACCAAATTAAACAGGCTTTACAGCTGGCATATTGATCTGCACTGTATCAACTTTGGTCAGGTCGAGTCTCACACACGTGTCCTTAAGGACTGTGTCGCAGCTTGGACATTCCGCTGCCTAGCGCCGTGAGCTTTTTCGTCGCACAGTGGAAGGCCGCGCGAAGCGTTCGAACAACGTGTAGTGAAGTCCGTGGGATTGATCATTTGGCAGAATAGGAACGCGGTCGATCGTATTCTTTCGGTGACCCCGTTGTCTACTGTTCCCCATGCTAGTGCGTCTCACCTAGATATAGCCATCTGTTAGCTCTTGGAGAGCAAAGCTTTATCCGGAGGTTGTTGACGCGGCACATCAAACTCAGGAAGGTCACTTGTACATCGAAGTGATTTGAACTCGGTTCTTGTCTTGAAAGACGCAAGCCTGCGGCTCACGCGTATATGTGTGAGCACAAAGGATCGAGCAATCGACTGTCTGGAAATTTGTTAGGTGGTCAGAGCTCCCGAGGGAGTTCTGTTGCAGCTGCGCATTATTGATATACAACGTGTGACCAGAAACTCACTGCATTATATATTTCTTGCCGCTACCTTATATGTTCGGTACTGTTTGCTGTTTTACTGAAACATTATTTATTGTCCCAGTGTGCTTTGCTATTTCCATGTTTATCAATAAGATTTCTTTGGTTCCCTGCTAAGTAAATGGTTGAAGTTCACGCCTATGACGTCATGATCGTTTCTACTCTCTTATCCCGGTACTTTTCAAGCAGAAGTCTTAAGTTTCTGGACCTATGCAGCATTCCTTCCACATGCAGGGCTATTCTACAAGCGATCTCTCGGCTTAGTACGTACGACAGATAATTCGCTTTAATCCCTTCCGATACATGTTCACGCCTTAAAACTAAAAGTTATCCATATTATTAGTCTGAAGCCACAACAAAAACCCGAAATTGCGGCAGCTGCTTCAGGAAAGAATTCTTTTCAATTAGCTTCTTTTATTGCGCGTACCTCGTGTAGCTCTCAATAAATATTATTAATTTTCAATCACTCTGTATAACATAGGGGTCTCAAACTCATATTGATATGCAGGATGCGTTGAGAAAATATGTCTCTCGCGGACCAGGAGTGGACAGTAACAAGCAAGAAAATATAGAAGCCATAATTCAAAACAATCTGTAAAACAAAAGCGAAATACTAATAAAATAAATAAAAATCAACTGTATCGTTCCTATGAAACCACACTCCCATTATTGAGCAAAAAGAAAAATGGAAAAAACAAACAAACAGAAAAACAGAAAAAGCGGAGCATCTTCGATTTTTTTTTGTCCAAACGCGCCGGAGGAGCGCGTTACTTCAGGATGGCTTGGCGGAGTTACTGAAAGGATACAGCGGTTGAAAACTATTACAGTCACTTGTCCTGACAATATATAAATGCGAATGAAAAAGAGGTCTGGTTGTCCAGCGCCTAGTTATTGAAGGTAACAAAGTTGACTGTCTTGTAATTTTAACTAATAACGCGCAACTTTGGAAAACGCGCTCTCATTTCCAACATTTCGTTCGCACGTACAGCGTCCTCGCGCGCTCGAGATCGTCGCTTGGTCGCGCTCTACACTTCTGCAACGAACTTGAAAGCACGCACGCACCCACGAGCACAAGCTGCCGAGTCTTCCAAGAACTGTTGACAAGAAGCGGGGGAGGAGAGGGGGTTAGTTTCCGGTGTAGAATCGGACCGCTCGCTGCGAAAATGCGCCCCTCCGACTTCCGAAAAAAAAAAAAATGAAAAGAGCCGCCCGTCCCACCCCGGCAGGTCGTAAAAGAGGATGAATGGGCCACACGCAAAGAAACAAAACCAAATGACAAGGACGCTGGCCTGTTTTCTTGCGGCTCTTAGCTTTACCAGACTGTTTTGAGAAAAACAGTATGCGATTAATAACCTGGACAATAATCATTTTCCTTCGTTTTTTTTTCTTCATGTATTTGATCGTAAGACAACTTTGTTCGAAAAGAGCTCCTTCAAAAATAGTATACAAATACCACAAAACTGCATGTTCTCTTCAAAGTCGGCGTGTATACATTTCTTCTCTCGCCCAGTCAGGAACGCTCGCCACCAACTTTCGAGCTGCGGGGGTGACACAGTTGCCCCGCCCTTCCCATTTTCCCCCTCTTTTCCGCCCTTCCTTCGAAACGTCCGAGCGTGAGGTCGGTTTTGTTTCGTCCGAGTCTCCCTCCGTGTACGCATTTCTCTTCTCCTGCTGCGAAGTAGTGTTTTTAGAATTTGTCTCTGCTTGCCTGCTGGAGCGTTCGCCGCGGCCAAGGCTTGCCAGTGCCCTACGCATAATTTCTGCCCCCCCGTGTGCTTTTTCTCTTCTGTCCGCTTCTTTTATTTTACACAATAGCCTTCTCCTCCCTTACAATGCGAAGTTGCGTCTACTCAAGTGCCCAGCTGCCATATAGCGAATTTCAGTGAGTGATACGGGCTAAATGGGGTGTACGGGAGCTTGTGCGCCAAAAATATAACTGATGTTACATCACCTACAGCTGCGCTTCGTAATAAGCAAACAGTATAATGTATAATGACATGATCTACACATGAAATCGCGGTCACCTTGTGGCGTGCTGTTTATCAGAACTCGGTAAATAATTTTACTAACAGCTATAAGGTTCACTAAAAATGTGAGCGACAAGTTAAACAAACAATAGCATTAATTAATGTAACAAAACATTTACAATAAATAGCATGTATCATTTTGTTCCATACTAAGCGCAAATTACATAACATCGCGAAAAACCAAAGCCGAGTAACAGGCAAATTTAAAAAAAAAAAGTAGCAGTCATGCTCTTCATAACCTTTTTTCAATGTACCGCCTCAACAGTCGGGCCAACGCATTGCCGCACTCTTGCCATTAACCTGGCGCCGTGCCCGGCATTTAGTCCGGCCAAAAAGTCGGGCCAAAGCCCGCTGCGAACTACTTGCCGAAATGGCTAGCGGCTACCTCCGGGCCGACCGCTTGCCGTGGTTTACTAGCCGACTAAGTAGGCTCCCGACCATTTTCCGAACGTCGGCCACACGTAAATGGTCGGCCAAGGATGCTTGGGTCGTGCCTGCATTGTTTCGCTGGAAAGAAGTTATAATGCACTGCGTATTCGGGGGTTATACAACTCTTTCCATTAATGCTTAACGTCAATAGTAATAGCATGGGATTCATGCCAGGGATAAACGAGGAATGAAGGAGTGTCGGCCGCAACAACTGTTTATATTCACAAACACCCAAGCTGCAACAAAGGGACATGGAGATGACAGGTAGAATGCATGTAATTCTGACAAAGTAAAAAGGAAGATGCATTATTTACAATTCGCGTTTTTCGCAGAACAGGAGGCGCACCACAAGGTTTTCAAACAGCATGAACAGCTACGGCATACTTATTTGGAGAGGCAAAGTCACTGCTTTATGAAACATATTGTAACATATTGTTGAATTGCTGTAACCGCTGAACGAGGGCACCGAGAGAGCTGGATCAGGAACGCGGGCAACAGGAACGGGCGGACACTTCAACGTCCTCTACTTCGTCCCATTTCGATCCTTCTTCTTCTAGCTCTAATGCGCGTGTCAATATGACCAGATTTCTCACCGCTGCATATATTTATCTTCGCGCATTTTGCCGCTTATTTCCTTCACTTGCTCCAGCACTTCACAGCAGTTAGCAATGACTTAGTTTCAGGTGTTTCGCCCGTTCTCGTTTTTCTGCCTTTCTTTAATTAACCCGGCCCTTTCACATAGAAGTGCAGTCTAGTGACTAAATAAAACCTTATTACTTCTTCAGATGGGCCTTTTGCGTGAACGGGGCAACCAACTTCTTTATGCAGTCTATTTCTAACCACTTCCAAAATATCAAGAATACTTTCAGAATCTGTTCGTTTGGGGCAGATTCCTACTCTTCTGTTGTTACGGGTATATCGGGCCGACTTTGTTTTCTTGGGCCCATGAGTTACAACACCAGTGGGTTTCCTCTTTCTTTGTTGTCTTTATTTCGGTATCTTTTTTGAAAGATAGGGCTGCAGATTTGGCAGTAGCGTCGGTGCGGCATCGGGGGATATGCTGGCTTCCCACGATCCCTCGAGGGATAGGGACTTCTTCGTTCACAATATGAACATAGCCCCGTAGAACGAAACGAGGTTCGAAATGAAGCTCACAAATAGCACAGCTACACAGCTCTTATCCAGCCGCTTGTCCAATTGACGGAGGTTGATCTCCCACTGCTTCCTTAGAGCGTCATAGAAAACTCTGGGAGTGTTTAAAGATACGGTATGTGTTGTTTTTTAACTGCTCTTTCACATGGAGTTAATAGGATTTTGAAAAACATCGCTACAAGCGTCCTCTACATGCCACAGGAGAGTTTGGCTAGCAGTGTCTTTAGAACAGCCGGTTTGCCTTCTTTAAACAATCTTTTTAAACAAATTGTAGAACTAAAATATTTTTGGAGCAGTGCATACAGGCACATAAACACGAAACTGGTACCGTTGAGACACATGTTCCTCGTTATCTTAAACCGAGAGTCCGCATTCATTACGGTAAAGCAACAAGACGCTATTATGTTCCAGCCATCCTCAATGAACTACCGGACGACGTATTTTCTTTGACCACCCGCAAAACATTGAGAGTTGCTGTTCAAGCGTTAGAGAACATATAATATGTACTGATATTATCAGTGCATTTTTGATAGTGAGTTGTGCGAAATGTTTCTTTTTTTTTTATTTTTTTGCCTCTGATGGAGTTCTGATGTGGCGCGAAGATTGCAGCGGCTGCCGATTGTCGCCGCACAAGCCCGCTTGTGGCTTCGGCGCTTCTGTATGTGTATGTTGTTCTACCCTAAATAAAGATTGCTATTATTATTATTATTATTATTATTATTAGCAGTCTGTCCCAGTGAAGTAACCGGTTAGTACAGGCCACATGTCCGCTTACCCCATCATGTCCGCTTACCCAAGCACGAAGATGTTCTGATCTCCAGGCAGAACACGCATACACCGACGCACGTGGTGTAGTCAACACTCACTTTCGACGGGAGCTTAAACAAGAGCCTGAACTGGTCTTTACTGAACAAACACTTGAACTGACCTCCGATAAGCGCTAAAAAACATGCGCACAGCAGAGCAATAACGGAACTCAAAGACAAATTGAACCGGCTGACAGCGACGAGCGGAGCAAAATCCTACCGTGAAGTCTACCGTGACGCCACCTGGTGCCGGCGCCGCGAAACAGACGCCTGTCGACGTACGCGGGGCCTCCGCTCCCCGTAGAGCCGCCGCGGAGTGAGCACACTACCCAATATTCTAGTTCACTGTAGTTCAGGCGTTCAGTCGTGTCCGACTCTTCGTGACCCTATGGACCATGTCACGCCACGCTTTCCGGTCTCTCACTATCTTCTTAACATCACATAGCTTCATCTGCAATGCCTCGAGAATGCCATCTAACCATCGCGTTCGCTGCCTACCCCTTCTCCGGCGACCCTCAACCTTTCCCAACATCAAATCTTTCTCCAGCGACTCCTCTCTTCTCATCAGATGACCAAAGTAGCTGAGCTTTAACTTTAGAATTTGACCCTCCAATGAGCAGTCAGGGTTTATGGTCGACAATATCGACTGATTTGATCTTCTGGCAGTCCAAGGAACTCTTAAGAGTCTTCGCCAGCACCACAATTCAAACGCGTCAGTTCTTCGGCGGTCAGCCTTTTTCACAGTCCAACTCTCGCATCCATACATCACAACTGGAAAGACCATAGCACGGGTTATACGGATCTTGGTTGGCAGACTAATGTCTCTGCTCTTTACTAGGCGGTCAAGGCTAACCATTGCTCTCTTTCCCAGAAGCAGGCGTCTCCTAATTTCATGGCTGCAGTCTCATTCCGAGGTAATCTTGGCTCCCAAGAACAGAAAATCTGTCACAGCTTCCACTTCTTGTCCATTGATGCTCCAGGACTTGATAGGGCAAGACGCCATGATCTTCGTCTTTTTAATGTTCAGTTTAAGCCCAAACTTCTCACTCTCTTCTTGTACGCGCATCAAAAGTCTCTTGAGTTCCACTTCACTTTCTGCCATTAAAGTGGTATCATCCGCATATCTAAGGTTGTTGATACGTTTTCCAGCACTCTTCACTCCAGCTGATGACTCGTCCAGACCGGCCTTCCTCATGATGCACTCTGCATATAGGTTAAATAGGCAGGGCGACAGTATGCAGCCTTGCCTCACCCCTTTCTCAATCGGAAACCAATCAGTAAGACCATGCCCAGTTCTGACTGTGGCCTCTTGCCCTTCATAAAGGTTCCTGAGGAGACAGATGAGGTGAATTGGAACTCCCATCTCTTGGAGAGCTTGCCACAATCTGCTGTGATCTACGCAGTCAAACGCTTTCGCATAATCAATAAAGCAGAAGTAAATGGGTTTCTGGAACTCTCTTGCTTTTTCCATGATCCAGCGAAGGTTGGCAATTTGGTCTCTAGTTCCTCTGCTCTTGCGAAACCCAGCTTGCACGTCCGGAAGCTCCCGATCCACATACTGCTGCAGCCTACCTTGCAGGATTTTTAACATCACCTTGCTAGCATGCGAAATAAGCGCGATCGTGCGGTAGTTGGAACAATCTTTGGCACTGCCTTTCTTTGGAATGGGGATGTAAACTGACCTCCTCCAATCCTGTGGCCACTGCAGGGTTGTCCAAATCTTTTGACATAATGTATGCAGTGTGTTAACAGCGTCGTGGTTGAGGTTTTGAAGCAACTCAGCTGGAATACCATCAATTCCGCTAGCTTTGTTCTTAGCAAGGCTGGCTAAGGCCCATTCAACTTCACTCTTCAGGATGCCCGGCTCGAGATCAGTAATCACAACCGTCCTATGTTGGGTTTGCACATCCGGGTCCTTCTTGTACAGTTCTTCTGTGTATTCCTGCCACCTCTTCTTTATCTCTGAGGCTTCAGTGAGGTCCTTGCCTTGTTTGTCCTTTATCACGCCCAGCTTAGCACAGAAGCTTCCTTTGATATCTTTGATTGTCTTATACAGAGCTCTTGTGTTCCTTAATTGGCTGTTGTCCTCAACTGCTTGACACTGTATGTTCAAGAAGGCATTCTTATCTCTCCTTGCTATTTTCTGAAAATCCGCATTGAGAACCTTGTATCTTTCTCTTTCCCCCATACCTTTTGCCATCCTCCTTTCCTCAGCTATTTGCAAAGCCTCTTCAGATAACCAGTTTGCTTTTTTTGCATTTCTTTTGCTTTGGAACTAACTACCTTAGTAGCAACTTCTTGTATTATATCACGAACATCAGTCCACATCTCTTCGGGCTCTTTGTCTTCTAGATCTAATTCTTGAAATCGATTCCTCACTTCCACAGCATATTCTAATGGAATCTGATCCAGATCATACCTGAAAGGCCTTCTAGTTTTCTGCGTTTTCCTCAATCGAAGCTTAATTTTGGCAACAAGAAGCTGATGATCGGTGCCACAATCGGCCCCAGGCCTTGTTTTTACTGCTTGTATAGCGCTTCTCCATCTCTGTCGGCAAATAATATAATCGATCTGATTCCTGTACAGACCGTCCGGTGAAATCCATGTGTACAGGCGCCTCTTGTGCTGTTGAAAATGAGTATTCGCTATGGTCAGGTTGTTTTCTTGACAGAACTCTACTAGCCTCTGCCCAGCTTCATTTGGCTCACCAAGACCGAACTTGCCTGTAATTCCGGATATTTCTTCACTCCCGACCTTAGCATTCCAGTCTCCTATGAGAAAAACGACGTCTGATGATGGGGTGCGGTCTAAAAGGCATTGTAGCTCCGCATAAAATCTCTCAACGTCAGCTTCTTCAGCAGCAGTGGTCGGTGCATAGACTTGGATAACTGTTATGTTGAAAGGGTGACCTTGGATCCGAAGTGAAATCATTCGGTCGTTTTTGGGGTTGTACCCTAGCACTGCTTTGCCCATTCTTCTGTTTACTATGAGAGCGACCCCATTCCTTCTCTTGGATTCGTGCCCACAATAAAAGACATAATGGTCGCCGGAGTTAAATTCTCCCATTCCGGTCCACTTGAGCTCGCTGATACCCAAGATATCAATGTTCAATCTGTCCATTTCTCGCTTGACGATATCCAGTTTACCTTGCGTCATAGATCTTACATTCCATGTTGCTATGTGATATATCTCCTTGCAACATCGGACTTTCCGGTCGCTTCCCGACACATCCACAACTGAGCGTCCTTTTGGCTTTAGCCCAGCCGCTTCATTCGTCCTGGAGCTACTAGGAATCGCCCTTTGTTCATCCCCAGTAACATGTGGGACGCCTTCCAACCTGGGGGGCTCATCTTCCGGCGCCATATCGATAATGGTATTGTGACTGGCCATAGGGTTTTCTTGGCAGGAAATACTGGAGTGGGTTGCCACTACCTTCTCCAGTGAATCACATTTTGTCAGAACTCTCTGCCGTGACCTGTCTATCTTGGGTGGCCCTACACAGCAGAGCTCACGACTTCATCGAGTTTCGCAAGCCCCTCCGCCACGACAAGGCAGTGATCCATGAAGGGGGTTATTAGCCACAACGGGTACGTTACAATGTGACCGTGTTGATCGTGGTGCATGTGACGATTGCATAGTTTCAGATTCGCACACATTCGCAGTCGGAGGGTTCGCTTCCCGCGGTTGGCCTTATTAAGGTGAAAGCCTTGAATGGCTCATACTGTCGTGGACAAAGCCTGTCCCGCTTTTGCGGAGGCTGTCGCGGGGCGTTCCTTGGCGCGCGTTCAAGTGTGGGATTGCAGATGGCAGGAACGCTAGACAAGATTAGACTTCTGAGGCTTTCGCCTTTCACTACTTTAGTCGCTAAAGTTCCTCGTAATTTTTATCACCAAACAGACCTCAACTGCCCAAGCAGACGCATTAGAGAGTTGCCTCTGCCCGGATTACTGGTCTGGTTGCATGGAATCATTACTGGGTGCCAGGAGCAATCGAATGGCGACTGGGTCCAGTAGCGTGCCGAAGACTGGAGCTACGAAAGGTTCAACCATGCCGTCACTATAAGGAAGCTCTCACAGTTGGGCTGCGATATGGAAGTCGGAGGTTTTGTCAAAGACCTGTTTGGCATGACCTCGCTTGCAGTAACCAGAGGCAACATTCTGTCGTTAATGGAAGAGAGCAGCTCTATGTCGCAAAGCGGGCTAGCCAGAATCTCTGAACTCAAGATTGTCTACAAATTGAAGAGCGGAAACCCAGCGGACGGGGAGTGCATCCCTTTGGCTCGAGTTATCTTGGCATTAGCACCCTGGACGTGCTGGTTTATAAAAAATTGGTCTGGCTTAGCTTATGGTTAAGCCTAGGATGCGAAGCATACTAGCCTAAAAAATTAAACATTACCTGGCTATACCTGGTAAGCCATTCATAGACAAGACATTACCTCGCTATACCTGGTTAGCCATTTCATAGACAAGAACAACTCATGTGTTACTCTGCTTCTTCCTTTATTTTTCTCAAACCAATAAATACACCGTCTAGCTGCATACTGTGCACGTCGCTTGGCAAGCCGTACTGCTCGTTCTTCTCCCGTTTCCGTGGCTGTTTGTAACTTTCGCTTTGCGGTCTGGCGAGCCGCCCTCTCCCTGGCCGACATCTCGCTGCTCAACTGTCGTTGTTGTTGTTGTGGCTGTAGGAAGAAGGAAAAGAAAATGCACGGGCCTGCTACTGGCTCTGTAGCTGAGCCACCTCCGCTGCCTCGTGCAGATAGAAGAGAATATAGAGAAGAAAGAAAAGCAAGAGGGAAAGAAAGACGCGCGCCGCAACAACAGCCGTCGTCCACCACCAGCGGTGGTGTGTGCAATGACGGCCTACAACAGATAAAAATTCGGTGCCAAGCCAGCCCCCGCCGCAAGCAGCGGTGACCCACCTGCACCAGCCCCATCAGGGCATCAACGAGTGGGTCGCCTTTTATACAATTGCGTGACGTCAGTATCTCCTAGCGGTAGGAGCGGGAATAAGGCCGCCGGCGGAGGCTGCGCGTCCTCAAGAGAGCGCACGAGTTGAGCGCCAGCTTTCACAGCTGTTGTGACGTCATATCACGTGGTGCGCCGATGTAGGTCAAGTGGTAGCTACGCGGCCGCGAGCGGCGCAGCAAGGAAGAGCTCGGTTGTGCGGCTAGTATGCTTCACATAAAAATGCGCCGTGCCAACTTCCGGTGCCGCACTCCAGAAGGCTGCAAGAGAGCGAGGGCTACCCGATAACTATGATGCATCCGGCTTTCGGCAGCCTACTGGGCTTGGAATTGGACCCCATCGTAAGGGACCAACTCAAGAAGGCTCATTCGGTCTACCTGTATCATTTCACTCTGTTGATCAGCCCGGACCTGAAGACAGCACCTGCACGAATCGTCATCGAGAGCTTCTCATGAGACCTGGAAGCAGCCATGAGGGTTAAGTACTTAGATGGCCACAAAGTGTCATTGAGCATGTTGGTGGCGTTGTTCAGGGCGGGACAGACTCCGTCACAGTACGGAATTGACTTGGCTAGGACCTTTCTGGTCCACCGGGTAAAAAAGGGAGCATCAGTATTAATCCAATCCAATCCAATGGACGTACTGCACAAAGGTCAGGCTATAGTGCCTAGAAATATACCAGTATATTTCTAGGCACTATAGTCAGGCCACGCAAGCTATGCTGACAGCCGCAGCAGCCGTTGACAGGATCGCAGGACAGTGAATTCCTGCTAAATGTTCTGTTTTGAGACCGTTTGAACCACTTTCTCGTTGCTGTGGGAAGTTTTAAGTGCCTGTTACAGCAAATTTTTTTGATTTTGTGGTGAACTCAAGGGTAGTTTGCCATTTGTAGGAAGATAGTTTTGTCCACTTCATGAACTACAAAGCGAAGTTATAATTTTGTGAACTCAGAAAGAGTTTGCCATATGTGGATAGTTACTGTTGAGTTATGAATCTGAATAATGTGATTTTGGGACAGATGAGTTTTCCAGTTGTGGAAAGGCTTTACTTTATTCAGCTATAGTGCTGTATAACTGTTATGATTTTGTGAGACTATAGAAGACTGCCATTTGTGGAATGACTAGTTTATTCAAGCTTTAAAATGAATGTTGTGATTTTGTAGTGGACTCAAGAGCAGTTTGCCATTTGTGGGAAGCCTAGCGTTTATTCGACTGTTTAACTGTAATGCAAATGTTGTGATTTCTAGATTCACTCAAGCAGAGTTTGCCTTAATATTGTTACGTGGCAAGGTTAGTGCACGAAGGTTAGTCCAGGATGACGCAGTACACAAAGCACAGAATCACAGCAGCATTAACCTTCTTCTAGCACTGAACGTTGCTGCCACTTTGTCGTCTTCTGTGTCACTCCTCCTGATCGTTGTCTTCTTTTACGTCCAGCGATGCAGGGCATATATGTCACATTACCTCCCCCACGAAAAGCACAGTCCCGGTGCGCACTAGGACGAACTACTGGAGGGGTAGTACGGCTTCATTCTGGCGACATGAACAATCTCGGTGCGTGGCATAGAGGACTGTCGCGGCGGATGTACAGGGCCGAATTCGTATGTCACAGGAGTGACTGGCCGTAAAACACGGTAGGGTCCTGCGTAGCATGGCAAAAGCTTCTCGCACAGCCCAACTTTACGAGCGGGAGTCCAGAGCAAGACGAGAGAGCCCGGAGAGTAGTGGACATCCCGGTGGCGAGAATCATGGCGCCGTTTTTGAGAATTTTGGGAGGAGGCCAGTCGTCGGCGAGCAATAACACGGGCTGCGTCAGCTCGGGAGATGGCGTCACGAACGTAGGAACTGGCGGTAGCGGTGGGAGGCAATACGCTGTCAAAAGGAAGGGTAGGGTCGCGGCCGTACAGAAGATAAAACGGTGAGTAGCCCATTGTGTCGGGACGAGAGGAATTGTACGCGAACGTTACAAACGGCAAATTAATATCCCAGTCACGGTGATCATCCGAGACATACATCCGTGAGCGTGCGGTTGAGGCGTTCGGTGAGGCCGTTCGTTTGTGGATGGTAAGCGGTGGTAAAATAGTGCTTAATGGAGCAGTACCGAAGAATTTCATCCACCACTCGAGCAAGAAAGCAACGGCCACGGTCAGTGAGCAGCTAGCAAGGAGCACCATGGAGCAGGATGACGTCATGGAGAAGAAACGCAGCCACATCAGTTGCACAGCTGGTGGGTATCGCTCGGGTGACAGCGTAGCGCGTAGTATAATCCGTGGCCACTGCAATCCATTTATTCCCTGACGCAGAAAGTGGGAAAGGCCCGAGGAGGTCAAGGCCAACTCTGGAAAACGGGTCTACTGGGATGTCGATCGGCTGCAGGGAGCCAGCAGGCATAGCCGAGGGCTTCTTCCGTCGCTGACACCGGTCACAAAAAGCAACGTAACGACGAACAGAGCGATAGAGACCTGGCCAAAAGAAGCGGCGGTGGACGCTATCGTACGTACGAGATACGCCAAGATGACCCGCTGTGGGTGCGTCGTGCAGCTGTTGAAGAACGGTGGTACGCAGGTGTTCGGGGACTACGAGCAGAAGCTCGGCGCCATCTGGTCGCATATTCCGTCGGTATAAGGTGCCGTTGTTGAGCACAAACAGAGCAAGGGTAGCATCAAGGTGTTCAGTGCTGAGGCGATTGATTATGCTGCAAAGCTTCGGATCTAAGCGCTGCTCATGGGGAATGTTTGAAAGGCCAGAGATGGCCAATACATATGTGTCATCGTCGCACTCGCTCGCAGGTGGGGGATCTACCGGGTTGCGGGACAGGCAATCGGCGTCAGCGTGCAGCCGGCCAGACTTGTGGACGACAGAAAAAGTGTATTCCTGAAGGCGGAGGGCCCAACGACCTAGGCGACCAGTAGGGTCCTTCAGCGTAGAAAGCCAGCATAAGGCATGGTGGTCGGTGATGACGGAGAACGGGTGGCCAAACAAGTAAGGGCGAAACTTTGTAATGGCCCACACGAGGGCTAAGCACTCACGTTCTGTGATCGAGTAATTTCGTTCAGCCGCAGAAAGGAGGCGACTGGCATAAGCAATGACGCGAGTGCGACCCATCTGCTGCTGGGCGAGTATGGCACCAATACCGTGACCACTGGCGTCGGTGCGTACCTCCGTTGGTGCCGAAGGACTGAAGTGTGCCAGGACGGGCGGGTTGGTGAGGGCTGCAATGAGCGCAGAAAAGGCTTGGGATCGTTCTTGGTCCCAGCAAAATGGAGCGTCGTTCTTCAAAAGATTGGTGAGTGGACGAGCCGTCTCCGCAAAGTTAGGTACAAACCGCCGAAAATAGGAGCAAAGCTCAATAAAACTACGCACGCCACTGGTACAACGGGGTGTAGGAAATGCACTTACAGCACGTATTTTGTCTGGATCGGGTTGAAAGCCACGGGCGTCGACCACGTGACCGAGCACCTTGGGTTCACGTTGGCCGAGTGGTTTGGGCGCCCGTCTCGGCTGCGGGAGGTGGTCAGTTCGAAACCCACCGCCGGACACCCACCGGTAAAATGGGTACAAGCGTCCCCCGGCCCGGCGCCCGGCTCTCTCAGGGGTGTGCGTTTGGAAGAGGCTCTCCCAGGTAGCACAAAGTGGGCTATGAAGGGTGGGCCCCGGTGGGCCCGATGTAGGCAATGCAGGACAGCCCCGGTGGGCTCAATGTGGGTGCTGCAAGTGGGGCCGACGTAGGCCCGAAGCGGGCTGTCGACAAAGCCCCAATTGGCCCCACTAGGGGCCGATGCAGGCAGCCCTTGCGGGGCAGCCCACATTTTTCCGGCATTGTTAAAAGGGCACATCCCGCCAACTCCCCGCGATGGTCCTACTTTGGACCGATTTGGGCAGCCGCTTTGGAGGAACATTTTTTTTTATTTCAGTTAGCCCCTCAGAAAATGACATAGGACCAATGCGGGTTCTATAGCGCTAGCCACACTTGGGCTTGCCCACATTATTCTCATAGGGGTCCGACGTAGGAAATTGATGGAAAGCCCTAGTCTAAGTTTTCCAAATCAATATTTAGGCACATAATTAAGTAATTACATTATACTTGTCTGCACTTTCTAAACAGCCACAATATTAAATTTTACAATAATTCATAACATTCATCTAGCTGAAATGACTTCATGTACATCTTGTTCAGGCTATGGAGATGTGTGTTCTGAACAGTAATATTGTACCGCGAGTTGCAGGCTGTCCAAAGCAACCACATAAGAGGCAACAGTTAGCAATCAGTTTGTTTTAGTATATGTACCGCAATTTGCACGAGCGCGAGAACTAAAGCCATGTAAATTTCTAATCGACTAAACATGGCCACAACTGTTATACAAATCATCTATAACAGTAATTTAGGGCAACATCTAATGCAAATAAAAGTTGGAAACAACGATTACGCAATTGCACGCACGCCTTCTAGCCCCATTACGGCCGATGTGGGACCTACAGCGGTTTTGTGTGGGCAGCCCCAATTGGGCTGGGTGTTGGTTTTGAACCTAAAGCCCACTTGCTATTGCACGTGCCTTCAAATTCCCCACAAGGGACCAATTTTGGTATCATGCGGGCCCTCCCGCCTTCCAGCCCCATTACGGCCCATGTGGGATATAAAGCAGTTTTATGTGGGCAGCCCCAGTTGGGCTGGACGTTGTTTTTGAACCTAGAGCCCACCTGCTGTTGCACGGGCCTTCAAAGCCCCCACAAAGGACCGATTTTGGTACCATGCGGGCACGCCCGCCTTCCAGCCCCATTACAGCCTATGTGGGACCTAAAGCGGTTTAGCTAAGGCTGCCTCATTTGGGCTTCACGAGGGCTTGCCCAAATAGAGCCCTTATTCATATTTCACCTGCCCTCAAGTAACCTACAAGGGGCCGATTTGGGCAGCATGTGGGTATGTCCGTTTTCTTGCCCCACTACGGCCGATGTTGGTCCCACAAAGATTTAATGGGGGCGGCCTCACTTCGGATCTATGAGGGCTTTCCCATAAAAAGCCCACATTTAGGTTGGATTGCCCTCAAATATCCGGCAAGGGACCCTTGTGGTCTGGATGCAGGAATGTGCTCTGCATTAGCCCAAGAAACGCCGCTATGGGACCCATGCAGGAGGAGCAGGGGCAAGCCCAAATGGGGCTTGCCCACATTTGCCCCATCGGGGACCGATGCAGGTTTTATGATGGTTGCCCCAGCCCCACTTGCCTACATCGGACCTACTGGGGCCCCACGTTCTGTGCTACCTGGGCTGCTAACCCTGCTGTGCTCCTTAGAGGGCTTAAAGTTTCGAACAACTAATGACCTGCAAAGGTCTGGTTCTCATAGGTCGGGTAGGACTAAAAGAAAACAAACTGGGTGGGCAGCAGTCGCAAGGGGTTCCAGGACTAAAAAAAAGGGCCACATAATGGGCTGTTGCCGCGCAAGGCGGACTTATTGTTGTCCGATGGCGGAACGAATCACTGCCACATCGGCGCAACTATTTGGACCGTGACCCCCTTTTCCCAAGCATTTCACCCCAGAAGAGCAGAGCACCAGGCCGGAGGAAAGCTTGTACCCATTTTTAAAACCGGTGGGCAACCGGCGGCACCAGGGATTGAACCCGGTACCTCCCGAATGCGAGGCGGATGCTCTACCACAAGGCCACCGCTTCGGTAATGTTGCGGGCGCTTTACACAGGCCGAAAGGCATCACCTTGAATTGATACAGGCCATCGGGGGTGACGAAGGCGGTCTTCTCTCGGTCCCGTTCGTCGACTGCGATCTGCCAATAACCGGACCGAAGATCAATGGAAGAGAAATAGCTGGCACCGTGTAAGCAGTCGAGGGCATCATTTATCCTGGGGAGCGGGTAAACGTCTTTCTTTGTAAGTATTGTCCTTCTTTTTAACAAGCACGACAGGCGACGCCCAGGGACTGCTCGAAGGCTCTATAATGTTTTTTGCTAACATCTTGTCCACTTCATCTTGTATGACGCGTCGTTCAGAAATGGCGACTCGATAAGGTCTTCTGTGAATTGGGCGGGCGTCTCCGGTGTCGACACGACGTGTAACGAGGGACGTTTGTCCTAAGGGGCGGTCACCAAAATCGAAAATATCGCTGTACGAATTCAGAAGACTCGTAAGTGCTGTAGCACGGTCAGGGCGCAAATTAGATGCAACCATTCCTGATATGCGGGCCTCCAGAGATGGGGACGGTGCAGGTCGTGTCGACACTTTAGCAGTAGGGTCAGGCAAAAGAGCGGCAACTGTGACGTCAGACAGTGGGGTCAGTTCGGCGAGAGTAATGCCTCAGGAAGAACGTGCACAAAAAGGCCGAAGTTCAAGACTGGAATATAAGCGTTGTTATTTTCTACGTGCACGATGTTATGAGGGAGAGCGATTCTACGCTGCAGTGTCACGTCGGTTATGGGGCAAACAACGTAGTCACCATCAGGAACGGAGGGGAAAGGCGACATGAGCACATACACTGCAGCTTCTGGTGGCAGACGAGTAAATGTAGAGGAGCGGAGACGGAGCGTTGAGGTATCAGAGGCCTGTTTGTAAGGACGGAGTGGCAGATCCAGATGAAGCAGTCCAGAAGAACAGTCAATGAGCGCGGAATGTGCAGTTAAAAAGTCGAGTCCAAATATAACGTCGTGAGGGCAACTGGTGAGGACTGTAAATAGGACAGGGATATGGCGGTCGGCAATGGTAATTCTCGCAGTACACATACCGATCACAGTAGCTGTATTGCCATCAGCAACACGAACGGTAGATGAGGAAGCGGGTGTGAGGACTTTGTTGAGGCGTTGACGGAGCGAGGAACTGAGGACGGAAATATGGGCGCCAGCGTCAATAAGGGCAGAAACTGAGACTCCGTCCACAAAAATGTCAATGAGGTTACGTCTGGGTGCGAGGGTCAGTTCCGAGTTGACAGTCCGGGTCGGTAATGCAGCGTCGCTCCCGGGCGCTGCACTCGCTAGTTTCCCAAATGGGCGCCGGCGTATGATGGGGAGGAGTTGCGACGAGGTAGCGGTGAACGAGATTGACGAGACCGTGGAGATGGAGATCGGCTGGAGTGACGGACACTTGAGGCGGCTTCGGTGTGAGGTTCATCTGGGTGAGCAGGGAATTGTCCAGGTCCATCATATGCGCGGCGGAGCTGTTCAGGTTGGGCAGGGAAGCGTCGAGGTCCGTAATAGTACCGATGGTCAGCGTTGTAATAGGAACGAGGTGTGGGGAAGGTGCGACTGCGGCAATAACGGGAAGTGTGGCCGGCTCGACAGCAAATAAAACAAATCGGCCTGTCATCTGAGGTGTGCCACTCTGCAGGATTGCGATTAACGTAGCGACGTGAGGGAGCTTGGCTAGTGGTTGCAGCAGCCACTACAGGAACAGGATGCGATGGTGCCGAGGGCGGTACGGGGTTGGAGGAAACACTGACGTTGGCAAGTTCCTGTCGGACAACATCCTGTATCATGGCCACAGTGTCAGGCACTGGAGAGGGGAATGGTGCAGGAGCTAATGCCTCGAGTTCTCGCCTGACGATCCGAGTCATTGTTGCGGACTAAGAAGGCTGTTGCAGAGGAGCCAGATCATCGCAAGATGATGTGGCTGCCGTGTTCGAAAGGCGCTCAAAGCGATGTACCAGGCGTCGTTGTTTAGCCTGCTCGAATCTTCGGCAAACTTGAAGCACCGACTCGACGGTAGAGCAATCCATGCAGAAGAGGATGTTGAACGCGTCATCTGCGATGCCCTTGAGAATGTGCCCTACCTTTTCACTTTCCAGCATGGAGCTGTTCGCCTTGCGACACAACGCGAGCACGTCTTGAATGTAGGCCAGGTAGGACTCCATGGTGGATTGGGCGCGAGACGAAAGTTCGGTTTTGGCTGCGAGAGCCCGTCCAATGGGTTTTCCGAACAAGTCGTGAAGCTTCTGCTTGCAAATTTCCCAGGTCACCAGCTTGTGCTCGTGATTTTGAAACCATGTGCGAGCGGTTCCCGCCAAATAGAATATGAGATTGGCCAGCATGATGGTCGCGTCCCAATGATTGTTCCGGCTGCATCGCTCGTATTCATCCAGCCAGTCGTCAACATCTGTCTTGTCTTCGCCATTGAAGATGGGAGGGTGGTGGATTTTTGTGAGGACGAGTGGTTGCGCCGATGTTGTTGCGGTGGTAGGAGCTGCCTCAGAGGTCATAGTGGCCGTTGTTGACGTTGTGATCCCAGGTGGGTGGCGGCCGCTGCGCAAATCCAGCTTTCGGCTGCTTAAATGGATTTATGTGTGCACACGGGGATCTTTGATCACCTCCACCAAGATGTTACGTGGCAAGGTTAGTGCACGAAGGTTAGTCCAGGATGACGTAGTACACAAAGCACAGAATCACAGCAGCGTTAACCTTCTTCTAGCACTGAACGATGCTGCCACTTTGTCGTCTTCTGTGTCACTCCTTCTGATCGTTGTCTTCTTTTACGTCCAGCGATGCAGGGCATATATGTCACAATATCTTTATTTTCAACCTCACCATTGGTTTTGTTTCGTTCAGTGGTCTTGTAATGAAATCAGTCATGCTAAGCACATTGGCTTTGAATGCTGACCACATCGTACTTTCGTCCCTCCTATTGGTCCTATCTTGAAGGCAAAAATAAAAATGTTATTCAGTTGTTTCTGTCTTTTTAAGCAATGACTGCACAATGTATAGTCAGGTGTGCCAGCCAGGTGAGTCCGCTCTTCCACCTCTTCATCTCCTGAGCGCAACGTATCACTTCTCCCGGTCCAGTCAAAGCTCGTCCTCGAGCAACTAAATCAACCAGCAGGCCGGCGGAAACGTTTTAGGCGAGCGACCTGGGTCTTGCGGCACCACACCGATGACTTGGAGTAACTTTAGAAATAAAGATTGACGTCAGTGAGGAGGAGGCCAACAGCAAAAACGTGCAGAGAAATTGCTGGTAATGGCCTCGTCGGCGCAGTGGGGTCCAGAGTCAAACTTAGTCACCGGGAGCATATGTGACTGCGATGCGGCCGTCATCGTACAGTGGCTGAGTGCGACCTTGTGTGCTGAGGGTTCTCAGGTGACCAAGTCGGTGCGCTTCCTCTGCACGACATAGAATCTCCGAAACGGATGTATCAGGATGGATGCAAAATAGCAGAATCGTGTCGATAAAGGTGTTTGATGAGTGGGCGCAGAGAGAAAGAACGCCGAATACCCGGTGGTATCATGCTGGGCAGTTTTGCACCCGGAAGTGACAAAAGGTGGCACTGTGTCCGTTCTTATCGCGTCTTTCTTTCCCTCTTCCTTCTCTTTCTTCTCTAGATTATTTTTTTTTCTTTTTTTTTGTCCCGCCGGGGTGGTGCAGTGGTAAGACGCGCGACTACTGTGCCGGAGTACCCGGGTTCGAACCCGACCTCGGCGGCTGCATTTCGATGGAGGCGAAACGAAGAGGCGTCGTGTGCTGTGCGATGTCAGCGCACGTTAAAGATCCCCAGGGGGTCGAAATTACTCCGAAGCCCTCCACTACGGCTCCTCTTTCTCTCTTTCCACGTTCACTCCCATCTTACTCCCTTCCCTTAAGGCGCGGTTGCGGTGTCCACAGAAAAACAAGTGAGACAGTTACCGCGCCTTTCCCTTCCTATAAATAAATCAGTTTTTTTTTCTCTTCTGTCTGCACGAGGCAGCAGAGGTGAGGTGCCCCGCCGGGGTGGTGCAGTGGTAAGACGCCCGACTACTGCGCTATGGTCAGTGTCAAAGCACATCGCTAACATGTTCGTCATGGTGCAACTTATGCGACTGTCGCGTGGCATTCCTTGCAGCGCATTCAAGTGAGGGATTGCAGATGGCAGGAACGCTAGACAAGATGAGACTTCTGGAGGAAAGGCGCAGTATCTGTCGCACTTTCTCCGACAAGTGTGCGTTTGGATGGTACGCCAGCGCTCTAGCTGTCGCGTGGCGTTACTTGGCGCGCGTTCAAGTGTGGGATTGCAGATGGCAGGAACGCTAGACAAGATGAGACTTCTGGAGGAAAGGCGCCGTACGGTCACACTTTCTCCGACAAGTGTGCGTTTGGATGGTGCGCCATCGCTCCTGTCGCGTGGCGTTCCTTGGCGCGCGTTCAAGCGTGGGATTGCAGATGGCAGGAACGCTAGACAAGATGAGACTTCTCAGGCTTTCGCCTTTCAGTACTTTAGTCGCTAAAGTCCCTCGTAATAATTTGTGTTCGCGATGGCTTACCTTACAAGAGGAATTTCACCCCCGGAGGTGCGCGTTTTCTTCTCGTCGTTCACGAAAATCTCCGAATTCTAATTCTTGAAATGACGGACAACGACGCCACTTCTAGCCACTTGGGTTTTATGCGAAGCATACTAGCCGCACAACCGAGCTCTTCCTTGCTGCGCCGCGCGCGGCCGCGTAGCTACCACTTGACCTACATCGGCGCACCACGTGATATGACGTCACAACAGCTGTGAAATCTGGGGCTCAACTCGTGCGCTCGCTTGCGGACGCGCAGCCTGCGCCGGCGGCCTAACTCCCGCTCCTACCGCTAGAAGATACTGACGTCACGCAATTGTATAAAAGGCGACGCACTCGTTGACTCAGTTGAGCTGCGAGATGTCGGCCAGGGAGAGGGCGGCTCGCCAGACCGCAAAGCGCAAGTTACAAACTGCCACAGAAACGGGAGAAGAACGAGAAGTACGGCTTGCCAAGCGACGTGCAGAGTATGCAGCTAGACGGCAGCGTTCGACAACCGATGCCGAGGTGAAGGATGAAGCTTCGAGTACTTCTACTCGGTTCGAGCGGCGAAATGCTACCAAACGGAAAATGCGTGCTGAAGACTGATCATCATAGTGTATTTATTGGTTTGAGAAAAATAAAGGAAGAAGCAGAGTAACACATGAGTTGTTCTTGTCTATGAAATGGCTAACCAGGTATAGCCAGGTAATGTTTAATTTTTTAGGCTAGTATGCTTCGTTCGCATCCTAGGCTTAACCATAAGCTAAGCCAGACCAATTTTTTTCCTAGACCCTTCACAGGACACAGTAAATATTTTACTGGCCAAAAAACGCGTGAAGCTATTCAACGTTATGTAGCCAGTTGTGTGCAGTGCCAGCGCTGTTACCAGCTTCCTATATCCCGCCTGACGGGGCTGCTACAACCTGTCGCACCTCCGACTGCACCTTTCGAACAAGTGGGCATCGACCTCTTTGGCCCTTTTCCATGGTCTTCCAACGGTAACCGATGAATTTTTGTGTGTGTCGACCACCTCACCCAATGCTCCGAGACAGCTGCAGTACCGTCAGCCACTGCTTCCGATGGGTCCAAATTTCTTCTGTGGTTTCTCGTTCTTCGACACGGTCCACCTCGAGTGACCATGGACGGCAGTTTACTGCTGATGTTATTGAAGAACTGATTTCCGTCATTCAACGCCGTACCATTATCAAAGGAACGACCTCGTTGAACGCATCAACAGTATTCTCACCACTATGCTCTCACCCACCATAACAACTGGGATGACATCCTCCCTTTTATCACGTACGTATATAACACCGCGCAACATGAGAGTACTGCCTACAGTCCGGTCTACCTCATATACGCTCGCGTTCCCCGCAGCTGCCTGGATACCCTCCTACCTTTCACCTTCCACGACGGCCCTTCTATCGCCGCTGGTCTCTGTCGAGCTGAAGAAGCTCGCCGCCTTGCTCGTCTCTTCGCATTATTGACGCACAGGCTCGCTCCAAGGAATTACGAGAACCGACGCGCGCGTGCCTGCTATGCACCTCGCGATTTAGTGTCGCTGAGGACGCCATTGCGCAAGCGTGGGTTATCCCAGAAGCCCCTGTTCCACTATACTGGCCCTTTTGTTATCTTGGAGCGCCTGAGTGACTTGAACAATCTCATATCACGCCATACTTAAATCGGGCGATGCTCACGAAAGACACAAGTGGCCCATGTCGCTTGGCTCAAACTGTTCAGTGGTTACGGCGCTCGACTACTGTTCCCAAAGATGCGGGATCGAATCCCGGCCCCGGCGGCCGTTTTTCGATGGAGGCGAAAAGCAAGGCGCCCGTGTGCTGTGCGATGTCAATGCACGTTAAAGAATCCCAGGTGGTCGAAATTTCTGGAGCCCTCCACTTCGGCGTCTCTCATAGCCTGAGTCGCTTTGGGACGTTAAACCCCACAACCAACCATCATCCCAGACAGTCTGTCTCACTCGCCCTGAGGGCTTCATCTGTGAGGGGGGAAGTATAACGTGCTAAGGTTTGGAAGCGAAGAGGAGGAGAAAGAGGTGGAAAAAAGGAGGAAGAAGCGGAAGCTGGTGAGCCTTGGACTCGGTTCCCCAGCTGAGAATAAAAGCCTGGTTACGTACTCAGTACGTAACAATATATATACATTTATACATACATAGATGACTCATACATAAAACACTTGGAAGTAGTGGGTAGGTTAATAATATGCTACATAAATATAGTCACAGAAATGCTCCTTGCAAGAATTTAGTACATAAAGTTGGAAGTGTATTGAGGTAAAGTCGCCAGATAGTGCGAAGATTTCACAGAGAACTCTCTGACGGTGATAGGGCTGCATAAGCACGTAATAAAAAACTGCAACTTTGTATGGTTCTCGAGCTGAATCCATAATTTACGCGTCAAATGCACTTATGTGAACAAGTATGTGAAGAAAAACAGTAATTTTTTATTATAGGTTCAGCACAGCAGAGTATCTCTTCCAAGGTATATAAGAAGCACGCTATTTTATACAGCACATTTTACATCCAACCATTACACATTTAATGCACAAAGCAGCTGTTACATAAATATTATGGCATGATAACTACTAGCACCCTGTTTGTGCAGTGTTTGCATTCCCAAGAAAAAAACTTCACAACAACTGGACTTGTTAATCTTGCATTGTGATGCAGCTGTTTTAGAACATGCCAATGTATTTTCACAAGGTGAGTGCCATATACCGGACCCCCATCAACTTTTCTCAGCCAACTTCTCACAGAAGAACAATGGGACTGCAGTTCAGTATCAGTTAATAATACCTAGATAAATATTAAAGAATAAATATGCAAAATCATCCGAAATAAAAATGCTCCAGTCACTGGATAGAAACTGTAAACTATAAGACCACACTGAAAAGAGTACATAACAGAATAGAAAATTTAATGCGTGCACAAATGTCTTGCAGCAAGTGAAAGTGGTTAACAGGGTAGGTACAAGCTAAACGAGCAACATAACAGCGTCAGTTAGTTATGTGGTAACTTAAGTTCTAATGGCGGTGGCATTTGGTAAGCTTGATATTATGAATACATATCACCAGAATGAATCATGAAATTATGGTAAAGGCCATTACTCTGCATGCATACTGGATATCTTGCTTCATCGAACACAGATTGAATTATAAGTTGGAAATAAATGAATTGAACATTCTAGGTAATTAATCTTTACGTTGTTGTTTGAACAAGACATATTAATATACTTCAACTTCAAAAGCAGTGTTCCTAGCATATTGTAACATAAGTTTACGAGAAATCTGTTCTATGTAAAATGTCAGAGCCAGTATGCTCATCATTGAAATTAAAATCTCGGCAAATACAGTCGATCCCACATAGAACGGCCGTAGTTACAGAAAGCAATTGTATATTAATAATGAGGGCTGCCGTCAAAATATTATATTCTACAGTAATGGCACAGCACCTATAGGTTACAGCAACCGTGGCGCTATAGTAAGCTAGGAGTCATGAACTCGTCTTCACTGTCGAAATGCGGATACCAATAAACGTACCTCAGCCCCTATGGCCCCACCCAGAACAGAACGTGGCAGCAGAAAGAGAAGGAGTTAGCGCGATAGCAGTTACCGCACTGGAAATGGGCTACAAAGTAAGCCAGTGGACGTGCGCGTGAGTGGGAAGCAGAAGCTGATGGGCGAGGGGTGGGGTCACGGTGTAAGAATAGTGCTAAAAGCGAAACTACTATGCAAATTCCAGAATCAGGCAATCACAACGATTTGAATTCGAATACCAATCACTTGATATGCCTTGCTAGCCAACCTGGTCACGTGGTCTGCGTGGCATGCACAATAAGCTCTCTGCTGCTGATTCTTCGCACGACAGAAAGAGCACTCCAGTGCATACGCACAAGCGCGTTGCGCTAACTTCGTTGCAGCATCTTTGCCGCCATGCCGAGTATCGGTCACGACGACGCGTTACTGTAGAGGTGTGGAAGTTGGGAGACCTAGCCAAGCGCAGCGTTGGGAGGGGTTTAGGTCTTGAATGAGGACGGGTGGGAGATGCCGCGAGGGGTACACCGACGTCATTGTCCTGCCGTCAAAGCCAGTGTACAACTTTAGGAACAGCGGTTGTCTCCAGTGGGTGGTCATGATACGCGGCGTATGTATTACTTCGCTAAATAGTGAATAAAATCAATTTTGCCATTTGAATTTACTAAACAAGCCATAGGCACCGAAATTCTTGAGGTTATAATTTGCTCTAATGGTTACCTTTGCATTTAGGTAACCAGAACAGCTTTAACAGCTGACTACTTTCTGTCAGCTCGTAGCAGCAAAAAGTGCTTTAGCGAGGAGAACATATAACCGTGCAGGGAAGCTTGAAAACTGCCGTTAGTGTAATGCTTTTGAAAAAAAAGCAGGCAGATATTATGAGATTTTGAGCTTTTTTTTAATAAGCGCCAATTTTTCTGTTTACGCCAAGGTGTAATGTGCAAAGTCAGCGCTGGCTAAAGGAAGGGGGGCTAAAGACGCTGCCGCCCAGTGCCTCATCTCCGAGGGTAAGAGGAGAAGGCCCATTTATTCCAACTTTATATATGAAACTACAAATGAAGTAACTTACAGCAACAGTTATCAAGAGAGAATACCAGAAATAGGAGAGGGGGCAACCGCCTAACCTGACTTTGTTTAGTTTTTGGGGAGACCTTGCCGAGCTGCAGAAAATGGAATTCCCCACCACTCTGGGAGGTCCCCTTCTTTTGATGTTGCACTTCAATATTTAATGGTTCCCTATCAGTCCTTCCGTCCTGTGGCTTTGGGCGATATATGTTGTAGGGAGGAAATTCTTTCTCCAAATCCCCCACCGCCAGCATCACTCAACATCTCTCAGATAGCTCCATTCCTTTCTACCGTTTTTGGACGTGAAAATAGGCAGTATCAGAGAGAGTCCCGGACTAGACCCTTAATTGTTATCTCCTCGTCTGAACGTTAATGGCTGCGCTTAATTGTGTTCTGTGTGCTGCCAAACTAATGCATCACTCTAGCACTAATCACAATGGTCACACCTTGTTTTTCTTTAATATAGCTTATATAAAATTAAACGCGTTATATAGCGAAAGTATGCAGTGTGGAAGTGAGAAGGGACCGCCAAAGGAATGGGGTTACGAGCGCTTAAACCAGGGGCTCGCTTTTCTAAATCCGGCCCTGTGCGAAGTCCACTTACTACGAACTCCGGAAGCAACGAAACGATATCCGAGCGACCGTCAGGTTCTATGAAGCGGGCTGAAACGTCGTAAAATATAGCATCCAGTGAGCTCGCCAGGCGTATGTATATACCTTCACAAAGTGGTTCCGACATAGTCCGAATAATTTTTAGCACTTATTAGTGCCTCATGCAGTGAAGCCCACCATTGTAGACGAAAAAAAAAAGTGCCATCGCGGCCCCAGAAGAGGAAAATATATAAAACGACACATTTGTCCATTGCACTAAATTTCATTGAAAACAAACAAAAATAAATAGTCGATGATTGCTATGCTCGGTAATGTGAAATTTGTGCTCAGTTGTTGATGTATTTGAAATATAGGCGGTCGCATACGAAACGGCGGTGGCGCTTAGCATGGGTGGAGAAGAGTAAGCAGCAGGCGCCTCCGCAGAGGGAGTATGACACTTTCGGCTACTCTACGCTACTCCTGCCCTGTCCTCCCATTCCACTTTCTTCCTGCGCTGTCGTGTTACTCTTCTCCTCATACCCCCGATGTACCTCCCTGATTCGCTGTAACCCTCTTTTTCTCTTCGCTATCGCCGTACTTTCATCATCTGCTGTGCTCCATGTTTGCTCCCTTTCATCCTCCACTGTGCTCCTCGTTCGTGCTGCCACGTTCGTGACTTCACTTGTGCTGCGTTGACGTTATTGCGGTAGCCTTATTTTAGGCCGGACTAAACAAATGATTGCTTGGAAAGTATGCGACCAGTGAAGTTGTCTTATCAATTCAAATATAAATATTCATGAAAAGCTCAGTTAAACTACTTAATTATGAATACCAAATATTTGCTCTCAAAATAAAAAAATGACAAAAACTTAAAGATGAAATTATTAATACGTATGCCACCGTTTACAAAAGTGAATATGAGCCAAGCTCAGCTGAGTAGCAAGAACGTGCGCAACAAATTAACGATGCGTACTTATGAGGCGACAAAAGGTGTAATGATACAGCGACACTTCACAAGGCTGGATGCACGGATAATGATCGGTTACGGACAAATGCAAATGTAAAGAAAGATGCAACGGAACTCCAAAATTAAGTTTTAGTTTTGGCTCTGTGTCAACACACAACAGGATATTGTCATGGTCATGGTGATCTCTTCTGGCTTACAACTGATTTTTATGTGTGTGTAATTGTCGTAATACAAGAAATGTTCAACCATAAGATGATATCTGAAAATAACGAAGACGAGATTCTTTATTGGAGCATAACTCGAACGGCAGGAAATATTTCGATATGTGTTTACCAAATGTTCACGCCTTAAAAAACCCGCTTATTTTTACACTGGCAGTTACCGCGCATTTCTTCCCCCATTGCCTCCCCCTGAACGCCATATGGTGGTCATCACCACATCGTTCGCGAATTAAAGTTCTCGCGAATTTTCTCGAATTGAATTCTTTGCGGCCACGATCTTGCATAACGATTAGCAAAGGCGAAAGGCACCTCGCCTGCCCAATTTTAACTCACGTCCCTATTCGCCTTGGCAATTCTGCAATTGTCGAATCATTAGGCCTACATAACACTGGGAGCCCAGATATTCATTCACCAGAGTGCTTCCCCTATTACATGCACTATTTAAGGAGCGGATGTCTCTTGGCTTTGAAAAAATCAACGAAGAATTTCGAGAGAGATGGAGAGAGATGAAAAAGAGAGAATCCTACGACACCGAGTGTTCCCAGAGATGTGCATAGAAATATAATCGGCACCACCTTTCCTTCCGTGCTTTCATACCAGTCGACGATGATGTCGCTGCGCACATGAAACACGACACAACACTGATTTTCTAACCGCAATGAAGAACTTAACGCGAGCTGAAGGAAACACTGACGTCACATCACTAACAACATTCGTCTACACGCAATACTACTAGTGTGTCAACGTTATTGTTATTTCTTTTAGTCTAGCTCGAAGTTCCACCGGAGACCAAAGTGTTATGGCCACCAAAGAGTACTGTACCGCATTCTGAGCGTACCATTGCCGCCAAGGGAAACACGGAAAGGACAGTGTGGAATGCGAGCAGCACAAGACATAAATATTGGCTACTAAATAACGAATACCTACAATATTATATTAACGCTTCAAAATAGCGGTCTTTGCGCCTTCTATAATCTGCAGTTTTGGTCAACTTTGTTTGATATTGATACATGGCGCAAAATACGAGTTAAAGAAAAGGACGCTCAGCGCTAAGATCACGTGACCAATAAGAAGCGAATAGTGCGCCGCGATCATACAATGAGCAGCAGAGGATTGGTCAAGAAATGAGTGACCGTACTCTTCATTTACAGTGTCCATATAGAAGGGTGCTGGTGGAACTCCGAGCACGGGACAATAAAATGCTTCCAATAAGAAAACAACGAAAGACAATAGTAAAACGCAATCGAGTTGGAAAGGCTAATCATGCACACGCTAAGATATGACACAGCAACAATTAAGACACGGTGAGAGCGTGACGTGGGAGGCTGCTATATATGGAAGAGATAACAGCAACAGTTATAACAACATCAACAAACAGCGATCCTGGAAGAAGACGTGAGATAAGCGACGTCACGTTCGTCGATGCCTTTAGATGGTGAGTGTTTTAAAAGACAGCTTATAGTCACTAACAAGAGACGAGCCGGGCGGCGCTGTAAGCTATATAAAGCGTGCGAGGTTCGCTCCACTTTTTTATCTTAAGGAAATGGGCGCACTAAGGCAGCGTAATTATGATACACACGACTACGAGTATCCACTATAGCCTATAAATGCAAATTTGGCACAAAGACACACACCCACGGAGACACATATTATGATAGCGATAGTACACTACGATTGTGTCAGCGTAGACACGAACGGACATTACAGATAATACAAAAAGGCGGCTTGGACATTCAAATTAAGAGTATACGGAAGAATACACACCTAGGCTATGGAACAGAATCAGCATCAAATACAGCACTTAAATTTCTTAGAAAGGCAAGGAAAGAGAGAGAGAGAGAGAGAGTTAAAGAGCAGCCAGATCGGGGCCGAGGGCTGAAAACTGTCTGGAATGTAAGACAACCCGTGAACCGGAAGTAACTTTGCTGGAAGAGAGCACGCGTTTTCGGGGAAAGTTTCATCGGCGTCAATTTCAGCCAAACCAAAGACATTATGAAGGCAAGACGGAAATGAACAGCAAAGACACTTTTTATTTAAACTTGAGATTTCTTTCCTCCAAGATATATAGAGTGGTTTCTATTTTGTTAAGCCACCAGGCATACTGACACACGACACTGAAACAGGGACCACATTTCAGATGACTGTTCTCAGCGATCTTTCATCGGGTTTCGGAGAGCTAAATTCAGAATACAAAAAAGAGATATCTAGTGAGGAGACTGAATAAATAAAGCAGTAGAAAAGAAGATGCTGATACATTCACACAAAAAAAAAAAACCAAAAAAAAAAACGGAAATAGCTTCATTCGACCGATAGGGCTGACGTTTGACACCCCGACTGAAGGCTTCTTTTAAAGCTACGGATTGAACGCTGGTTTTTATTGATTTTTACACGCGTTGGATTGCCGTAACCGGAGATGAAAATTAAACGTACACTCTCTTTTATTCGAAGATGCCTAAAGAAAGTAAGACTGGCAAAACCACGATGTAACCAACTCTCAGTAGGGGCTGTGTGTGGAGCTTTCTCCCTTCCCAGGATGCATCACTGCGGCGTCCTTAACTTAGGGCAGCTTCTTTTTGAAGGATCAGCCGCAAATACCCCGGCGCAGAAAATGCGGGAAAAACGCCAAAAAGAGAAAGAGACAGAGACAGAAAAGAAACATGTGTTCCGTTAGTGCGCCTCCTCTGTCGAGCTGTTCCGAATTCTAGGATGCGAGGTCGCGTCGGAATTGACCAAACCGCTTCGCCCAACCTGTTCAAACTTTTGTATTTCAAGGAATCTCCTTCTAGCACTGCCTTCAGTGGAATCTGACAAGCGCATCAGCTAGCGTCAAGGAAAAAGAAAATATGTTCTCTCGCGATGGACGTACTGCCGGAGGTTACAACGGCCACCTACGCAAAGGCATATGGAAGCACCCAGGATTTCTGAGTCGGAAAGGAATAAAAAAAAAAAAAAAACGATAAAAATACACATCCAAGGCTTGTATGCTGAGACGGTACAACTGTTTTGGTAAAAGGTACAGGATGTTACACACGCGGTAAACGCATGGAACGGAGTCGAGGTATCATCACAGCATGTTGTGACCACTTTCTTCTTTGTGTGATTTTTTTTTTAATTCTTGTCATCGCATTAAATAAATGCAGGCAGGAATGTATACGTGTACAGTACAGCATACGACCGCGACACAGCTATATGTATAACCCTATATAATATGTATATATATGTATATATATATTTATATATGTATGTATACGACATCATGAAAAA
Organism: Amblyomma maculatum; assembly: GCF_055883805.1. Taxonomy (NCBI): domain Eukaryota; kingdom Metazoa; phylum Arthropoda; class Arachnida; order Ixodida; family Ixodidae; genus Amblyomma; species Amblyomma maculatum. The sequence goes on from NC_139353.1 coordinate 34,058,121, forward strand.
AAAACGAACAAACATGGCAGCAGTTTAGTGCTTTTGTTCTGCAGGTTGGTTGTATCGCGTTCGGATAGTGCAGGAAATCTTTTAAGGTACTGTAGTGTGCCGAGTCACATCCGCCTCGAAATGCTCGCCCGACGAGCACCGCTGTCCGCAGAGTGTTAAGACGGTGAGAGCGTTGACATTGGAAAATGTGAATTTGGGCTCATTGAACGCGACCATCCTGCGCATGCTCCGTTCGACACCAAGTTCAAATCACAACTCGTTTTTGAAAACGCAATACCATTGGAAAAAAAAATATATATCTAGATCGGTCAGAAAATGTGAGTACCTGAAGAGACTTTTCATCCTTTCGTTCGTGCAATCGACGATATCGGAATCATTTGGGGAACTTCAGTAAAAATTTCGGCTCAGTCTCTTAGTGTGTTTGATGCGTTTCTTCTTCGCCTTTACTCTTTATATCGTAGTAGCTCTTCGAAAGCGGTGACTGAAACTGCAGGCAGCTTAAAGTTCCGCCCACTGCATCGGTGAGGCTTTTGTCCGTGATATAAGACCCGTGACATCCGTTTCTTTCTTGCCTGAGAGGACCGGTAAACGTTGGCGTGCGTGATGCACTTTTGAGATATGTTTGTAAGACGCGTGGGGAGCCTAGTTTTACCACTCTGAAGAAAGGTTTAGCATCGTGCTTATCTGACTGAAGGACTTGGCATTCGCCACTTCGCCACAAATGATATACTCAAAGTCTCCAATACGGTTGTACTTGTAAGCAGAGCGGAGCAGGAGCAGTTTGATCGCTCAGTAGCGATACCTTCGCCGTCGAGGGAGGGAGCTACATGCTAGAATGCCTAGACATAGCGATTTAATAACGTAGGTTGAGGTACATGGCTTGTTATGCCCTGTCGTAGTTGTGCACTTAGCTCCATCTGGCGGTGTAACTTTATGCGTACAGGCTCTGCCGAAAGTCTCTAGGCCAGATTCGGAGTGACCAGCGAAAATACTGGGTCTTGTCATGAGACTTACGCATTAGACATAAGGAGTTCTTAAGATATTGAAGTTATATAGATGTCCTCATGAGTTCTTTAATTTTTCGTATATATAATTTCCATGTACTTACGGTGTAGCTATCTTATGACTTCGTGCTAAATCCTCGTTTATTTCGGCATTTGCTCGTGTGCTGTTTGCACAGATTCCGTGTGCCGCTTATGGTTTCCTTATGAGCTTACAGAATGGCTTCAATAGGGTTTCGAACAGCACCGTCAGGAAGAGCAGTGCCACAGAAGCCTGAAAGTCACTACTCTGACACGTGTGGTCTGAGTACTTTCTGCAGAGCCTGTGCCCACATTCCCATCCCAGGAGCTAGAGTCGCACTTATGCACCGAAAGTGTGGATGTTGCCGAGCGACTACCTTAAAGTCCGGTGATGTAGGTGCAAGATTTAAAGAAGCACGAAGGAAAATGGAGGCCAAGGAAGCAAGACCCACTCCCACGCAGAGCGTTCGTGATTTGTCTGAGATACACCGGGAAGAAGAAGTTGAACTGGTGGCGGCTCGAGATGGGAAAGCAACATTTTGCTCATTCAGGAACTTCGCGTATTTGTGTAGAAAGTGGAAGAAAGGACGATAGTCGTCCGTTTTATTATTTTTTTTCCGCTTGTAGCCTATGTATATAGATGGCGTTTGGAGCTCTTTGACGCGCTTAACGGACCGAGCTGGTGAAAGGCTGGCTAAAGCGCTCATGCGTATCAACAACAGCGACTGGCTGCTATAAGGAAACAAATAGAGTAAAGAATCGCCCCAGAAAACGCTGTACTGGTGAGATGGCTCGGGATTCACTCGAAACCCCGTCGCTTTCTTTTTTCTTTTTTGTTCGCCTCTTTCTGGCTGCTTTCCTTTTAAGCCAAGTTCACAAGCAGTCTTGAGTATGAATAGAGCTCGCAGCGTCAACGAGTGTATCGTTGTCTTTCTAGCGTTGCACACAATACTAGACATGCAGCACTTGACCTCGATGGCCTTTGCTCGCGCCTTAGCTTGTTAAAATGGCGAAGAAGCAAGGTTTGATAAAAGTAAATGATGGTTCTCGAAATATTACGCAACAAGTGTTCATGGTTGGTTCAACGCGATCGCTACCGTGACGTCGATACTGGTTACTTATCCAACTAAAACAACTACTGAATGAATATTGCAGTATGTCTGGAGTTCTTATTTGTAGTATACTGATGAACCGTCTTTGCCATTTGTAAGTAGACTAGCTCTTACCGCTTCATATTTGATGAGGATACTTTTTATCATTCACTTATGTATGAGGATGATGCAGTTCACGTGACACAGGATACCCTCGACGGTGACGAGGGCTCGACTTTGCTTTTTCTGTAGTCACGACAGTTCGGTTACATTTGACAAAGACGGCATGAACTCTGATGTTTTTTCTTTCTTTTTTTCTGGTTCTGGACGTTTTTTTCTGAAACTCGCCATCAACACGGCAAACTTACGCTAATGGCTGAACAGTGGTGAACTTTTAGCCGGAGAAAACAAAGACAGAAGAAAAAACATCATGTTACCTCACAAATGTGGTATCGACTTCTTTCTGCGATGTGGCACGCATAGTAACAAGCAGTGCTTTGAAAAGCCCTTCCAGGACATAGCAGGAAGCATGCATGCTCACTCTATTAATCCATTTCGACTCACATCTCATAATGTGCACCTTAAAAAGTAGAAATAACGCCCTGTTTGTCCATCTGCGGTTCCTCACGGAGCACCTTCTTCAGCTTTTGGTTTCTCCGGCGCCATAAAGTCACCTGATCACTTCCGAAAACGGTTTCGCAAAACACAAGCGCTCCCGAATTGAATATTTAGGGCTTTCTGCTTCCGGATTAATCAATTATATCTATATAATTTGCATTGTGTCATTTACGAAATTCCACGCAGGTGTTTGGTTGCAAACTGCTCTTGAATTCGAAAGTTTGTAGACTGTCGCGCCACCTACAGCTTTCGGAAATAATTGCTTAGCATTGCTCAACGCGTTGTTCTGTGGAGAAAGAAAAGTTTCAGCGTGCCAACGATAGCTTAATTTTCGACTATTGGCTGACGCCACTGTCTGCTATCCTCCATACTGGCCGCAAGCCTAAGCTACCTTAAGTTTCGAAATTGGTCGGATTAAGAAACTCTGGATACACGGACCATGCTTCACCTCGCGCGAAAACCACCGGTCGACAGTAAACTGTACTTTCTCTCTACCCCACTTTGGCATTGCTCAGAAAATCTACAGTTGTGACAAAACGTGTACGACATCATCTTATAATAAACCAGAGCTGTCTGCATAACAACAGCACCGCTTAATAATGAACGACGCAGCAAATGAAGCAAAATTATAGCCTCTACAAACTTTTGTGCCACCTGCGAAAGAAAATGAAAATATCTCTGCCAAAATAATCAAGAGGCACCGCCACATTCGCTAAGCCTGAGGTGTCACGCTGGCGTTGTTGGAAGAGCTCCCTGCTTCCTCGATGTCTGGCGAAGTTTCCTGCGAGGGAAAAGCAGGGACGGAAAGGTAAATAAGTGAGTAATACCCTGGAGAAAAACAGAAAGTTAAGATTTTACTGTTCTTCCTTATAGTATTGCTTAGTGCATTGAATTAACTTCTGTATCTTTCTCGAAACAGCTTCTTGCTAATGAGCGTCCCCCTTAAAGAACAAGCATGCTAGTGTGCTCAATTGTGCCTGCGCGTTCCTGAGAATGAATTCACCATGAGTTCACCATGAATTCACTATGAATGAGCTGAGTACGTGCACTACATCTGACTCCCTACAAAAGGTAGTTTCCAGCAGTCTTGGAGATGACGATCACCCTGGCCTGTGTTTCGGGCGCATGCGGCAACTCTTGCTGAGCCGGCTGTTTCGCACCGTAATGGAGCGCTGATCAGCGAAAGGTCTACGCTCGCGTGATATAGTTAAAAATTTGGAGGGGTGTACACACGTATACATAAGTCTCAGTCAGACATATGAGTACCTTTCTGTCAACTCCACTGATAACTATTATGCGCCTTTTTGTAAAGTTTCTTTAAAAGATTTTTTGTTGTTGTAGAGTAAATAAATCACAAGTCCTATTTCACCATGTCAATCTGCGCTGCTGGCAATGAATGCATTAGATACCGATTCCATTGATTGCCTCAAAAGCTAAGTTCAACGAAGTAATTGGCCGCTCTAGGTGGCCCATGTCTAGAGAGAAAAAAAAACTTAAACCCTTATTTATTAATACGTAACAAGGTGAAAATATAAACTCGTTTAAACTCTGCCTCGGGAGGATGTAATAAGTGTAACTTTGAGGTCACCCTCAATGTATACTCTATCCTATTCCCTCTTGTGTCAGCATGTGCGGTTTTGTCCATTTCCCTCTTTTTCCTCAATTTTGTTTCTTGTTGATTTCGCGCCGTTACTCTTATTTTCCCGAGCCACAAACCGCGGGATGTGATTGGAGAATAAATTACCGGCCTGAGGTTAAGTCTTCCCTCTTCGGCTGCCGCAAAACCAAAATAGTAGCTAGGGGATTCTTCTCGGTCTTACCTTGGCTTCGATTGGCTTCATTTCTATGGGACGGGATGCGGTTGGCGCCGCCACGACCTGCTGCGCCGCATGGGGCTTCGGGCTTTCTACGTAGTGAGGAACTGTGGAGAGAAAACAAAACAAATAGAAGAATCACGCAAGAAAAGACAAAATACCCGGAGGCCAACCTTTAGAATCGTGCTCTAAAAGCTCGCCAAGTGCAATTCCAGTTATACCGGCACGGTCCTTGACAAAAAAAAAAAAAAATCGACTTGGGATTGGATAAAGAGATTTGGATTCAGGCGTGTTCATATTGATTTTTGGTAATAAAGTGCCGTGCCGATCCTTTAATTTTTTTAGGAACACCACTTTGCATATATGCCTAGAAGAGTATATGGGCTCTGTAAGAGTAAATGGAAAGAGTAAGACTGAGAAAGAAGGCTATTTTGGGTTGAAGGCAAGCAGCGAAAACAGGCTCCGGGAGTCATGCTAGCCAAGATGCAAAGCAAGAGGGGCGCACAGAGATATTCTGCATGCTACTACAGGACTTTGTTCCCGATATGGGGAGAAATAAGAACACAAGCTAAACAGTAAGATTGCCTACTAATAAGGTGGAAGAAAAAACAAGTATCATAATGTTAGGAAAGCGTGACGTATTGCAAATGTTGAGGCCATTATGAGGTACAACTACTGTCCTTGCCATCATTAAGTATTCATAGAGTCGGCTGCCAAAAGCGACTAAGTTTGGAATAAGATTACACTCCCAACGACTTTACGATCTGCTGACAATGCATGCGACACGTGGCCCCGTTTCAAACCAGAAAACGGCAATACTCGGTTTGACCGCTTCACAAGGAATTACACTCGACAGACTGTCGATAGGAGTAGTCTGGCTATAGTTACACGCAAAGTCTTGAACTCAGCCGCATGATGACGGCATGAAGCCAAAAAATACGAGCACGTATACTTCGTATCACTGTATAAAACCCCGACAGCAATGATCGCACTGCTCTGCGCCGGCTGTGTTAAGGTATTTGAATTCAAACTATTGGTACCAGACACTGAAGCGATGTCTTGGCACCACCAGTGGCGACATTTGCGTAAGTTTCAAGACCATCGCTTTTGAGGCCAGAGCAAGAACGAACAGGCAAGGTGTTAGTGCAATGAATGAAGGCTTCAATCATCAACACCGTCTTCGCCCCACCGTTCTCAAGAAGCTCAGAAAGAAACGCACACTTTTTACTCACAATATCGTCTCTGTCTGTAGATATTGCTCACTCCAGCCGCGGACACGTTGGCGCCGCCTTCGTCTCGTGCGAGCTCGGGCTGTGCTGCGGCGTTGGAGGGCATTTGCTGTTGCTTGCGGAGAGCAACTTGTCTGTCACCAGAAGGGGAATCGTAATAAAGACATGAGTAGCAGTGTCAGCTTCCAATGGAGTCATATTTGTAAAACAGCGCGAACAACATCGGACAAGAACAAGAAAGACACGGGACGAGCTCTGCGGACGGACACGGGACGGGCGTGTTCTTGTCCGACGTTGTTCAGGCTGTTTTACAAATATTCTTATTTACCAACTAGACCAACTGAACGTTCTGCTAAGCAAGGGAGTCATGCTGCATGCACATCTGCATGACATTTAACGGAGCACATGACATGTCGATCATGTGACCTGACGTCATGTTATGCGGGTGACGGCCGCATTTTCTCGAGAGAGTTGGGCGCCTCATCACAACGGTTTCCGTTGAAAATACACCAAACATTAGTATGTCAATCATAATCAGGAAAAGTGCAGCAGTGTTATAACGTCATCACAACGGTTTCCGTTGAAAATACACCAAACATTAGTATGTCAATCATAATCAGGAAAAGTGCAGCAGTGTTATAACGTTGATTTCGAACGATGGCCACCGCGAAGTCTAAATTCAGCTGTAATTTCCCGGGAGCAGAAATAAATTGCACCAAAATGTATGTATGTATGTATGTATGTATGTATGTATGTATGTATGTATGTATGTATGTATGTATGTATGTATGTATGTATGTATGTATGTATGTATGTATGTATGTATGTATGTATGTATGTATGTATGTATGTATGTATGATGTATGTATGTATGTATGTATGTATGTATGTATGTATGTATGTATGTATGTATGTATGTATGTATGTATGTATGTATGTATGTATGTATGTATGTATGTATGTATGTATGTATGTATGTATGTATGTATGTATGTATGTATGTATGTATGTATGTATGTATGTATGTATGTATGTATGTATGTATGTATGTATGTATGTATGTATGTATGTATGTATGTATGTATGTATGTATGTATGTATGTATGTATGTATGTATGTATGTATGTATGTATGTATGTATGTATGTATGTATGTATGTATGCATGTATGTATGTATGTATGTTAGTGCAGAAGCAACAATCAGGAGGCTGAACATAACCTAGCAAAATCATCTAACGCTTGTATGTACGATAAAAAATATCGCGTGATTTCATATCAAATTTGTGGCGCAACCGTTCCTTATGCAGTGTTCAGACCTCTTCAGTACCATTTAGCGTCTATCTCCTAGTCAAGTTGGGAGGCTAGCCTGCGATAGGGATTTGCACCGACTTCATGTGCATCTTCAATCGTATTCCGTTAATTGTTAGTGTAGGTGTCAGCCGAGGTGAAGCAGACACTGTGTCTTTCTTTCCTTCCTCCCCAAAATCAAACTAACCAAAGACGTTAGGCGTATTGGCAAACTTTGTATGAGCTTCCCAAAGGCGAACCACCAAGTAAAACCATGCTAAACTATCCAAACAGTGTTTTCGCAAGTCTTAACCGCTTTAATTAGGGGTAAGCGGCAGCTAACTTTTTCCACACGACAAATGTACCCAGAAAAACAACATTGCCTTAAAGATGCGGCTTGAAGGTTAAGATTCAGTGTCGATGCTTAAAAGCTCACCATTTTATAGTTAGTGGGCACATAAACATGTAGAAATCGCTGTGAATCGCAGCCCTTCTCAAGCAACAAAAGTCCAGTGACGAATGATTAGTACTATAATAAAGCGAGAAATGCCGAAGCCAGGAGATGACAGACTGAATAAGCGCTGCCGTGCAACTGTACATTATTTCTGGAGACACAAACACATGTCTCTAAGAAGCAAAAAACAACAACAAAAAATGATGGGTAACTGTTATTCGCTCCCCTACTTGGTCCGCTTCCCGAAGTTCATACAGCACGATTAAATGTTACTCGACTTACTGTTCTTTCCATCTCTATATCCTTACTAGTGCTATGAAGAATAAACAAGAGTAGGAAACCTCGACATTGAGCTTCTCCGGCTAGGGTGGTGGCAGCTACGCCATTTTGTTTCGCAGGGTGAATTTCGACGTGCAGTAAAACTCACATGAAACCGCCCACTTCAGACGACCTAGGCGACGAGATCTTCTTATATACCTACTCTGGACACGAGCCTTTACTTCAGGCAGAAAGATACACGTGAGTGAATAAGGTCTACGCAATACATGCGAAACAAAATGGCGTCTCGCAATAGAAGATTGGTAACCACCACCATAACTGGACAGGAACTCTGTGCCGCTGTGAGACGACATGTCAGAAACAGGGTAACCTAAACTGCCCAAGTACGACGCGCGAAAAGGCCGCTAATACGATATGCGCATAGGGGTCGCTCGGTCGATGGTTCGGGCATACGTACACACAACAGGCGACGAGGCAGATGACAACCACGGTCACGGGGATCACAGCGAGGATTCCGAATCCGAAGGAAGATGTTCCTGCGAGGAGAAGGAAAGGAAAGGAAAGGAAAGCAGGACGCATTGGTTCGAGGAGATGTGCCCGCGTGTGGCTTTCTTGTTAAGGGTCATAATGCTGAGTACCGAGATGAAGCTTCAACACGTGTTGTGCTTTAAGCTCTTCCTGCCTGTGCAACAGAAACTACAGGCATACAACACTGGCTGGTTGAAAAGGTGTTTTAAAGGGCAACGCTGGAGGTTGTTTGACATTTGAATGTTCAGGTAACGATTTTACTGTAGGTTTTCTTCTCCTTCCTGACGATTTCTGCGAGGGCGCGCTGCAATAATTCATTCACGCGTAACTGATTTTAAAATGTGCAGTTTTCCTGGCTTCAGTTGAGACGATTTCTGCGGGCAAAACTGCATTTGTGACGTCATAAACATTATAATCCCCGTTACAGCCCACTCCCTGCATTATCATGAAATTTCGAGGCCTTAATTAGGCTGTCTCAGACATTTTGTGAACTGCTTCATGATTTCCATACTTTTTCCCTCCATACAATGTGCGTGTCAGTGTTTTCCAATACTGTATGTGACGTCAGTTCCGGATCCGGTGTGCTGTTTTTTCTTTTTAAATGTAGTTCCGCTTAGAATTTCTAAAAACGTTTTTTTTTTTGTTTTTGAGTCAGGACACATCAAGAAATGTAATGCAATCAATAACTAAAAATAATGAGAAAAAACAACAACACCGGAGTTGCCCTTTAAGCTCGCTACATTTACGCTTCACTTTTCGGGCGCTTCTATTGGTCAAATAATCGTATTATGTGGAACATAATACAACAAGACTGATGTCATTGGTCGATCGGATGGCTCACTGTGGACGCAGCTCCATCCGCCGAAGACGCTCCGCTCCTTGACCAGACCATCCTTGCAGTGGCAGGTTCCGTGCCAGCAGTATCCACGGTAACACTGGTGGTCCGCATGACACTCGCGGTCGGCCACAGCGGGCCAGCCACTCTCTCCTTCCTCCACCGGCTTCTGCGTCACTGGTGCTGCGGGCAATAGGCGCAACGGCAGGCTCCGTGTTAACCCTAAACATGAATCCCTGCCTTCTGGCGTCAAGCGGTGAGCTTCCTCTGGCTAAAAACAGTGAAAGTACTCAGTCAATGAAGGAGGAGGATAACAGCAAGAAGAATAAGATGAAGAAAAACATATTTAAGGCGTAATGAAAGACTCCATTGCCAGGATTCTGCCATGCAGCTTTTGTCTAGGCGTAGTTGGAATACTATAATTTTATGGTGTTGCCATGAAATTTACTGTCTGCCAAGCCCTGGCTCTCGTGAGAAAAAAAGGAGAGAAATACTTCTGAAAAAAAAAAAAAAGTATGGATATTATTCACCGTGTGGAAAAGCACCGACAGGCCAATTTAATTTTTAAATAATCGACCATAACATATTATACCTTATAATATTTTTCCGTTCTTCTTCTCTTCTTTCTCTTCTTTTTCTCCCACAGCAACCAGGGCCATATAATAATAAAGGGCCAATTTGTATAACCGCTACACTTGGTTTTATTGAGGTAAATCGTGTACAATAGACCGGTATAACCAATCTTGTATAAGTTTCATGGGACGCGGGATTGCATCCCAGCCTCGGCGGCCGCTTTTCATTGGAGGCGAAAAGCAAGGCGCCAGTGTGCTGTGCGATGTCAGTGCACGTTAAAGAACCCCAGGTGGTCGAAATTTCCGGAGTCCTCCACTACGGCGTCTCTCATAGCCTGAGTTGCTTTGGGACGTTAAACCCCACAAACCAAACCAAACCAAACCAAACCAAACCAAACCAAACCAAACCAAACCAAACCAAACCAAACCATTTTTTTATTACGGAGGCGCATGCGAAGGCGTGAACTTTGTCTGACAGAAATTTGAGCTTCTGCTGCTCCGGCTTCACAAATCAAGACGCGGCAAACATGAAACCACACGGGCATGCAAAGCGCACAGACGAATTCAGCTCCGAAAACAGAAGCATATCTAAACGTGACTGGCCGCCAGGGTCTCCTCTAGGCGTAGGACTTCTTTGGCAACCAACATTTTGGTTGTATTTTGCCGCCTGCTTCGTCTGATAAGAGTATGCTCGTCTCTTTGGAACAAAACATACTTCCAAATTCAAATATATAAATTCCCGTTTTTCAGCATCCAAGATCTTTTCAGCATCATGACGCTTGCACTTGCAAAAATGGGCTGTGGCGGCGGTACCCGTATTTCAGTTCCTGCTATTTTCTACCTTACAATAGCTTTATTTTTATTTTTGCAGTAATCTTATTGAAATTAGATGCTGGCACCGACTATCGACTCCAATTCATTTTCTATTCTCAGCCTTTAAAGGTATGACGTGACACCATCTCTAATGCCAATTCAACGCCGGATTTTACGTAAAACGAGGCCTTTAACCTGTCGCCTTAACAAAATAGAAAACACCGCTCGGTCATATAATCCCATATAAATCAAGTCGCAAGTAGTGCGTGTCTCTGTGAGTAAAGGTGAAAATCTATCGGAAGCTGGAACTAAGTGAAACTACATAGAGGGCGGTAGTTGAAAATAACGCGCGCTGCGGCCGCTGCGTGGGCTGAAGGAAATTGCACTTTCAGAGTTGCGGTTCAGAAAGCCACCGCTGAGAAGAGGAAACAAGGCCGCGCGTCGAGGGAGCAGCACACGCTAGGCTTAACTCCGCCTCGGCACGCATGCTCGCACGTACTGTGCTCGCACGACTAGGCACCGCAGTTCCAAGAAGCTCTCTCCTTCTCTACCCTACTCAAAAAGTCATTTGGAACGGCTCAGAGGGCAGCGAGCTTTCGAGGTGGTCGTCATCGTTCTGGAACACCGTGAAAATGGTGGACTTATGGAGATTTCGCGCGTTTTTTAACGGGAAGGGAAACCTGAGAGGTTCGTTCTGGCTCGCTGAAAAGCGGGCTTCGACTTTCGGCCCGTTTGACCGCGCGTGCTTGAAGGCGCTAAGCATTTTTTGAGCTCGAAGTTCACGCTTGCAAGTTTCCTAGAAATCCTAGCTTAGAAGAAAGAGAGAGATAGAGACAAAAGCACAAAATAGAAAAGAAGGTTGAAACGACTGGGAATCAGTAACAAAGGTCAGAATAGAAAGAAAGGTGGAGAGCGTTAATCAGAACCGAAATACAAGGGGTACTTGTAGAAACAACCCTAAGGTTCACCTCATTGAAATCCGTATTATACGCAGCAATGGAGCCATTTGCAACTTCTCTTATTGGGTGAGTCGCGAGTCCGAGTCCGGGTGAGTCCATTGGGTGAGTCGCGAAGCTGCGTTTGCACGAAAGGATTCGCAGGGAAAAGCCTGTTGCAGAAGAGCTTGTTTCAAAATCGCGCAGTTGAAGTATACTGAGCGCAAACGCGCTTCAGCGCAAACTTCTGATTTTCGGCCTCACTTCCGCTCGGAGCTAGACTGCCCAGTAGAAAGTCTTATAGCTAAGTTTGTGTGCTGAATGAGACTGCCGAACTTTGTTGATTTGCACTTATCCTTCAGGAACAAAGCTTTTGGAAACTTATCATGAGTGTTCAAATTGTCAAGAATTGATCCGCGAGAAAATGGCACAAAGACTAGCACTCCATGAGAGTTACTCTTGCCACTTTGTTGCGCACATGAAAGTAAGAAATACACCCTGACGCTTCGTAGGCCTAGCCGGAGCGGAGCTGCCAAACAAAGCGCGACAAGAAGTTTGCGCTAGCGATTAAGTTATTGACTAAGTGATCAAGTTAATTAGGTTCTCGCTTATGCAGTTTATTTGTTCGTGACCTTCACATGGTGCCATTCAGGGAATGAGTTAGGATTCGGGATATAAATGAACAAAAACATGCATGCTACAATTCAGCAACCCTTTGTCTCCTGAATTTAAAGTTGGCTTCTTTGCAGTTATAGTGGGATGTAGGCAGAGCACGCTTTAAAGGTAATGGCCACGCAATGGAAAATCTGGGTAGAACTGAACATTCCGCATTCCGCTGTTACTCGTGCCTAGATTGTGGAGACGTGAAAAATGAAATTTCTGCGAGCGTAATGAATTTACTAAAAATTTAAACATCCCACTGATCTCATTTGCGAGAGTCTAAGAGAGATAAAACTGTCATGCCTACGTGTATAATAACTGATAGCAAACTGTTATTCTTTTGTAATAGGTATGGCAAATAGCCCTGCATGTGCAACATGCGGGTGCGACGAGACTATAGGCCACATTCTTTGTGAGCTACCCACATACAGTGCGGAAAGAGAGTGTCTCTGCCATGCGCTGGAACGTGTAGATGGACGCCCACTGACTAAAATCAAGATTATAGGTACCTGACCGCGGCAATTGTCGGCGGTGAAGTCCTCCCAGGCACTGCTCCGCTTCGTGAAAACCACGGGCCTGATCTACAGGCTGTGATTTTGCTGTTATGTGACGTGATATGACTGTGGCGTGATATGACTGTCACGTGATATGATGTGACGAGATATGTCTTTGATCTGATATACTGACTTCACCCATCCCTCTTTTAACAATTACTTTTATATCCACTCACCCACTTCCCCCAGTAAAGAGTAGCAAACCGGTTTCTTTTGCCGGTTAACCTCCCTGCCTTTCCTCCTCCTCCTCATCCTTCTTCTCTTCCTCCTATAGGAAAATAACGAGCAGTAATTGTCACAATCCTCTGGGAACTGATTGATTGATTGATTTATAGGAAGGGAAAGGCGCGGTAATTGTCTCACTTGTTTTCTGTGGACACTTCAACCGCGTCGTAAGGGAAGAGAGGAAGGTGGGAGTGAAAGTGGAAAGAGGACACCCGTACCCGGGACGTAAGGAAAGAGAGAAAGGGGGGCCGTATCGGAGAGCTCTTGAATAATTTCGACCACCTGGAGACCCTTAACGTGCACTGACATCACACAAAACACTGACACATATACGATCTGCCTCAATCGGAGCGTGGCTACCGTGATCGGGTTTGAACCCGGGACTTCCAGCTCAGCAGCCGTACGCCTTAACCACTGAGCCCCTGCGGTGGATTATAATTATTGTCAAACTAAAAATTGCTTTGGTACCTGCTGGCGTTGCAAAGAGGGCGTCAGAGGTCTCAGTTGTTTCGGCGAGTGATATGGTAGTAAGTGAATTCACAATGGACTTTCTGCGTATCATGTAGCTTACACTGCTCCTAGAAGCGTATTGGTAGCGGCGAATTATTGATTACTCCGAGAATTTGATTTTGAATTCAGGGCATAAACAGAACTCTCAGTGCTTTGATAGCCCGTATCCTGCAGGGTGCAGATTGAATTGCAACGCAGACGCTGTGTTACGGTAAGGCATCACAATGACGCAAAACGTATGATGCACTCACGTGTCATCTACTGAAGTTGATGTGCTTATAGAGAATCACTGTCATGGCCTTAAATGACATGAAGGGAGGCTAGCATAAAATGTGGGAATAACTAGACGCAAGACGCAATACAAGATCCTCTCGCAGGCTTAGACACACTTTAAGCTGGGCGTAGTTTACGGTGCCGGATATGCAATTACACATTATTATGTATGTACTAAATAAAGCCAACTCTCTTTTAGAGTGTGAGGAGTTCATACGTGACAGAAGGCTTCAGCGGTTCTGAAAACCAATCAAGTCCACAGCATTTAGCCCCTACTGCAAAAACCTCACATCGTTTAAAGTTGGCTTCGTTGCATGCATACACAAGCTGAGGCAGAGCACGCTTTACAGTGCGGAGGCCTAAAGCATATGCTAAAGATTTGCTGCACGCTATCTCACCGTCTCCCGCTCCTTCCTTTTCTCCGATGTTCATGCGGGCGTATTTCGATCTGAGGACATTCAGTTTATGACTTTTAGTTCAACGTTTGGTCCGTGTGTGCAGTTTGGGTGGTGTGTGCGGTCCGTGGGTGCAATCTGTCCCGTTTTTCGTGCTTATTTCCACTTCATGACCACCTTTACTGGTGTTATGTCCTGCGGCCATGTCTTTAACAGATGCTTATTTTATTTTTTTTCACGTTCGTGGAATACAGAAGTATCAAGCCTTCCCCGCGTACGTACCTTCCTTGCACAAGTACGGGCTGTGGTGTCCGTAACGGCAGGCGCAGATCCCTTCAATACAGTGCACCAGCTCCGGGTTTTGGCACTCAAACTCCCCCGAGCACTGCGCCCCAATTGGTTCTGCGAATAGACGCAACACGTTCACATGAGATAAAAACTTCTATTAGTTGGCGCAGAATTGCCTAAAATATCAATGCAGATTCAGTTAGAGACAGAAATGTGCATTTAGATTGGAAAAGTGCAATAATAAACATACAAAACTAGTACTTTTTTAGATGATACCTGTAGAGACGTTATTGGCAACCAGTATGTAACAGTTCGCCCCTTCACATTGCTTTCATATTTTTTGGCGCCTTTCCGTGACTGGGTTTTATTTCCTGGGGGAAGAGGAGGGGATCACTTCATAGGACGCAGACAACGCCGACATCTAGCAATAAAGTGTTGTGTCAGGCCCCAGGTCCCCCTCCCCCCTTAAGCCCGTAAAAACAATGTAACTGGTTGTTCTTTTCGTTTTCTGCCAACATTGATCTGAACTGTAAGCTTTCTGTCCTTATGCTTGCTTCTGTGGTCATTGCGAAAAATGCTAGATCGCATGCTTTGGCCGACCTGTCACAAGCAGAACCACCTGTTCTTTAAGTTACCCCGCACTTTATCCTTTCCTTTAAGCGAAGGAAAATAAAATCTGTAAAAGAGCTGTTTACACATCTGAAATGTTCTGCTGCATTTGTGGTGTTTTCAGTTCTCCTTTTTATTTTTAAACTATAACTTTTATTCTTGTTGACATTTGCATTTTCGCAAGAATGCTTATGAAGCAACAATGTACGATTTGTAGAACGCGCACGCGCGCACTCATTAACTCACTCACTCACTCACTCACTCACTCACTCACTCACTCACTCACTCACTCACTCACTCACTCACTCACTCACTCACTCACTCACTCACTCACTCACTCACTCACTCACTCACTCACTCACTCACTCACTCACTCACTCACTCACTCACTCACTCACTCACTCACTCACTCACTCACTCACTCACTCACTCACTCACTCACTCACTCACACTCACACTCACTTCATTCATTCATTCATTCATTCATTCATTCATTCATTCATTCAGACATGACCGTGCAAACGTTCATGCACATGCACAATACGCACAAAATGTTTAGGCATGTTATATTTTCTGTACACCGAAATGTTTACGGCATGTTGAGTTTTAATTATGAAGTGCGTTTACCTCTTTCACGCACGGCAAACCCATGCGAACATAGCTCAGGGTCGCGATTAAGCCCAAGCCGGATTTAAAGCTTGTATGGAATCCGGAATGTTTTAAAACATTCAAAAGTTTTCAGTGATAACTTCATTTTGAAGCTTTCAGAAAAAAACGTTTGCTTCGTCGTCGAGGGTTGGTACCATCAATGGGTAGTGCGGAAAAGGTCTACGTCTTTCATGGACGAAATCTTATGCTTACATGTTTTTTTTTTTTTTTTTCAGAATGGCGAGGCTGCAATGTTATGTTTTAAATTTGTTCTTTTCCAAGGAAGAGCATGAACATAGCAGCGGTTTTTCTTTTCTCGTTTATATTAGGTTTGCAGGCGTTGGCTAAAAATGCAAATTTTTATGGCGCGAAGAAGATCTAGTTTAAGCCTAAATACTTCTGTTGGCGAATGGTCAAAAGTTAAAATAAAAGGGATGGTATCTCACATTGCTGATGCAGACCGTCCAAGTTAAGGGCAATGTTACATCTTGCTGATTAATATTCAACAAGCCTAGAAAGCATAGAACGTGTAAACTCCTGTAAAGTTTTGTGTTGATCGTTCTTTACCCGTGATGAGATGAAATATAATCAGCTAATTTTATAAGAATGCCTCCCAACAGAAATGTTGCTCTTTTATTGGTGCAGTTAATTGTGAATTTTTGTTTCCCCACTTTCCAGGTTCGCTACCCCTCCGTAAATGTTTGAACAGAATGTTTTTGAGAATTCACTTCTCTTTGTCATAAAATGAATGCGTGAGCCTTAAAGAAATAAAATGTTTCAGAAGAGGTATAAGCAAGTCTATTGTTGTTTTTCAATGCTGAGCTTCTAGTGGCAATGGTTTAGGCGTCTATGAATTTTTTAAAATTAACTTGACTAAACTAAAAACGAACATAGAACATGCTAAACCTTTAAATTTTAGTTCTCTACTCAAGGCATCAGGGTACAGAAAAATAATTACATGTCAAAGGGTTGTGGGGAGAAGACTGGCGACCAGCACATGAAAACATTAGCTCAGCCCAATACTCTTGCCTGATTTGCCGCAACCATGAATGCAACATGTACGTCATTCCCCAAGCCAGTTTTATGCCCTTCAACGCGAGTGCACATCCTCGATACCGAGTCCCACAAACCAAGCACGTCTTGGAGGCTCGCATTCTCTCGATCGCGTTTTTTTCTCATTGGATTTTCGCAGTCGCTTCTTCTATGCATTTCCAATCCGGTGAGCCCATTCTACCATCCCTTGATTTTTTCGACATCGCAAGCGCATATTGTGTAGTGCTGCATCGAGGAGAAAAATGCTTGCTAGGCACATATATTGCCTAAATATTTTATTCTCTATAGCGGAAGCGCCTCGTTTTTTGCCCCCTTATTTTTCATTTTTACTTTCTCGTGGGCCCTTTCTGAAGGAATAGGACCCGCTTCGGATAAAGCGGGAAAACAACAGGACGTCAAGACGGCGGCATTACACATCGGAAGTCGGAAGCGGAACCACGCTTGTTCTGGGGATCACACGGTGGCGTAGCTTACGCTGCCAGAGAAGCTCGGAACTCGACTCTTTCCCTTCCTTTTCAGCCTTCCGATAGGAAACGCCGGCTGTTTTCGTGACTCGATCAGATTGGGAGCGCCTCCGTCTGAAGCTGCGCGTGTTTTCACAACAAAGTCTGTTTACGTTTCGGCGGCGCGTGGTAGGATCACATGGAAAGAGGGATGGGAGGCGGGCGGGGGGGGGGGGGGGGGGGCGTCGTCAGTACGAAAACAAGCAAGTTCCGAGTGAAGTCACCGCCTTGGTAGTCTGTACGACACACGTTGGTGTGTTAACGAAACTGTTGTCATCGCACTGAAGAGACGCATCTGTACTTGGGACAACTCGAGCAGTAAATGACTCATTGTTCCGCTAAGTCACTCAATCGCTTAATACGTCACTCGCTTATTCCGTGAACCGATCTCACGTTCGACCACGCACGCACTCGCTCACTAAGCCACTCACCAACTCACGCACCGACTCCACCACTGTCCACTAGCTTGCTCACTCATTCACTCCGATATTCAACTACTCGCTCGCACATTCACTCAATGGCTTGCTTTCTCGCTCACTTTACTCATTTGCTCAATTACTAATCACTCACTCATTATTGCAGGCTAAGCCAGCTGACTCTCAGCAGCCCTCTGCTGGGTTTAGTGGGCTAGGACACTTCAGATCTTTAATCGCTTGGTTATATTTAACACGCCTGGTGTTAATTATTATCATGATAAATTCAATTATTATTGCATTCAATTCAGTGCAGAGGTTATTTGTGCATTTTTATGCGCGCATCTGAACGGAAGAACAGGAGTTGAATTTGAGCTGGAAATCTCATCTCGATGACCAGAAGCAATAACAAATGCTTCAAACTGCATTTCTTCTGAACACCTATATCGTGTTCGTAATGGTGTCATTTACTCTGTATTTGTGTTCATTGTTTTTTTTTTTTCCACTTTTCTACGGTCATTTACGTTGCGCTGTCCGAAACAACCGCATCTGCGGCCACGCGTTCTATACCGCACCGCATCATTTCCGACCGTCCGATGTGCTTTTGATGCACTCGGACATCCTATGACGTCAGCAAATTCAGAGCACGTTTCGCGCGTCATCTTCGGAGCCACTTAGTTCCGGCTCGAGTCGCCAGCGTCACCAATTTGCCGATCTAGTTTGCTTGAGACGACGAGTCTACCTTCGACGTAGAGTCCAGATATGCGTGCTTTCTTTGGCGCGGACGGCGACAACCTCTCACGACAGGTCTGCCCGCCGCACACGCGGCACAAGACCCCGAGCTTGCTTTTTTTTTTTTTTTGTTCTATGCTGCGCAAACTCTACTGGTTCCTTCTAGCTGCGCATTTGTCTCTTAGTCCCTGTCCGCAGGCCCAAGTTGGAAGATGTGTTGTCAATACATGTCGCGGTGTCAACAGGAAAAGCAATACGAGCTCTCGCTAACCCTAGTCGAGAGTTGGTGGCTGTCCTACTACCCTCGTGCTCATTGGCTTTTGCTCTTTTCTAGACAGGAAGCACTCTCCGAGAAGGCTGCTCGCTTTCAGGGCTTTGCCTGCCAAAGGAACGAACAAGGTTCATGCGTGCCTTGTTTCACTCGTTTTCGATGTTATCTGACCTCCTCTCTATCACTGCCTATGCTTTCTTATTGCGCGGTCAGAACTAAACGGTGTGGTCGTGGGCATGTTAGCGCACCGGAAAGTAAAAAAAAAAAAAATGGGGAGATACTTTAGCTCCCCTTTTCACGGGTAAATCCCTTTCTGGATCCTCGTTTACATACATCTACTTTGATTATCACGTCACTAATCTCTGAATTTATGCCTCTATTATCTCCCACATGTTGGTTAGCGTAACTTGCAAGCTGCCACGTTACGTGAAATACCAGCCTACATAAGTATGAAGTCCCGCTTTAAACAAGCCCTACGAAACCGCCTACGGGGCCTAGGAGTGCATTAATGTCTTACTCGGGAATATAGGGTCCGGGTTTGATTCTCATCTTGCCTCCCTGTCTCAAAGGAGAAGTGCGAATTGGCACCTCAAGTCAACTCGGCTAAGTCACGTGGTCTTGTGACGTCACAGGATCCACCGCCTAATGGGTGCTTCCCTATGTTACCTGGCACTTGACAGAGGCTGGGTTCCTGTAGAGCGAGGAAAATGCACTGCAGCGCTTTCTTGACGCACCGATAATTCATATTTTTCTGCCATTGTGATTGACTAGCCAACCTTAATGCCTTAAAGGAGGATACTTGAGCATGCTTCCCAGGCACAAATTAGGTCATTTTTATAATGCCGACTGCAGCGTGCAGCAGCCGGGTGAAACGTATCGGTGACAGGTATGGCATCGGTTAGAATAATTTCGTCAGTAAGAATCCCGGTTGCAAGATTAGTATGCCATGTCTTTACTCGGCATAAGTGTGGTAGGCTAAATAGGCGTTACCACAATTCGCAAACACGTGGAAAGGGCGCGAATTGTAGTGCAGGTGCCGCTTTTTCTCAATTTTATATACTGCTCAATCCGCTTCACAAAACGCTTAATTCAGCACTACTTAACTACAGAAAAGCAGCAAAACAACCATCGGGTCAAATGGGCTTTTATGTATATTCTCTGTCCGCGCTTTGCAATCATTTCACTGCAGTGACATTAAATGCTTCGACCAGTGACTTTTTTTGCATATTGTTTTTGAAGCGCGAAGGGAATTGTTCGGTTACATTTCATCTAGATATCAAAGTTGATTGTATTTGTCTTTTCGCACGTGTATTCTTGTTTCGTAGTGTTCTTCCAGCTTTTAATTTATATTCGTTCTCTGATTTTTCTAAGTGACTCTTGCCTGTGTTTTTATTTTATTGGATAATTATTGCACCAAGCTTCTCGTTATATGTCTGGAAGAAGGCCTGTAGTATATATAAATAATGAATGATCAGCATTCGCATTCGAACGCTTGTACCGTATTCGACTTGGACTACTGATATGCCTTTTTTTTTTTTTTTTACATTTAGCCATACTGCAGACCTTTTTGATTTTTTTGTGTACCTAAGCAGGGCTGTAAGCAATAATTAACTAGTAAAATAAAACAAAAGAAACTGAGTCGGATCACAGGGCGGCGGGATGAGATCGCAGGATTAAAATGGCTGTTTTGATTTACGATCTTAGCGCGCCACTGTGTGAACCACACTAGAACCAATAGTCACATTCACAGCCATCGCCTGAACTGGGTCTCCTTAAGAAGCAATCAGTACAAGCGGTTTCAGGAGACTTGAAATACTGTGCAACACGGGCTCCTCGAACTCGTACAGAAGTGGCATAAAGACCGCAGTCTTCTTTTGTCTGGCATGACTCTATGCCTACCAGCTCTATTAATTACAACGAGCGTAAAAATCAAATTTAGTTCGTTTTCAGTTTGCAGGAGATCACGATGCTATTTCAGTTTATAGTTAAAGCCTTGGTTTTAGTCACGGTGTTCTTTTTAGAGAGAGAGAGAGAGAGAGAGAGAGAGAGAGAGAGAGAGAGACAATTTGACTAACTATTATTTTTTTACCAACCAAGTTATAACTGCATTTATATTCATAACGACGTTAGTCCAGTTGCGGGAGCGAGTACGAAGTTGTTTACGACATTAGGATTCATCGGCGTGCACCGGCTGGCCGTGTTATATATTTAGGTCTTGCTTTTGCTAAGTTGGTTCGCTATCTCGTTTATCTACTTATTCGTTTATGCAACACTACAGACTTATTTATGTAATTATTTTTATTCATACAATAATGCATTTATTTAATTTTTATTTTACCCTTAAATGGTCCTAACAGTGTGTTGCATGAGGAGTTGAGCGATCGAAGTAGAGAGGCATCGAAGCAGAGAAGATTATAGCAAAATGTAACTTTAAAATGTATCAAGAACACAATAACACTAAACGTGCTGCATTAGTCCTTGGTGCTCTTTTTTACTTTAGCAACAAATTATTCCATTCCGCTATCGTGCGAGAAAAAAAAAAAGGAAGACTGAAAGCATCTTCTCGCGCAAAGATAAGGGGTTAATGACGGGGTGACAGGGACGAATAGGCCGCGTTTCATAATGTCATAAGTATGATGGAGGGTCATTTTCTAGTTCATGATTACGAAGTAAGGTAAGAAAGTTAAGGTTTTCTGCTTCAAGCTTTAATGGTTCAGTTTTATTAGTTTTCATCAGCTTTGTTGCGAAATCAGGCGATGAGGGCTTAAAGTAAATGAATCATTTATTTTTCTTTGAGTCCGTTCGAGTTTAATGTTAATTATTACGTACGGATCTCATATTAGGCATGCATACTCACGTTTCTATCTGGTCAGAAATGGTTAGCAAAAGCTAAACAAGTAATTTTCCGTTGCTCTCGGTGTTTCTTGAAATTTATGTTTGAGGAAGCGAAGTTCAGGCATTGCGGAAAAAGATGTTTTCAATACGAACGTTCCAAGATAGATTACTAGTGAGTGTAAAGCCTAAGTAACGATAGTTACGGACTTCCGCCTAGCTAGTGAGAACAAAAGAGTGAAATCATTTCGCGGATAATTAGTAGGAGGTCCGAGATTTCAGGTTTTAATTTGATCCCTAAGTTAATGCATCATTTGAGTATGTCATTCAGTGACGCGGTAATGTTAGCTTGATCACTGATGGAGACACCTTGTTGGTACATACTATAGTCTCTATCTGTGCATTTTATCTGTACTTGTATCTGTAGATAACTGCATCTATGGGCCATAAAACTCCGTTCTAATAGTATTGTAGTGAGCCATGGCTTGCGATGACGATGGTACGCCTCGCATTCTTGCCAAGTGCTAACAGATCGGGATCGGACGTTTGTCGACCAAATGTCGGTGACTCACAGTACCTCTCCCATCTGGCTTCGTGGGACCTGTTAAAATATATGTCTGGAGAAACAACATCGACTCCGCCTGAACGATTTTCTTAACAAATTTATATTAACGAATCCCACGCGGCCAGAGGGGAGCGGAACGTGCGCCGCCAACATTAGGTCGACAAGTGTCCGATTCCGATCTGCCAGAACTTGGCAAGAATGCAAAGTTCGCATCGCACGCCATGGCCCGCTACATTATTGTCGATACAAATAAGAAAAAAAAGTAACAGAGCGATGACCCCTGTTGTGCACCGGAAGTGACAGGCAGACAGCCTGGATTTGTAATTTTTGTCCGCGGTCACAAACTGCCTGCGCTTCGCTAAATAATGCACGACACAGTATATAATTATGTTTAGAAGAATGAGCGAAGTTGTTGAACGACCTAGTCATTACAGACTTTATCGAAGGCTTTATTCAAATTCAGAAAGAATAAGTCTATCTCACCAGAACACGAGTAAATTATTGATGATGTGTGACTGTCAATTGGCCTTTTTAAAATCCGCTTTGAAAATTACGTGATTCAGCTCTGCTAAAGTTCCTTACACGGGCAACTACAGCGTCTCCGATTAATTGGTAACGAGAGGACATTAAAGAAATGGAATGGCAGACACGTGGCGATCTGACTCGGGTATTATTGAAGCCTCTTTTTCTTCTCTCAGCGAAAAATATCTGGTAGCAAGAGAGGCAATAGTTTCACGATCCTTCGAAACGCTACTAAAGCGTACGTAACCTGAAACTGCCAAGGCATATTGCTTCGTAGTTTACTAAAGAAATATGCGTACTCAACCGAGCATAGCAAAAAATACGGCATGGAGGAACAGAAGGGTACAGGCGTCAAATTCGTATAAACTGGAATCAGCTGACACAATAAACAAGAAATAGTACGAACTAAATCATACATGGGCTCCCTGTAGTCTCCATTTCCCCCCACAGAGGCTAGTGGTGCAGTTCATATTGCTACATCGACCGCCATGGAACTGGAGTGAGACTGGGGCAGAAATAGACTCCTGAATGCAGAACACAACTCCTGTGCGGAGGGCGCGGCTTTTATATTGGTCGAGACATAAAGGGCAGCAGGCCACTTCCGCGTTTCGTCGTCCGTTGGTCCGTCCGGGTCACCGGCGGGTACGCGCGTTGAACCCTGACATTTCGAACGCGTGCGCCGACGCTCCACAGCCTCTCCTCCTATATCTCCATCTCTTTCCAGTCTCTCTCTCTCTCTCTCTCTCTCTCTCTCTCTCTCTCTCTCTCTCTCTCTCTCTCTCTCTATTTAGGGCGCATACGCACGCTCGAGCTCCCTCCTTCCGTATGATCCTCCTCTCCTCTCCCGGCTCTCTCCTCTCTTTCTCCATCGGCGGTTCCAGGCAGCTCAGCGCCGCTTCAAGTTCTTGGGTTTTGAACGGAACTCTCGCCTACGTTGCGCAGCTCTATGTGTTTGTCGTAGTGGTCTATACCAGGAGTGTTCGAGGGAGAGCGGGGTAGTCGCTTCGGTTCCTATGTACCGCGCGGATTGAAAGATATGAGCGAACTACTACGTCACGCGAACGTCATTCGCTACGCACCGCTTTCTCTCTCCCCCTCTTTCTCTCCCTCTCTATTCCGTTTTCTCAGGCAGACAGCTAGTCGTGGTTGTCGATCCTGCCCGCTTTTATCCCATCTTTCCTCCTAGCCGTCGCTTTTATCTCCTTCCTCTCCATCTTCTCTTCGTTGACGCACTTGCTGTTCATTGGTTATTGTTTTTTTGCCGTCACCTGAAATGTAGGGCATCCGTCCGTCGGATAATGTTCCGCGTCATTATTTTCCCGCGCATATGGAGTGAGCGAAGCGCATCGTGGTTCTAAGAATAAAAAGGATGGATCCAATTTGACATGAGTAATATTATATGAGATCCAGTGCATTGACAGAAGTTGGATAGAAGGCCTGTATCCTCATATATATATATATATCATGTGCTTTATTCCGATTATATTACATGGGGCAACAGCTGCTGCTAGGCAGAACGAATTTGTATGCTTCATTTTCCACAAATAAAAATTAGTAAATCAAAGGAGATCCAAGGAAAGGAAGGAAAAAAAAAAGATAGAAAGGTGGAATAAAGGAAAGAAGGATCAGAAAAAATGCATGAATAAATATGCAAAAATGATGAAATGTAGAAAGAAGGAAAATATGAAAAGAAGTTTGCACGAAAAGAAGGTTCGGGACCTCCTCGTTAATGGGCCAACTGGGATTTAGGTGCGTCTTCTTTTCGTTGAAGCACAAATGCAATTTTAGCTCAAACTTTCTTGAAACATCAGGAGGGAAGTGAGACGTTGAAGCCAAGCGTGCAATTACCCGCATAAATGCCTGAATACGTGCTTGTATAATTTCACCCTAGCGAAGAATTACTTACGTAAGAAATGCATACCTCTTGTCAATTTCTTAGTGTGGGCATCAGAAGCGAACGCATGGAACACCATAAGTTTGCTCATCATAAGTTTCATTATAATCCATTCATCGAACAAATACAGGAGAAATGAGAGCCTTCGTTACGAGATACGTAAGAAGGGTGCCAACAGCAACTGCCACATAGGAAAGCATAGGAAATTTTCTATGGGGGTACTGAAAAAAAAAAGTGATGTAATTGCGGAGGTAAATGAGTGATTAGAAAGTAAAAGAAAGAAAAATCTTCTTAAGCGCGGGGAGTCCGAACCCACGACGTGTATATTCTCCGTCCGGTGTGCTACCAGCTACGGCTATGGCTGGTCAGTGTTCCACTTTCTTGAGCATTGATGTTACGTGTGACCTGTCCTTCAGTATTCCCCAGCTCTATTCTAGCCCCTAGCGGCCGACGTCCCATAGTTACACCGGAAGCGAATTCGGAGGTAGTGGGTTCGGATATAATAAAAATTCGCTTGAAACAGAGGACAAACTAATTGAAGACAACATGAGCGCTATTGCTACCAACTAACGTTCTATTGCACGCGGAGAGAACGTTAGTTGGTAGCAGTAGCTCTAGTATTGTGTCCTGTTCTTGTGTCCTATCCTGCGCGCGAATTTCAATTATGCTGAACAATAAACAACTAGCCCAATTTCAAGCCTTGGTGGGTTCAGGCCACACCAACCGAAAGTGGTTGTTTTTTCTTGTACTTTATATTTAATTGATTATCTCTTTACATTGTATTGCTTGATAAATGCAAAAAAAAAAAAATGAAGACCCCTATGTCTTCCTTTGTGTTGCTGTTGGCTCCGTTATGCATTGGAAAAAAAAATTACTACACTTCATTGATGGGAGTCTCAATCTTTAGAGCGAAACATCAACATCGCCTATATGCATGCTACTCACATCAGAGACAAGAGGAAATATTCTGATTCATACCCACTGAATCTGGTTCTACATACGTTCCTGTTCTAAGTGGAACGTTGGAGATGTTCCACCTATAAGAGATATTTTATAAAAGTTTTACTCATATAAAATAAAAATAAATAAAATAAATAAATATAACTGGAACATATTTCGAACCAGATGAAGAGTGTAGATAAGCACCACGCTCTGTTGGCTAGCGATTTCACAGTCTTCTTTCACAGTCTTCGTTTTAACAAAATACGCTAGGAAATGCTGTATAGTGAAATAGACGTTTTTTACGTGGGTTTGTGACTTTCTCACCTCCTTGCATCTTCCACCCTCCCCCTTTAATCGCCCATTCCCCTTCCCCAGTGCAGGGTAGTCAACCGGAACTCATTCTTTCTGGTTAACATCCCTGCCTTCCGCCCCCCTTTTCTCCTCCTTCTCCTTTACGTGAGTTTCAGGTACCTTGATAGTAACTGTTGACTCGACATGAGACAAAACAACGCATCGAGTTAAGAAAAACAACTGCACGGTAAAAGTAGACGGACAGAAAGACATCAGCTTGGATGTAGAAACAAACCCGAATGGATGAGGCTTTCGCAGACGTGAAGGGAGTGAACCCGGCTAGTGCACGTCATTCGCACAAAGGGCGAGCAGCTGTCTCCAAGGATGACAGATCGGGCACCGACGTAAAAAGGACGTCGTCTGCAGTGTCAGGGGGACCCGTGTAGGAACGGTGTGGTTAGGAAGTCTGCTGGGATGTAGGTGGCTTGAGTTGCCGCAAGAGATGATTTGTGACATGCCTAATCATAACGAAGATGGCGGAGGCAGTGAACTGCACAGGTGAAAAAATTCGCTGGTAACCGGTGACTGAACGCATCTCTATTACAATTTGGCTGTTTTTAATGTGCATTTGCAGAGCGAAACGCAGTTTGCTGCATAAAGGCAGTGACGTTGAGACAGCCAGTGTAACATCCAAGTCTTTCTACATAACTCAACATATTCTAGCACTATATTCAAAACTGACTGTATCCGTGGCTTTTTTATGTCCAGCACTTCGTCCCGAACGATTGTCTTACATATAAATGCTACGTGTCCTTGTTCAATTCGAAAAGCAGTGTATCCCTTCCTATGTGTTGCCCAACAGTAATTTTCAAGCAACCATTTACTCTCGCATTCAAATACAACGCATTGCTGTAGCACTCGAAATGAATTTTTTTGTCTCAGTGCTTTTGTACAATAGTAAGAACTCTGCCACCCAGTATTGCAGGCAAATACAGTGTATTCCATTTCCATTAAAGACACACTTCGCAAAACCCATGTTAGAGTCAAATACAACGTCCTCTGGTTCCATTCAAAATGCAAGGTATCTGTTTCTATGTTCTGTCCAATAATAAGTCTTGCATTTAAATGATACGCGTTCTTCTGTCATCGTACTATAAGCACTGTATCCATTCCTGTGCTTTGTACAATACCACGTCCAAACAACCCTATCGTGCAGTAAAATGCTAAAACTTCAGCACCATTCGGAACGAACTTTATCGGTTCCTATATTTTGTGATACATCGTGTCCGAAAAAGGTGTATTGCATCGAAGTGCAACATGAAGTTATCCTAAATGCGGTGTATGCATTCCTATGCTTTGTCCAACCCCATGTTAGAAACTACTCAATCTTGCACTTGATTGGTGCGTCTCTTTGAACAATTTGAAACACACTGTAGCCGTCTCTATGCTTTGTCTAACACCCCGTCCCAAATAGCCCAGTCTTGATTCCGAATGTTACGTGTGCTTGAGCCATTCGGAATGCACTGTATTCTTCCTTACGCTTTGTCACACACCACGTCCAGAGCAGCTGTTCGCATCCAAGTGCACCGTGTTTTTGTGACGTTCGGAACGCACTGTTTCCGTCCCTGTGCCTTGCCCAACCCTTCTTACATGCAAACGCTACGTATTCGTGTGCCATTCGAAACGCACTGTATCCATACCTATGCCTTGTCCAACGCCATGTCCAAAACTACCCAGTCGTGCAGTCAAATGCGAGCAACCCTGCGCAGTCAGAACGTCACTGCATTTGACTGCACGACTAGGTTGTATGACTAGCAAGCAGACGGAACATTCGGATGCAAGACTGAACTATTTGGGACGTGGTGTCAGTTAAAGCGTAAAACGGTTACAGTGTGTTTCAAATTGTTCAAAAAGACGTAACAATCAGGTGTAAGACAAAGTAGTTTCTGACGGGGCGTCCAACAAAGCATAGAAATGCATATATTGCATTTAGGATGACTTCACGTCGTAATTTGATGCAAAGTACCTTTTTTCGACACGATGTATCACAACATATAGAAACCGATAAAGTGCGTTTTGAATGGCACAGAAGTTATAGCATTTGGCTGCACGGCTAGGCTCTTTGGACGAATCATAGGAAAGGATATACTTCGTCTAGTACGATGACAGAAGGACGCGCATCATTTAGATGCAAGACTGAGCTGTTTTGGGCTTTTTATTAGACAGAACATAAGAACTAATACAATAGATTTTTAGCGGCCCACGAGGGCGCTGGATTCGACTCTAACATCTCTTTTTGCGAGATAATGGAGAAGTTATAAAGACCGACTCAGTGCGTTTAAAATGACACGAGAATACTCTATATTTTCAAATGAAGAGGCGTCCGTGTGTTGTGCGATGTCAGCGCACGTAAAGATCCCCAGGTGGTCTAAATTACTCCGTAGCCCTCCACTTCGGCTCCTCTTTCTCTCTTTCCCCTTTCACTCACACCTTCCTCCCTTCCCTTACGGCGCGGTTGCGGTGTCCACAGAAAACAAGTGAGACAGCTACCGCGCCTTTCCCTTCCTATAAATCAATCAATCAATACTCTGTATTTGCTTACAGTACTGAGCAACAGTGGACGTGGTATTGTACAAAAGCATTGAGTAGAATAAAGGCAAAAGTGGCGGCTTACTTGAAAATTGCTGTTCGACAATGCATAGGAACGGATACACTGTATTCCGAATTGAACAAGAACACGTAGCATTTTTATACAGGACAGTAGTTCGGGACGAGTTGCTGGACAAAGAATATTCACGCATACAGCCCGTTCCGAATAGTGCAATAATCCGTTAGATTTGGAAGGAAGACTTGGCTGCTACAAACCCGGTGTTAGACAAAGCATGGGATGAATGCGGTGCTTTCGAATGATGCATTAATGTGGGCTTAAGAAAGCGTCGCATGTTGTTGGACAAAACACAATGGCGGGAGCATGTGGACATATATATACAATTGAGCTGGAATTAATGATGTGTTGTTGATAGTCACGTGCTCTTATGTGAGAAACCTGAAATACTCTAGTGTTTTTGCCCCCACGAAGATGTACACATGAGGCGGTCTTGCGGTGCAGTGTCATGCAGCAGAGGGTCATTTGTCGAAAGTTTGCTACGGACATTTATACAGAATCTATAGACCTGACCATAATACGAAGTGTATGTATTGGGTACAGAGTGCGAATTACACAAACACTGGCATGACATGGGACGCATAGAACTGATTACGCGTGACAGATTATCGTGACTTAGCGGATGTTGAAAGAAGAGAAATTTAGCCGGTTCCGCCGAAGATAAAATGAGAAAATTTGGGTTGACTGAAAAGCTGAGCCTGTCGGTGGAAGGAGGTAGGGAAAGATCGATAGACGAGTCTTGCAATGAATTTCACTCAGCTAACATAGGTGGATGATGTTGATGACCATGACCGAGGGCGCATCAAGCTTAATTGAAGCAGCTGGCGGACGCTTTTTATTGGGCAGGCTGTGATCGAGCCTTTTGTTAGCCGGCGCTGACGGCCCAGATTGTTCAAGGTATCCGTGTTTTTGAGCGAGTTATCTCCGTTTCTCTCTTGCTATATTCTTGAAGCTTATCTGATGCTGACGATGGAGGTCAGATCGATATTGGCAGCTGCACTGAAAAGATGATTCTCTCATTTCTGATTATGGCGCGAGCACCTTAGCTAGTGGCAAATATGAAGCAAGTGAAAATTTTTGTCCAAGCGGACGTAATTAGGTAGAAGTCTGATACTTTATTTTTGCTTCTTATATACTTCGGATTTTCAATGCTTTGTCTCTGTAGTGCACTGAACTGATAGTTCCAACAAACTATCCAGTACTTCTTCACCTCTTTGCTATGCAGTTACATCAAGTGTAACTGCCATGAAGAAAACATTAGGCCTAACTTCACTTGCATCACGGCGAACAATTGCACGCCAGTGTCTCTTTCACAAAATGTTTCGTCATGAGTGCATTCGCAACGAGCTACTTTTTCCCCCTTCATATATTTCACGCCGCACTGATCACATACATAAAGTAGGTATTTCTACATGCAAAACTAAAACTTTTTTGGATTCTTTTATTTCTTGCACGTCATATGACTGGAACCATGCCCCTTCCTTCTTCAATTGCCACAATTTCTGAACCTGCATTGTTTCGGTCTGCTGTTACAGTTTGTATTGCCTAATATATATATTTTTAGTGCCTGTTAAATTTTTGAACACTTATTCCAATTGTTATGCATGATTTGGTAGCTTATTATCTTCTTGCTTTGTATTGTCAGTATTTTATGTATTACCCACTTCCCTATGTAATGATTTGCCCTGAGGGTACCATAAATAAATAAATAAATAAATAAATAAATAAATAAATAAATAAATAAATAAATAAATAAATAAATAAATAAATAAATAAATAAATAAATAAATAAATAAATAAATAAATAAATAAATAAATAAATAAATAAATAAATAAATAAATACGCACGGATTGGATGCTGCTGTACCCACCCTTAAATTTCAAAGAAGTTTTTTCCCGTCGTCGACTTCCTACTGCACAACATACACTCACATAATTTGCCCAAAAGTGGTTTGGAACTTCTCTTGCCAGGCGCCGCTTTCAATAAGGGAGGTTAGACGTCATGTGTTACTGGGCAGAAGAGGCAGAGATGCTTAGACAGGAGTTAAAAATTAGAAGGTTGATGGATGTCTAAGTGAATTTTTGAGCAAAAGTACTTTTGCATGGTTAAATTTTGTGCCGCATGAAATAGACGATTGTTAAAAATTTGTGAACTTTTTCTGTTCAGCATTACAAGGAGTTATGCTCATAAAGACCATCTATTCTTAAGGTAATCGGCTATGGCAGCTGTTGCTTAAACGTTAATCCTCAATTTGTTACCTTGCTTGAAGACGAGGTCTATACAGGTGTTGTATAAGGGTCATATGAGGCGAAGACGACGCTGCGGCTGAACGGTGCTTGTGAGTTATTGCCATGTGAGAGGAAAGAAGAAAGATTTTTGCGAGAAATGGAAAAAAAAAAATAACAGTTAGACTTAGGCAAGCACGGTTTAATTCGGTTTATCTGCTGGTCGGTATTTGTTTCTTTTTTTTTGGTTTAAGTTTACATATGGCTACACTATAGGATATACGCAGATTATGCAACGTGTTCCCGTTTACGGTGCCTTCCCTCCCATTTTAACTCATTTTAACTTTAACCAATTTTAACGCGGAGCGCTTTTTCAGACGAGACAGTAGAAGGACCCGGCTCACTCGCCATCTTGGCGTGGTCTGACGTGCCATAGCAATTGCGCGGCGTGCTTATGCTGGCAACCATGGTGCGCAGTAAGATGTTATTTTATTTATCTTTATTGTTATTGTTAGTTTGTATTTTATTATTTTATCCCTAAAAGTATCATGGATTAATATTTCATTAGTGTTTGTTAATATTTATCATCATCACTCTACTATTGTTACATACCCTGCTAATGTTTTCATTAGTAATGGGTTGACAGCAAAGGAAAGGTGCAGTATTTGTGGAGCACACCTTGAAGGATCAGTCAGACCTCACGAAATAGAGCATTCGCACTAAAAATCTACTCGCCGTCATATCCGGAAGCTAGAAAAATAAGGGCTCCAAGTACATTGTGACACAATACGAGTCCAGACTGGTGCATTTGAAAAAATGGTGTGTTTGTTCGCGCAAGCTAGGAGAAAAATTATGAGACATTAAACAGCTACTGTACCCGCCGTCATATGCTCGTCAAGCCTGTAGCACAATATAACTCGCATCTATATTTAAACCTTTAACTCCCAGGCACTGAAAACTTATGATGATAAAAGTTGTGAGCTTCCAGGGTCTAATCACTGATGGCCATTTGATCAGAGAAATGCAGAAAATTGTGAGACTCAGTATTAAAATGTAAATACATAGCAACTGCGAGAAGCCAATCTTTATAATTTTTGATTGTCTAAGGGCCACACAATTGCGTGCAAATCCAAAGGCACGT
Source organism: Amblyomma maculatum (assembly GCF_055883805.1). Classification (NCBI taxonomy): domain Eukaryota; kingdom Metazoa; phylum Arthropoda; class Arachnida; order Ixodida; family Ixodidae; genus Amblyomma; species Amblyomma maculatum. The sequence goes on from NC_139353.1 coordinate 34,089,810, forward strand.
GCAGAAAATCAGTTGGAATATTTTAAACTTCACCATAATCAGTAGTTCAGGATTGTACCCACATAAATTTAGGCCGCTTTGCCGTAAAAGCTATAAATGTATGTTTTCGCTGTCCTCCTGGTATTTTGGTGGCTGACACTTTTGGTTCACATTTTTATTTTCTTTATCATATATTAAATGCGAATCGTTATAGAGTTTAGGCATTTTTAAATAAAATTAGCATAACGCCTAAGTTTCGCGTCAAGAGAAGACGTGATAGCTTTTTTTCATTCCGAGGATTATTGTTATTGAGCGACATGCACAGAGGTCGGCACAGAGTTTGAGAAAGGAAGACGCAGTATCTGGATTAGTTCTCGTTGGACATTTAAAATTATGATGGAGAGCGTACAATTAGAGCTATGTACATATGCCGCCGACTGAAATCTCTAACGTGGACTAGCCTCCAATTTGACCAGAAGATGTATGATTAATTTGAAGCAACATGGTTGGTACCACCTTGAACGCCGCACCAAAGAAACGCTAGGGCCATTTTTTATCCTACTCCAGCTACACTAGTGTAGCTAAAAACCATTAGAGGTATAGGAGATTTGCTACACTGGTGTAGCTGGTGTAGGTTAAAAAAATGGCCCTGCTGTGTCATAATTTTGATACGAAGTTATAGGCTCATTTTTGTTTTCTGGCACGTTTTTCTTACAGTTAATGCGTCTTTAAAAAATAGGGTATGGCGTCGACGTTTGGGTATAACGAGCCCATTGCGCTATCATTTAAATTGATCAGATTTTCGACTAAGTGCCATCAAGACTACGTGGTAACAGTCATTGTGCTACCACGTAGTCTCCTTCTCAATATTTGTGCAGCTATATGTGGCGTCCTGATCGAATCTCCCGTATTCAGTGGCCAATTAAACACCGTAGTTTCCCCCTATCCTCGACGAGGTTATCTGTAAACTTGCATGTCTATGGAGACATGGGAGCCCGTAGAAGAGAGCACGTAATGGGGTCCCAATGGCACAGCTTCTCGACTTACGTCTTAGAAACGCGTGGTTGGTATTAATAAGAAAACTGAAACTAATTCTGCAATATATTCGAAAAAATGCCTGCGATGAAATCTTTTGCTGAGTTCTGGGTAAGCTGAGTTCTGAGTAAGAAGAGAAATGTCGTCCGAGATTGGTTTCGGTTCTCGTCATCGTCATCTTTTCGGATTATACTTGTACCCATTTTAAAGGTTTCTGTTCTTTCTGTGTTAACTTCAGGTACAATTGCAGAGGTAACTAGCGGCAAGTATTAACTGAACTATTTTTATTGTGAGAGTGCAACAGTTTCAGGGCGTACATAATCAGCCGGAGACGTGATGCACAGTGTTCAAGTTAATCCGGCGTGTCATGGTGTAGTATTGTGCGATAGTAACGCACATCACGGTACGGTATAGTATAGTGTGATATGATACATTTGTGTTTGCTTAAAATGGTGGTACCTGTGAAAAAGTATATATACAGCGTTCCTTGGTACGGTACGGTACGGTACGGTGTTACGCCTGGTGTGGTATGAACTGGCAGAGAATGAGGCGCTGAACGCCCCGAAGCAGCGGTTCGCGTGAGTTTACGGCACACCCTAGATGAGGGCTCCGCATCATTTGCGACCTCCTGGGATTCATTACCGCGCATTTGCCGCGATCAGCCCTCTGCATGTCTGTACTTCATCTCTCCGTCGCAATGCGGCCATTACGGCCTGGATTCCACCCTAGATACAGGGCCTTAGCTGCTGAACGTCATCGGTACTGAACCAGCGTGGCTCGTAGGTCAGATATAATATCGCACTTTCATCACAGAAATAATATTTGCCACATTCTTCAGCGACTAGCGCGTACAGATGCCGAGGAAAAAGAAGAGATCAGCATTAGTACAAAACTTGTATGCGCGTCATGTGTTATTTGATAAACAACAACCACAACAACAATGTGCACAGTGAGGATCTTTCTCGGATATTGCCTTGCAAGAGATTCTGCAAATTTACGATGATCTTAATCACTGTGCATTCTTTCTTTGTTGTTGTGACTGCCGTCATCGGAGTATGCGTGATGTGCACGTACGTAGACAAGGACAGATGTTACTAAATCCTATAATGCATACAAACCCTACCCATTGCAGGACAGGTGCTTCTTTCATATACCTCGATTACCCTAGCTTCGTCCCTTGTGGGGCGACCTACGGTCCCCACATACTCACTTTATTTCATCCACCTTCTCTACTCGGTCAGCTCCTGGTGCTTTCGGCATCTCTTCAGATGCACTGCGTTACCCTAAAGGAACAATGACTATCTTGCCTACAGATTACATGTCCTTCTCATGTCTCTTTATTAGTTCAGTTTCGACTTTTTAATTTTATTACTTTGTGCTTGTTCCGCGATCCCCTCTGTTCGCCAGTCCCTCAGCCTACTGCGCAGTTCTCATTTAAATAGAGAGATTTAGCTTACCGTGATCCACGATCCGCCACCGTGACTCTGTACCGCGCATGGGCGCTCAAGCTGATTGGTCCCGACGTAGCAGGTCTGTGTGCCATCTAGAATGTGGCGCCATCTATCGGCGTCAAGGGGGGTCTGGGCATGCGCAGTGGAACGCGCGGTAGCGGTTCATGGTAAGCTAAAACTCTCTAATATCAATGATTTTCATTACTTTTCAATTTTATGCTCCCTAGGTGGATGCTGGCACCGTACAACCATTCCTTATTTCACTTCTGAGTGATATTAGTATGGTGTTATTTTTAGGGCGAAAGTACCGGTCAAATGGATTCCCCTCCATATTATTCCGATTATTTGTCCCTCGTGGTTCTGATCTGTGATAACCAGCTCGCCCTGGACAAATTTCTTCCCTCATCATTTCGACTGCGATCCATTACTTTCTCCGGAAGTGACATACGACTAATACTTATTTTTCTTCTTTGTTGTATGTTTTTCGTTTAGCCTGTTTCACAGGCCAATATTCTTTCGCCACAATGTGCCCACAGTCGAAAACATATTCATGATTTGCAGCAAATAACCAATTGCTTGTTGGCGTAAAATGTAAGCGCCGCGAACGGTAAAAAGCGCGATCGGATTCGATAGACATGCTAGGCACAATTAGGTTAGGAAGCTCAGATGCGATGTGTACAGTTTCTGGTACACTGATGCGCGAGGCTTTTGTTACGCAATGAACATACTCTAGCTTGCATGGTTTAACAAGAGTTGTTGTCTGGCTAGGTAGCGATCGTTTGCGGAAGACATGGGAAAATGCACTAAAAACATGGCAGACCACAGAAGGACCCACAAAACAGAATGAGCACTAGTCGCCTTGTATGCGTTCTTCTCTTGTCTGTTGTGTTTCTTAGCGCATTTTATTATGGTAGTGATAGTTGCAATGGCTTTAAATTACCGGAAATGTGTGCAGTATAAAGTTAAAACGAAGAAAGCTCGTCTTGTATATCTTTAGCAAAAAAAAGTGAATCTGTTTATTTCTCTCGCTTTATTGCTATTTCCCGGCAAAAAACGCCTGTATTGCCGAGAAAGCTGGTTTTGAAGATTGAGCACCCTTTTCCCCGCCACTGATTTCCAACTCGTGACGCCAGGGTGTAAAAATTGTACCGTGATCAGCGTTGGAAAGTGAATAGCGGTGTATACTAGCCTCAGAGATTCTCGCTAAAAGGAATGGTTTGACGTCATTTTAGTTTGCTGACGAAATTAGGGATGGGAAAGGGGCAGGGGAGGGAGACACCCTCATTTCATTTGTTTACCTCTTCTAGCTTTTAAAGCTTCCTTCATTATAAACTAATTTGAATTTGCCCTCACCGTCCCTTTATTAGCATATTTGCTTCTCATCCGAATACAACTGGAGTATCACGTCTTGTACTTTTCACGAGCCTGGTCTGAGTAAGAGCGGACGAGGACCTCTTTCGGTCGAGTTCTTTTGTAATTTTCTCCACCTGCTATTGTTAGTTCAGGAGGAGCCGGAAGAAATGGGCGCAGCGACCAGTGCGTGCTTTGAGTACTTTGCTTTCTCTCCCAGGTCACGTCTGCCCTTTTGGCTCGGACATAAGTGGGAACGCCACAAGTAGGGCCTTCGGAAGGTGAAGTTTGAGCGGACGTGCTTCGCTTTTTCAAATTTGTTTTCTTCTTTGGTTCCGGCTTTTTGCTCACGCAGCATGTTGTCAAGTTTTTGCTCCGCAATGCTACGTTAACTGAGATGACGTCGACCTTAATGGCGGAAGCTAGAGTTCAAAAAGTCTTGCGCAGATATACAAATGCGTGCTGTTAGACTATGAGTATATGAACAGGTCTAAATAGACGTAGCTTGGTGCAGGACTTATATAATGCTGATGCATTTTGGGAAATGCTGAATAAGATTAACCAACGGTCAGCATAAGACGCGCATACTAAGAGTAAAAAAAAGGTTATGTGGACAAGGAGAACACCGTAAAACTGCATTCATGTTTCCTCACTACGCGTAATATTTACCTAAATAGCAGCTGGTTTCTATGTTTTCAAGTGCTCCTGCTTGTAGCTCTGTGTGCGAGTTTTCAGGAAAAAAAAAATTGCGGAAGGCTTTAATATGTTCAGCAAACCGCAATTAATAATAGACTTAGGCGCTGCAGACGAAACTGCATTTACTGTACTTCTATACGTCACCGCACTTGAACAGCACATTAAAAAAATCGTCATAGAAAATACCCATCTCTAGAGGGCGCGTACATTTATTGACATTTGTCGTGGGTATTTGACTGCGTGATCACACCTGCTTCGAAGTACGATGTCACATTTCATTGTGGTCACCCGTTTCCCGGAAGTCGAATGTACGGCAGAACGCGAGCCCTTCTTGCGTAATACATTTGTATTGGCTTATCTGACAATTATGAATTTCAGTTTGCCTGCGTAAAACGAATAATATCTATGGCACGTAACACCTGATTCCCACAGAAGAATCGGGCAAGTTTATCTAGCACCTGGTCGTATCCCTAGAATAGGTTACTTAAAGCGTCATCATAGATGTACAATATTACTGGTACCTAAACCTTACCTAATTTATTCATGCACCACAGCGGTTAGAAGAACTACCGTTCGTGAAGTGTAGTAGGCTTACGTTTCTTGTCAAGTACGTCCTGCTCGTCCTTGGTAAAGCCCCCTAGAGTCAGAAACGTATCCACCGGTTTTTAGAGTACAGAAGCTCTCCCTAGCAAGTGCTTTATAAATACATTAGTGAGGATTTAAGTTGAAATAATTAATGAACAAAAACCCTCATAACGTTTCTAGAAGCGCTGCACTGTGCACTGATGCACTGTGAAGGCTGTTGTTGTTGTTATGCCCTCAGATAATGACACATACCCACGAGGGGGATTGGCCATACGTGAAACTAGTAGTAAGGGAGTTACGCTGTTAGCACCTATTCTATATCTCTCTGCATCTGTCCTCGTCCCTGTAGTGCCACAAGATGAATCCATACCATCTTGGCCAGTTTAAGAGAATAAAAATAAAAAAAAACTAATAAATAGTAATATGCAATACAACAGAAAAAGGCTCTACTGATCAGAAAACAAAAAGGAATAATTTCAACTCAATAAGAACCTGAAGAGGAGACGCAGCGGAATCGGCACACCTAGCAATGAATCCGACCGAGGCGTTAACAAATTTGTGTACCGCTACGCGAACTGTCCCGCTGCTAAAGCCCAGCTGAGTAGCGCCAAACGAAATTAAATTTGGAACAGTCAAGGATATAGATAAATTTTTGCACGGAATTTCAAGGAACAGTTTTCGGAGGCAGACGGAACGGCGACAGGTCAGGAAAAAATGCTCCAATGTCCGTGGCATCAGGAGGAGAAAAAAAAATAGCATTTCTTTTTTCTTTCTTTCGTGGTGGCGTGGTTTCGAGAATTTACCGGTTCCTGAAAGGTGTCAAGATATTTTGCTGGGAGTAGTTCTTGTGTTTTCTGTATTCTTGCAACTGTTTATTATTTGCTGACTTTTCTTACCATTTAATTAGCATTTAAAAAGTACACAAGACAAAAGATTCGTTTCCAAGCCACGTACTGAGATTCTTTAACTCGTGCAAGTCTTAAAGTAGGGAAGAGTGAGGGTCAAGGGCTGCATTTAGGTTCTAGAGAGGCCACTCAAAGAGGAAACGAGTTGCTATGCTCGAAGTATAAACAAACTAAGGGGAATGGATGTTTTCTTCCCGAACCAGTATGAAAAATTAAATGCACGTTAGGCCATGTCCCCTTCGTCATTTTTTTCTAGCTGCAACGCTCTTGCAAAACAAAACAATCAAGCACAAATGGGCTCACGACTACGTTTGGGTAAACTGTCTTTCCCTCTTCTTTTTCTTCAAATGTATCTACTGTTGTTTAAGTTTTGATTTGTACCTTGAATTGAGCAAAGGGTGTTTGTTACGTACGCAGCTCCTCGGCGCCATGAACCAGCATCGGAGTCGCGCCGAGACGCAGCAGCAACTGCAGCAGCAACAGCAGCAGGGCCTGCGGCGTGAACGGCGGCAGTGGCAACAGCGACGACGAGGCCGCATTCCTCATTTAGCGAGCTCGGACGCCTTCATCGGAAGTGCGGCGACCGGCCGATTGACAGCCGACCGACCGACCACTCCTCCGACGGCACTGACGCGTCCGTCTCCTGCTCCTCCCGGTTTGTCAGGAGTCTTGGCACTGGCTTGACCGGGTCACTCACGGCGCCGACGGCCGCGACGAAGAAGAACGCGCCGACGACAACGCCAACGACCACGAGAAGCCGCCGCCGTCTCCACCGTCTCCGCCGCTGCTGCTGACGCGGCCCTGGGCGCCCGGCACCATTGCGCGGCTTTACCCGCCTCCCTGCGTCTCTGGCCGAGCCAACAGGCTGTCGATGCTACCTCGTCGTTGCTCCTGTAGGGACACGAAACGTTGCTGGTGCTGCGGAATGCTACGTACAGGCAGTAGTCGCGCAGCTCCCTGGATGCTCCACTCTTACGAAAAAAAAAAAAAAAAAAAGAACTACCCCACAGAACGGCTAAATGTTCTTGTATTTCGAGATTGTCATGCCACCTGCTAGCAATGAATCGAACTACAAAAAAAAAAAAAGGTAGAGATCGGCATCAACGTTCCTGCTCCGAATTGCCTCTGCATGGCTCACAGATGGGGCTCTCGGCGGTGAACCCAAAATCCATAGTTTGGAGCATCCCTGCAACGAGGATTCGGATCTGAGCAGAAGAAACTGCTCCGGGAGTGGTTGTTGTTCGTGTGGTGGACTAGCTCCATCTAGCGGGCAGAGTAGACAAACAGGTGGGTTGCCTGAGCGCTCGTGCCCTTTCAGCAGCGCCGGTGTTTCGAAGTGGAGGGATAAACTAAAGCGGCTGCGGTACTCTCATTTTCGGAAGTCGGTCGAAGACAACCGCTTTATTTTTTTCGCAGGTGAGAGCAAAAGATTGGAGCGTAGCTCCATCTGGAGGGGTCTACGCAATGCTCTGCTTTGAGGATTGCACATCACGGTCGGTTTCTCGCGCGAGCGCGAACTTTTCAACGCGCTTTGCGTAAGCGGCCTTATGGACATCTGGAGTTTCTGCTCCTTATTATGAGCTTTAGTGACTGTAGGATTTGAGTATTAGGTACGGACCACGACATCTTAGTTAGGAATGAATTAGTTTTTCCCGCGGCATCGTCCAAAATATACAAAGCTGATTCTCAGAGTTGTACGAGCTAACATAATTCTAGTCTTAACAATAATAATTTTGTCATTGCAGGATTAACGTATCTTTAATATCCAACTAATTGACCTTGTCCTGAGCAAGACTTGGTTTTTTTATCCCCACAAACTCCTTTATCTGACCTGCCGACATGGACTTCTTCCCTACCCTGATCCGCTTGTTTGGGGACCTTATTACTACGCATCAGTTATTCTCACTGCATAGTGTTCTTATTCTTAATATGCAGGAAGCAACACTCGTTCATATCACGATTTAACGAAGTGTCTTCAGAAAAAAAAAAAAGAAAGAGAGCATGTTTTTTCTTTTTTTTTTTTGTGGGTTAAGGAATAACAGAGCTAGATGCGATATATCCCCGTCCCTTCACCCCAGCGGAGCACCCGAGTACAGGTTCATTTGCATAATATGATCAGACGTGGCACATGTTTGAGAGCACTTACTTCTCGGCTTCTCAGGGCCATTAAGCACACCAAGGAGGAGAATACACGATGATGGTGACACACGGCAACCATTATTACCACTCGTTAAAGCGCCTTTTCCGAGCGATGTGAAATCAGGGCTTGAAAACGAGAAAAAAAGGTATCATCTCAAAATCCTTACTGTCCGAACAAGGGACGCGTGAAGCGTGTAAGCACCGTTAAGAAATTGGAAGAAATGTTACTTAAGAAGCGATAATACTTGGTTAAATTCTCTCAAGCTTTCTACTCCGCAATAGCACTCTTTATGCAGAAAAGCACGCTTTACAGGTGCTTAGTACGCTACAGGGACACGAGGGGCAAGCGTATGTCGAAAGGGACTTTCGGACGTGAAGGGGGCGGTGGCCCTCTCGAACCCGCGGAAGTAGCAAGGGACGTAACAAGACCTCAAGGAGCACAACGCACGAGACTGACGTAGTGGCCGCGTCGCGGTAAAAGCTTGTCCTCCCTGCTTGGAGGGAGCCTAACCGATTCTGCAGGCATTTTAAGTAAAAGTTGTTCTCTCTCTCTCTCTCTCGGACGTGACACAGCAGATTGCTCCAAGTTCGATTAATATATTCTAGACAGTGTTCCTTCAGGTAAACGAAACATCTAACCTGGACTCCTCAATTATGAGTGAAACTAGATGGCGCTAATCTGATTTTGTTTTATGAATAAACGATTAGTGTAAAAAATTCGGTGCGCGCTTGAGGCTGCTCACGGGCTGTAAAGGCGAAATCATGTATGTGTTCAGGCAAGTTTCGTTTATTTCACTTATATCAAGTGATAGCTTATACAGCTCGTTCTGTTGAAAAGCCATCGGCGTAGTCCGCAGGGCCTGCCGGAAATAATCAGATGATGCGTAAAAAAGTGTATCGTGGTAATTTGTGATTCTTTTTGATTGATTCGTGTGTAGTAGGCGGTGAAGAGTTAATGAAGTTTTTGTAGCTAATCAATTAATTGGTGAATTCACGAAACGAAAAAAAATCATAAAATTGGAAAAAATATTGGTAGGAATGTATGAAAATGCTCACAAAAGTTTCGACTGTATTATTAATCAGTCAATTATTTGAAGTAATGAAAAATAAAAAAAAATGCGTTCAATGGTGTCAGACTACTCAGAATAGAAAGACAATGTTTGCTAATGTTAAGTATGGGTGCAAGAAAAAAAATAAAGAACTTCGTCCGCGTGTGCGAAACGCTATGGCGGCATACTCTCAACGGCGGAGCTTCAGTATAGTCCTAATTTTTCTTCAATTGTCCTTTATTACTTTTATTTGTCTGTTTAGTTTTTTATTTTTTATTTTATCTTGAATTCCGCATGAGGTTGATATACCACGCGACATGCCTATAAACCACGTTTGTTACCAAGTCATGCCGCCGCGAACAGAAGATGTCAGGACTCGGCACCTGAAATCGAAGCCGATAACTCTGTTATTAGCAAAAATATGGAGCCTATACTTGCCGAAGTGGAAACCGAATCCGCGGGCTCCAACATGAGCAAACGAAATGATAATGAAAAGACATGTCACTTTAACGCTGAAATTGAATTTCTCGTATTCTTACTTTTCTTTTTGGCCCCGATAATATAAGGGCGTGTTGCGACTCCTATTTGGTAGCTTCTAGGGCTCGAAATTGTAGGGTCATGGATTTGAATCGCATATATGATTGTTTCTTTACACTTAGTCACTTATATTTAAATCATTGAGACATGTCTTTAATTTGTATTGCATGTAATGTTTAAATCGGTCACTGTCATTCAACGCGGAATAATACGTGTGCCAGAGGCCTTTTAAAATTTGGTGTCCATTTCTGATTAATTTCTGCGGTTATGACGTCACAATCCTGCTTGACTAATCCACAGTTTCTTGGACCACTCGTTTTTAACAACGCTGCCTGATTTCGCTGCTGGAGCAATGCAAGGCGCTCGCCATAAAAAGGCCGAAGAGATCATTTCAAGAAGCCGCCTTCTCCGCAAGTAGACCCTTTATGCAAAGAAACACGCTTTACAGGGACAGCCTACTTGGCGATTCAGGAGCGTGAGATGCAACATACATGGTGGAAGAGTTTCCAGTGATGTTTATCGTCTCTTGTGCGGAGTGGGAGGGAGAACCGCTTAAAGGGAAAGCCAGGTACTTACTTCGTCGAAGCAGGTATAATTACAACGCCAATATGAGGTAGGGATTTAGCATGTAACATCTGCTATAGTATGTACAGAAAAATGTAATAAAAACGCAAATGCCGTCGTATGGAAGCGACAAGTTTTGCAGTGCATTTCAGGGAAAGACGAAAGATAAAATGTTTTTCTAGTTAGGTCGGAGAATAAGTATCGTGATCCAACTGTGTCAGTGATGCTTTCTGGTGGACATTTTTGAGAGGCAAAAGGGAAAATAAAATGGCTACACCCAGAAAATGGTTTCAAAAACAAAGAACATCGCTTATACAGACTTGGTCACGTTCTCTACAAATAAAAAGAAAAAAAAAAAAACATTTGAGCTCAAGTTTACGCAAATGAACTGAAAGAGGTAAGAAATAAATGAATAAAACCACACGAGTATGCAAGGTATTTCTATTGTAGGCTAAAATCTCTTCTCGCTAGAATAAGCACGTTTCTTATGCTGCTGCGCTGCCGAGAGAGTTTATTGGCTGGTCCACCGTAAAAAAAAGACACATTTAAAAGGAGTTCTTTAAGAAGACTGTCAAAACTCGATTAGAGCGTAATAACACCGACGCCCCTAGAGAGTGGAAGCGTCTCTGTGCTTGTGTGTGTGTTTGATTTTGGGGAAAATCTTTTTAATAAAAGAGTCGAAGGTTCGTCCTCCTTATTAGACTTTTGCCTGCGAGCTAAACACAAGGCCTTACGAAAGAGATTTATTGAACTCGAAGTGCGAGAAAGTGATATGAAATCTTTAATAAGGGTGGGTTTTAGCTTACTCAATGTGGGGGCATTATCTGCAGCAAGCTCGTGAATGATAGATGATATCAACTCGTCAAAGCAGGGAGAAATTGCTAGGTAAGCGCTCGTTAGTATATACACGTGCACATGCACGTGCACTCGAGCACACAGAGAAAGTTTTGCGTAACATATAATAAACAGAATAAACCAGCATAAACGTTTAGCCCGTTGCAATGCCAGAGATGAAAACGGAAGTGATGTTTTTGTTTCCCGAATTCACTCATGGGCTACGAGCTAACGACGTCGTAGTGGATGGCTCCGGAATATGGTAGCACACCTAGGTGCCTTTACGTGCACTTACATGGCGGAAAACAAAGGCGATTTTGTATTTAGTCATCACCGGCATGTAGTCACCCTAGTCTGCATCGAACCGCAGACAGCTGCGCATGATAAATCCTCATAGTTAGTCACAGTTAGCCTCCCATGATAAATCCACGATTTATCATGGTGGTTGTTAAGATACATAGCCTTAGCCAGCCTTGCTAAGAACAAAGCTAGCGGAATTGATGGTATTCCAGCTGAGTTGCTTCAAAACCTCAACCACGACGCTGTTAACACACTGCATACATTATGTCAAAAGATTTGGACAACCCTGCAGTGGCCACATGATTGGAGGAGGTCAGTTTACATCCCCATTCCAAAGAAAGGCACTGCCAAAGACTGTTCCAACTACCGCACGATCGCGCTTATTTCGCATGCTAGCAAGGTGATGTTGAAAATCCTCCAAGGTAGGCTGCAGCAGTATGTGGATCGGGAGCTTCCGGACGTGCAAGCTGGGTTTCGCAAGGGCAGAGGAACTAGAGACCAAATTGCTAACCTTCGTTGGATCATGGAAAAAGCAAGAGAGTTCCAGAAACCCATCTGCTTCTGCTTTATTGATTATGCGAAAGCGTTTGACTGCGTAGATCACAGCAGATTGTGGCAAGCTCTCCAAGAGATGGGAGTTCCAATTCACCTCATTTGTCTCCTCAGGAACCTGTATGAAGGGCAAGAGGCCACAGTCAGAACTGGGCATGGTCTTACTGATTGGTTTCCGATCGAGAAAGGAGTGAGGCAAGGCTGCATACTGTCGCCCTGCCTATTTAACCTATATGCAGAGTGCATCACGAGGAAGGCCGGTCTGGACGAGTCTTCAGCTGGAGTGAAGATTGCTGGAAAACGTATCAACAACCTTAGATATGCGGATGATACCACTTTAATGGCAGAAAGTGAAGTGGAACTCAAGAGACTTCTGATCCGCGTACAAGAAGAGAGTGAGAAGTTTGGGCTTAAACTGAGCATTAAAAAGACGAAGATCATGGCGTCTTGCCCTATCAAGTCCTGGAGCATCAATGGACAAGAAGTGGAAGCTGTGACAGATTTTCTGTTCTTGGGCGCCAAGATTACCTCGGAAGGAGACTGCAGCCATGAAATTAGGAGACGCCTGCTTCTGGGAAAGAGAGCAATGGTTAGCCTTGACCGCCTAGTAAAGAGCAGAGACATTAGTCTGCCAACCAAGATCCGTATAACCCGTGCTATGGTCTTTCCAGTTGTGATGTATGGATGCGAGAGTTGGACTGTGAAAAAGGCTGACCGCCGAAGAATTGACGCGTTTGAATTGTGGTGCTGGCGAAGACTCTTAAGAGTTCCTTGGACTGCCAGAAGATCAAATCAGTCGGTATTGTCGACCATAAACCCTGACTGCTCATTGGAGGGTCAAATTCTAAAGTTAAAGCTCAGCTACTTTGGTCATCTGATGAGAAGAGAGGAGTCGCTGGAGAAAGATTTGATGTTGGGAAAGGTTGAGGGTCGCCGGAGAAGGGGTAGGCAGCGAACGCGATGGTTAGATGGCATTCTCGAGGCATTGCAGATGAAGCTATGTGATGTTAAGAAGATAGTGAGAGACCGGAAAGCGTGGCGTGACATGGGCCATAGGGTCACGAAGAGTCGGACACGACTGAACGCCTGAACTGAACTGAACTGTTAAGATATATGCATAGATCAATAAAGAAACCAGCGCCATGACGATGTTGGCTGCATGGGCTAGTACGCTTCTTATAGATTAAAAAACAAATCACACACACACACACACACACACACACACACACACACACACACACACACACACACACACACACACACACACACACACACACACACACACACACACACACACACACACACACACACACACACACACACACACACACACACACACACACACACACACACACACACACACACACACACACACACACACACACACACACACACACACACACACACACACACACACACACACACACACACACACACACACACACACACACACACACACACACACACACACACACACACACACGCACGCACGCACGCACGCACGCACGCACGCACGCACGCACGCACACACACACACACACACACACACACACACACACACACACACACACACCACACACACACACACACACACACACACGCGCGCACGCACGCACGCACGCACGCACGCACGGGTAAATGGATGAAATGCTCGTTACTCATAGTTAGCCTCCTAATTGGCAGGTGCGGCATACGTGCTTCGCTCACTTCGGGGTTGAGCAAGAATACACGGCACACGTCGCAGTCTATGGCGAAGCAGGGAGCGGGTATCTACGCTGTTGAAACCGATTGCCTAACTAATAAAGTATGCAGCGACGTTCGAGAGCGTCACTCGTAGCTCATATTATAAATTACTTATGCAACATGCAGCACGAAAGAAAAAAGAAAGGTTAAATGGCGCTAAAGGTGTTAATAACTGCCACTTCTTAGACTACGTGACACGAGTGAAAAATGAGGGGAGAAGGAGCATGCTGAAACTTTACTTCGCAAGGCTTGACTAGGCTTCTGATGTTGTTACTAGTATTTAAACAGATACAAGTGTCTGTTTTCAGTATCGGGGCATGGTAGTTTGTTGAGCATGATAATATAGAGCAGCTGAAGTGTAAGTTATGAGAGATGGAGCAGGAAGTGAAAGGAAGAAATTTCGCCCTTGATGCTATGGGTAGCAAAAGACTGATGCTGAAATAAAAAATGCATGATTTTATAACGATTGAAGGGCTCGCTGGACAAGTGTAGTCTTAAAAAGACAGCGTCTCTAATATTAAATTCTTTTTTTCTGGGTGCTAAATCTTCTTTTTTATCGATTTCTGTGTTTCCACCTTGACACATTCTAAATACGTTGCTTAGACATTGACAGCGGGAGTGCCAGCCAATTCGGCTTGACCTTGTCGCTGTTGCGTATTGAGGAGCAAAAATTTTAGCATGAAGCAAAAAAAGGTGATTGGTGAAAAGTACGACATTGAAAGCGTCAAAGCTGGAACAGAGGACTTTAGACTAATGTACATGATTTTGGTGAGTTTTCACATCGCAAAATTTTTACGAGGTTTATTGTTTTGAACATGACTGTGTGGACGCATGACATTTTGTAATAATTTAAAAGCTTGGTGCTTCACTATTCACGGGTCGTACCAGCTGCACTGATATTGTTTGTGCAAATAAATATCAAATCAAATAAAATACACTAAATAGGAGCATGAAAAGCTTATACGCCTGTAGAGGAATTCCTTTTCTGAATCTCTTGATTCCGTAATTTGACTCTACTACAATGCAATCGTTCCTGTCTAGTACACGGACTGCAAATTAAAAATTTTCTTCCTTTGTTTTTGTATATTTCTACTGAAGAAACAGTTAAATTATAGCTGAATAACACGTAAATGCAGGTTTTGGGGGAAGGGGGAGGTAGGGGAGCACTGAAAAATATTGTCATGGAGGCAAGCAGCCCCAGTTACAAGCCCACACTTCAGTGACTATGGAACTCAGTAAAGCACTCAAAAAGTGTTATACATTGCCAAAGAAAAAATGTCTTAACCAACTTCTTTTCCTTATGGAATGTATTAGAGGAATTGAACAAAAAAAAAATCATAGCTTTTGCTTGCTTAAAATCTGCTTATATGAGGAAGAGCATTGTTATGCTTACCTGTCGTGAAAAATTTATCAAACAGAAGTGCTGATCTGAAAACAAATCTACTCAAGAGAGGACAGACACACTCGGATTTTTTTTTAACGTTCAGCACAATAAGAAAGCAACGGTAAACTTCTCGGACGTTAACGGTGACGGTTAACAGGCAACTCGTCTTGTTTGCATGGTTAACACCGAACGCCCGAGAATGAAGAGTCAAAATAACAGATGGGTTGAAACTGCGTAGTAAATTGGCTTTCCGCGTACGCTATAGGTGATGTAAACAAAGAGAGCAGCCTTGAAAGACGGCATGCGAAACGTCGGCAGCGTCGCGCGACTCGTCGGTGGCCAAACTCCACGCGGTCTATCAGCTCCCTGCAGAGCGAATGTAGGTGAGGAGGTCAAACTCTCGAACCTAGGAGCGCGCGACGCACTCGTCGCTAGGGCCGGAGCCTCGACCGCGAGGAGTTCTCGCCCTGTTGCCAACCAACCTCGAACGTCGTTCCAGTCTGGCAACCTTTGGCGTAGTAAGAAAGGGAGGTAGAGCGAAGAACGAAAAAAAAAAAAAAAGCAGCCGAGATAGAGTGAAAGTAACGCAACCAGCCAAGGACCAAGAAAGAAGGGACGGAAAAAAACGGAGGAAAAAGGCAGCGGGAGAGCCACGGCCAATCTCCATGGGGAGACAGTAGGAGAGAAGTGCAGGGGCGAGGACAGAGCGTTGCCATGGTTTCGGCCAGGCTGGGAGAAGTTTTTCGCTCTTGTTCCCCTCCTCTTTCTCTCAGCTTCATTCCTCGCGTGCTGCGGCCTGAATGCTAAGCTTTCGCTTCCCTCTCTATTTTCATCGTTCCATTCGAGATCCTCACTTCTTTCCCGTTTGTTCTGCGCCAGACCGCGGCTGCCAGCTCCCCCAGCGTGCGAGCGCGCCAATAACCCGGCTTTCGCAACTACCGCCGGCAGCGGCGGCGGGTTTTCGAGAAGGGCTAGGGAGGATGAGGAGGTCACGGCAGGAGCAGAGAGACAGTGCGTCAGGCTCGTCCGTGCCTCCCGCGCGACCCGGAGCACGCTGGTTGTTCCCTCTAGCGGGAAAAACTCGCCCCCTTTTTTCTCCTACCTCTCCTTCCTTTCCACTTTGAGTTCCCTCCTCTGCATCACCATCCCTCTGCTGGTACCTCCCCTCACTCGAGGCCATACAAGGCTCTCTTCCCTTTCGTTTCTGCACGGCTGCGCAGCGTTTGTTCCTCCCGCCATATTTTCCTCCCTCTTTTTCTTTTTCTCCCGTTTCGCGGCTGTTTCGGCAGCGCGGCAGCAGCAGCAGCATCGCCTCTTCCCCTTTTCGTGCAGCGTCCGTGTATTCGACGCTGCCCGGCGAACCGTATCGCGCAGCGCAGCGCGAGCGTGTGCGTCTAGCCTGCTCAACGACGGACAGCGGTTCAGAGGAAACGTAGGGAGCCAGACGAAGAGGAATACGGCCCCCAAACGCCTTCTGCGGCGACAACGAGAAAAGGGCTCAACGTGAGCCCGCACCACGGTGAGGAGAGGACTGCCGAGATCAGACTAGGCATCCGTCCGCCGAAGCAAGTGCAGCAGGAGCGGCTCGGCGTGCTCGTGTGTGTGTGCGTGCGCGTGTGCGCGCAACCTGCACCTGCCGTCGCTTCTACGCAGGACAGCCAAGTAGTGCAAAGAAGCCAGCTTGTCGATTGCAGGGGACGCAGGAAAGGCGACCGAGTTTAGAGAAGTCACTTTCCTTGGATTTCATTCCGAGGGAAGGCCTGCCAGGAGCCGAAAAGAGCACGGCGACGAGGCACAAGCGCAAGCTTGCAGCTCCTCGCCGTCGCCGACCGTGTACACCGCTTCTAGAAGAACAGCAGCGCCGACTGCTGGCGGGACGACTGCTGGGATGATGAGTCGCCGACGGTCGGGCATTGTGCTTCGATAGGAACAAAAGGAGGAGACGTTAGCGAAAGAAGATTCTGCAGGTTGCGTTATAGCGGAGCAGTTGGTTTACCATCTCGTTTTGCTTTTTTGCGCCTGTTTCTTTATTTGATATCATTCTATTTTGCAGTCAAAGGAAGGGAAAGGATCCGGAAATCATAGTTGAAATCGTCTCCTGCGAGTGACATCCGTGCTTTTCCTCACTCTCTCTGACTCTCTCAGGATCCCTCCTTCCCTTACCGTTCTACAAAATCAACCCTCTTACCCTCGATCTTCGGCAAACTCGATCGGGCACGTCGAAAGCCGCTGGCTTGCCTGTCTGGAGCGCAACGCTCGACACCCGCCTCGGCCGTCTTCGAAACATCTGTTCTCTCTCGTCCGAATCCTCGCACTCTTCTCCCGCACACTGGGGAACGGGAGCCTCCCCAATACGCGCAGAGAGGAAGACAGGGAAGGAAAAAAGAAGGACGAGGGAGAGTAACGAAAGGAAGGGAGGAGAAACTGTGTTACACAACGCGTTGCAGTTCGCTGTTGCCACCAGCATCCGGCGAAGATTGGAGGGCGACCGACGATCTAGAAAGACTTCAGTGGAAAGGCTCTTTTGTTACCAGGTGGTGAACGGAGCTCGTGCAACGCCGCCAAGTGCTACGGCGAGAGGCAGCCGCGGGGCGTACACATCGACGCTGGCTGCTGGTCCTGGAGAGAGCGCTATGACCACACTCGCTGACGACGGGCGTCTGGAATGCTGACTCCAATTGGCGCACCAACGCTGCTGCTGTTACTAGTTTCCCTGCTGACGGAGTACACCCGTGCAGCCTTCAGTGAGTACAGCAATATAAAAAACGTTGATTCTGACGACTCTTTCGTTCGCGCTTGCAGCCTCCTCCACGTATTTGCCTTGGGTTGTGATTGCCATCATTTTGCAGCATATTGAAATGCCAGTTCTGCCAGGATCAGTGCGCAATGTCGTCATTTAGCATGTTATGCTGAACGTTCTTAGTTGGTTCCTGTACTGGATCCACGCCCCTTTAAATCATAAAGGGCCCCTTTACTGGCGTTCGGCTTTCTGTTATCTATAAGGAGCAGAATAACGGGGAGTTCCCTGGCTTTGGGACGCTAATGGGCTGTCTTTTATCACCATGGTCTCAGTTTAGAGCAATTTACAGTCGGACTGAGAGTCTTAGGTACAGGAGCAGCGCAGTAGTTTTCTCTTTACTCAAATTTCGCGCCTCTGAGAACGCGATACGGGACAGAATTAATTTGCTGCGATGTAAAATATTGTTTATGCCGAGACACGTTGATTTATGAACGCATGTTTTGTTCCTTTCTTGTAGAATTAGCTCATCTCACACGTAGGTCTATCTCTTTCTAAAACTGTGTACTTAGTCATTTTTTTTTCTCTTCCTAGCCATCTCCGGAAGGAGGAGAGGTAAATATAGAGGACGTTTACTGATAATTTCGATTTCACTTGAACATTTCATTTTATTTAGAAATTATGTATTTCGTCAGCAAAGCTGAAAGGCGCACCAATTGAAAATATTGCTCGAAAGATATATGCCCAGTTCGCCTTTATCTCCTATCAATAAGGTCAGAGTAACAGCATCTCTGAGCACAACTTTTTTGGTTTCCTTTGCTTAAACCACCAATGGCCGAAACGGTTCAATTTCCATGCTCTTGTTTTTTACTTAGCGAGTACCTTTTCTTTCTGCATCAGTCTCAACGAATCAGCTTTGGCGGTTATTTGATGCTAAGTCTAGTCAAAGGCATACGTTCAACTCCTGGCTCCCGACTAGCGGCCGCATCAAGTTAGACGTGAAATATTGACCCTAAATAGGAAACAAACGGGTGAATGCTTTAGCGTGGGTTACAGTACTCCTAACTCGGTTGGAACTTTAATCACAGTTCTACGCTACGGCGTTGTCTGGTTCAAAACACGGGAATAGTGTTTTATTTGTCCATTCTTTGAAAAAAAAAAAAAAAAAAACCCAATCGACTGCTTTGAAGAAGAAAAAAAAAAGCCGTGCACTTTTTCGCTGCGGCAAACTGCAGTCACGTAGATGCAGCAGTAACAATCTACATAGAAAACCGATGTAAACAGTGAACGAACGAGCAAAGGGAAATCAAACGAATGCGGTTGACCCGAAGTTAACGGTTCAGGGAGCGAATAAACGAAACGGCGTCGTCAGTGAGGGAAGAGATCGAATGACGCATAAAAAAAAAAAAAAAAGAAGCGAAACCGGATACTGGCATCCCGAGCCGATTTGGATGCACGTCGCGCTTCGTCGTTCGGTGGCGGTAAGCCGGCCGCGACCGGACGGCCGCGCCAGTGAGCGGTCCGTGGCAGGAAGTAGGCTTAAGCCGTCCGCACCGCCGCCAATGCTCCATCTCGTTGGCGCCGCGGCCCAGCGCGATGAAAGTAGTTGGGCAGGCGTGCGATCGCCGTAGTAGTCGAGGACACCAGCAATGGCCATAAGGTCAGCGACTTGCTATTGGCGTTGTTTTACCATCGCAAAGAAACAAAATAAAGAGAAGTCTTTTTTTGCAGTTTAAAAGTACACATCTCGCGTTAATTATGCTCCTTTTCTTTTAAAAAGCATTCTTAAGACTTTATTTTCTTTAATTTATAGTTTCTACCGAATTCAGTCACGTTCGCTTAAAACTAGGGCAAGAAGGCGTGGAGGCCGGCGACTGGAAAGAAATAGTAGGTGACTGATTACTGAATATACGAGTGCTGATATTTAGTTAGCAGTGTGAATTACGATTTAGTTTGTAATGCAATGCCCAGCATACACTACAATACAAATAGAAGATACAACACTAAGTCTGCAGGAGCCTCGATACCAAATCGATTTACCAGAGACGAAATGATCAGAAGAGGACGTGGGTCACCTATCAGTTGTGTGCTTTGTCTTCCCTTTGGCTAATGATGACTTCGAACGAAACAAACATAATGAGAGTCAACACATGTCTGTTCTCGTTCTTTGTCGCAAAACTCTGGCATTTTAGTTGTGTTAAGAAGAGCTTAATCGAGAAAGTAAGCTTTGTGTTGCTTACCTTTTTGTTAATATAGCTAAGCTCACGCAAGCCAATTTTATAATCTGCTGTTTATATATCTGGCTAAATATAGCCGCATTGACTGGAAATTATCCGGAAATAAGCCAAGATATCACAGGTATCTGGCTCTCTCACCAGCGCAGGAAAAAGAAAAGGAGGCAGTACTTAGTTTTTGAACACTATTGATAACAAACTTGTTCTGTGAAGCACAGTTTACAGTTGAAGCTACAATTCGGTAGAAATATATACACACAATTTTATTTAGAAGAGTTCGTAAGCTCGAACTAAGTCGAGGCCTTCGCCAGTGGTTATGGGATCACCGATGTGTTGTCGAATTTGTTTTCGAGGTCCTAGCGACGACTGGGAAAGAGTAAATGAAAAAAGTAAAAACAAACCTTTGGCTGTTTTCAATTTTTAAATTTTATTCCTCAAACTGTATACAACGGCGTTCACAAAAACGGATTCTCCACGACCCCTAGCCAGTCAGTGCCTTTTTTTCTCATTATATTTACTGCAGCAAAAAACTAACTACAGACAATAGTATGCTCTTTCTAAGGCGCTGTGAATTTTACAGCCTGCTATGAAAAAATGTTCTTATCTAGTTTTACTGTCGTGGGATCAAAAGCGGCATCTAACGATAACGCTTTCATGCAAGACGCTTCTTCGATCGATAGCTGTAAACATTGGTTCGCTGCAGGGAAGCGTGGCGAGGTTGAGCCTAATTATTTTTGGCACGGCGGCCGCGTTCTTTAGTGTTTTGCACGCGGATCTGAGTAGTACGACGATGCGAGCGCTAATCGCTTCAAGTCTGTTGATCCTACGAGCCCTTGTTTACCTAGCGTTTTCTTTATACTGGCTCTCGAGTGGCAGCTGCGGTGCCAGTAAACAGTCTTCTTTCGGAAGAGATCGTATGGTGGCAGCGTCGTTGCAAAATAATCTTACAATATTTTTGCACTGATGATATCTTCGCTGAAGCGAAGAAAAGAAATAAACACTTATAAGTTGATGAAGTTGGGATTCTGCTGAAACACACATAATTATGTTGCGAAGGCTTCAGTGGCATGTCAGCGTATATAATATTGGCATGCGAAAAGATAATTATCGATCGCATGGGGAGAGGGGGGGGAGGAGCGGGGCAGCTAGAATGATTATAGGTAAGGATGGGATATAGAGAACGGGAGCTACTATTGTCTGGCCTTTTACTTTGTCCACTGCGTAAGAGGAGCCATCACTGTCCTGGTCCTGCTCTTTATGCTGTCCAGTTGTCCGCAGGTGGTCTTGTAACCTGGGGACACAAACAAAAAAATGGCAATGACGTGGCGAGAATCGCGCAATTCGATGACTGTAGGCAATGCTCGTTTCCTATAGAGAAAAAGATAGAGTGTATAAATGATCAGAATACAGACGCGGTGTTGCTCAAGAAGGCATGTTGGCGGTAAATGCACTTTTTATAGGCGCGTGCTAAAACAGGCATGAAGCTCAGCAAGCACACTGGAGGAAACATCATTATTTATTTTATTTTTTAGGCCGAATTTATTAAAACCTGCTTTGAGGCTTAAGTTTACAGTACGCTGACATTAAATAAGGCGTGCTGAACGTGTTGCAAGGTTAAATTTTGCTGCAGACGCAGCACTACCAAACACTCGAACGAATAAAAATCAAGATAAGCCTTGAGTCCTGTTTTATCCGTGTTGAATGTGGCTGAATTATTAAAATGGGGCATCAAAGTGACAGGTTTTGGATAATTAAAGAAGCGCGTGGAAACGTTCAGTACAACAGCAGCCAAGAGTCGTGCATACTTCTATAAAGAGATGCTGAAGATACTTCAAAATAATGAATTGCGGGGCTAATTCGAGCATCATCCGCAGGGAGAGCGGCATCTTTCCTGTCTATACTGAAGATGCTTTGGTGTCTTGCCCGTTTCGAAGGCTAATCATTGTTCTCAAGTATTACGTAGCATGTTCAGTCAGAAAACACACTTACTAATCCCACCCCATATTCCCTGTTCTGTATCTTGCGTGGCTATTAAATCTTACCAGTAAAAGCAGCACCTTAAGTAATAATTCGAACCTAGGTAGCTTGACTTTGATGAATTTGTTCTCATTATTGTTATCACTCTCAGAGTGCGTGACTCAGGGGTAATTGGTGGAAAGAAATTAACAAATAAAGAAGCAAACGGTGGCAAGCTTCATGGTCAATCAATCAATCAATCAATCAATCAATCAATCAATCAATCAATCAATCAATCAATCAATCAATCAATCAATCAATCAATAGATAAATGAATAAATAGTAAGTAAATAAATATATCAACCAACTCAGTCATTGAATAATGAAATAAACATAAATAAATTACTAATGAATATGTAGTTGTTCAGGGATGAATAATCGGTTCTATGAAGCAGGAGCTTAAATCGATCAAACCCCATAACTTTAGCAATAGATGCGCATAATTAAAGTTCATATTGCCAAAGCGTTCACATGGTAACTGCTTTGCTTTGCTTTTCGCTTTTTTTTTTTCCTTCTAGTCACGGTATCTTCGCTTTTAGCATTATATCTCCTGTGCCCAACGACAGCGGGGATTTCGCCGGAACGAGTGGAGGAATGAAACTATCGAAACAAAAATATAAACGAAAGCGACAGTGTAACGCAAGAAACGATATATTCTTGCCCAACCGACAACGAGGTCTATAATTTGTGCGCCGAGACGTGCATGTTTGCTCGACCACCCCATTACGTGGAGATGGCTCACATTTCGTAACTCCAGGAGACATGACTCGACATTGATGACCGCCTAGACACGCTCAACTTTTTTTTTAAAAAAAAGGACGCCTATGAGAGCAATAGAGAGAAACCAGTAGAGGTGGAGAGAGTAAGGTAAAGGTATTAGAGGGCGGAGGAGTAGAGTGGCCGCCGTTTAGGCGCCCAAAAAGGATGCGCCGGGCTTTCCCTTGGAGAAGACGCACTGCTCTCTCCTTTTTCCTTTTTTATGGAGTTGCATCCACGTTAAAGGTTTGAGATTAGAGTGCTGAAGACGGAGCGAACTGTTTAAAAGAAAATGAGAGATGTAACTCTGAAAGGCAGGAAAAAAGCATAGTCCACCAGGAAAACGAACCCGAGGTTAGGGTACTACTGCTGATATAAACCTAAGGAAAGGAACACAAGCAGGAGATGTAAAGCGGAGGGTACAGAAGTGGAAGCCATTTTAACTGGTGGAATGGATTTCAGGAGACGGGGAACGCAGCTGCGCTTTAAAGTCAGTAAAGCATATAGGACAAGAAACTTAACGGGCGTAGGTAATAGAAATTCGCGCAGGTGAGGTTTTATTTTCGGTTCATTGGAAGAAGTATTTGTCCTGCAGCCAGAGTAAGTCCAGTGATGATAATGATAATGATGTGCACGAGCTTTCCTGATGATTTATGAGGTCGTCAGTGTATATCTAATACGCTGTTAACAATACATACATACATACATACATACATACATACATACATACATACATACATACATACATACATACATACATACATACATACATACATACATACATACATACATACATACATACATACATACATACATACATACATACATACATACATACATACATACATAC
This sequence comes from Amblyomma maculatum, assembly GCF_055883805.1. NCBI lineage: Eukaryota > Metazoa > Arthropoda > Arachnida > Ixodida > Ixodidae > Amblyomma > Amblyomma maculatum. Next base: position 34,113,506 of record NC_139353.1, read on the forward strand.
ATACATACATACATACATACATACATACATACATACATACATACATACATACATACATACATACATACATACATGCACATACGTACATACACACATACACATACATACACACATAACCCCGCCGGGGTGGCGCAGTGGTTACGGCGCTCGACCACTGTTCCCAAGGACGCGGGATCGAATCCCGGCCTCAGCGGCACCTTTTCGATGGAGGCGAAAAGCAAGGCGCCCGTGTGCTGTGCGATGTCAGTGCACGTTAAAGAACCCCAGGTGGTCGAAATTTCCGGAGTCCTCCACTACGGCGTCTCTCATAGCCTGAGTTGCTTTGGGACGTGAAACCCCACAAACCAACCAACCAACCAACCAACCAACCAACCAACCAACCAACCAACCAACCAACCAACCAACCAACCAACCAACCAACCAACCAACCAACCAACCAACCAACCAACCAACCAACCAACCAACCAACCAACCAACCAACCAACCAACCAACCAACCAAACCAACCAAACCAACCAACCAAACCAACCAAACCAACCAAACCAACCAACCAAACCAACCAAACCAACCAAACCAACCAAACCAACCAACCAACCAACCAACCAACCAACCAACCAACCAACCAACCAACCAACCAACCAACCAACCAACCAACCAACCAACCAACCAACCAACCAACCAACCAACCAACCAACCAACCAACCAACCAACCAACCAACCAACCAACCAACCAACCAACCATACATACATACATACATACATACATACATACATACATACATACATACATACATACATACATACATACATACATACATACATACATACATACATACATACATACATACATACATACATACATACATACATACATACATACATACATACATACATACATACATACATACATACATACATACATACATACATACATACATACATACATACATGCCGAGTGTAGCACATACGTTATCTAGGCGACTCCGTTTCGTTGCTGAATGCACGGTAAATAGAAGTGGCTGCTCGCCCGCACTGCTGGAAAGGACGAACAAATAACTAACTTTCCTAATTTTTGGAATTGTTGGAACATTACGTGATAGACTAAGAGACACTCTCGGCGGCGAGGCCGTAACAGGGAAAGGCCCGTATAAGTAAAACAACTACAAGTGACATATTAACAAAGAGCCACACATAAGAAAAGGTTTTCCGTACATCAAAGGTTTTCCGTACATCAAAGGTTTTCCGTACATGACACGTGAAGTCTTACTATTCAAATGTGTGTATTTTGCATCAGTCATTCCGTAACAGATAGGTCTTTAAAATGAGCTGCGAGTAGGTTGAATTATATATAAGGTTGAAGTTGTAAGTTGTCGATTCAATGGCAATCAAACACGTAAGGCAAAAAGGTTCACTAGACTCGATTCGACAATGATCTGTGTCTGGTATGCACTTTATAAAACCTGCGGTACAAAGAAAACAGCCCGGGCTGGTCGCTGACAAATACCGTGAATTAGCACCACTGGCTGAAATAAAGAACAGAAACTATATAACCTCCGATATATTATCTATGTTTGTATTCGGGCCTATCACTACAGAAGATCAAAGCAGTATTATTCGCATTTCAAAACGATCTCGTACTTCCCTACATGTCCTCTGCAGTCTCTGGTCTGGCGCTAAAGTTTTATATCACTTCAATCTTTCTGTTCGACAACTAGTTGGACTGCATTAGCGTCACAGGACTGGGAATGCGACTAAAAAGTTCCGTGTCTAAAATAAAACCTCCTGCATGAATGAAGCAAATTATTATTTTCAGTCAAATTGACCGCAGTAGGTTATCAAGAATTCTTGTAATAAGCGGACCTTGTTACTTAGGCCCCTGCAATAATACCCGGAATGGGAGAGTGCTTGTGCCGAAGTACTGAGCGAAACACGAAGAATTTGTTAAGCGTTAAGCAAGAAAGGAGCGGGGAAAGAATTTATTTTTGCTCATATTGATTCCACGCTAAAGCACATCTTGCGCATAAATTATGCATGTTTCATATATTTTGCCCTTGTATCATGTATTCCAACACCGCTAATGATCAGATCGGAATACGATTCTGAAGAGGAGGATTAGCACGAAAAAACAAAACAGGAACAAGAGAAGACCACACAAAACGAGCGACGGTGATCTTATGTTCCTATCTTGTCCCGGTTTTTGTCGCACTCCGTCTGTTTTATGAAATCATGATCTTCCAGCTAGCCTAGACTTTCTCTTCGTTAAAGGCCAGAATATGTTTGCAGATAAATCAGAACGCCTGAGTAAAAAAAAATATGTTCCACAGTGTCAATTATATAACATCGCAAGCAACGCGCACAAAAACTGACGTCACCATTTGAGACAGTAAACTTGGCTATAAGCGAGACGGGGTCTACTTTGTATTTGCTCACGGACGTAAAGCCCTGCCGCGGTGGCTCACTTATTAAGACGCTTGTCTACTGAACCGGAGCACTAGGGTTCGAACCCGACCGCCGACAACTCCGTTTAGATGGAGGCGAAGTGGAGGGGCGTCCGTGTGCTGTGCGATATCAGTGCACGTTAAAGATTCCCGGGTTGTCGAAATTACTCCGTAACCGTCCACGAAAACGTCTCTCATAGCCCGAGTTGCTTTGGGACGTTAAACACACCAAACCAAACCAAACAAAGGTTCGACAAGAGCTTTCATTTGCCAAATACTTCACGCAGAGGTGAGGCTGCTCAGCTCAGAGGCTTCTTGCATTATAGCTGCTTCACGACCTTCATAAAAGAACTTCGTCTGATATGGCAGCCCAAGGTCCATCTCATCGGCTCTGTCACTTGCAGTAACACGGCGGGGGCTCTGCGGCGCTCACGGCGAGCCTTCCTTCCTTTTTACTTTCTTTTTTAGGGAGGAAACCGTGGCTACCGATCCCTCATTCTCACCCGTTTCCTGACGAGAACCTAGTGACAGGGTATCCATCTTACCTAGGCGATGGAGAGATCAAGGCACAAAGCTAAGAGACGATAGTGGCGAAAACAATGAATATCTGGTGGCACCCGTATCACCGATAACATCCCTCGGAAGCCTGAAACAGAGTCGTTGAAAAGCAGAGGTACTCGTGTCACCAATAACATCACTCGGGAGACCGACTCAACGCAGAGGAAACACAGATGTACTCGGATCACCTATAACATCAATCGGGACTCCGACGTTGCGCAGAAGAGCAGAGGTAATCATGTCACCGATAACATCACTCGAGAGCCGGTCGCATAGTAGATGAAAAGCAGAGGTACTCGTGTCACCATAACATCACTCGGGAGACCGACTCAACGCAGAGGAAATGCAGATGTACTCGGATCACCTATAACATCAATCGGGACTCCGACGTTGCGCAGAGGAAGAACAGAGGAAATCGTGTCACCGATAACATCACTCGAGAGCCGGTCGCAGAGTAGGTGAAAAGTAGAGGTACTCGTGTCACCAATAACATCACTCGGGAGACCGACTCAACGCAGAGGAAACGCAGATGTACTCGGATCACCTATAACATCAACAGGGACTCCGACGTTGCGCAGAAGAGCAGAGGTAATCATGTCACCGATAACATCACTCGAGAGCGGTCGCACAGTAGATGAAAAGCAGAGGTACTCGTGTCACCATAACATCACTCGGGAGACCGACTCAACGCAGAGGAAACGCAGATGTACTCGGATCACCTATAACATCAATAGGGACTCCGACGTTGCGCAGAAGAGCAGAGGTAATCATGTCACCGATAACATCACTCGAGAGCGGTCGCACAGTAGATGAAAAGCAGAGGTACTCGTGTCACCATAACATCACTCGGGAGACCGACTCAACGCAGAGGAAACGCAGATGTACTCGGATCACCTATAACATCAATAGGGACTCCGACGTTGCGCAGAAGAGCAGAGGTAATCATGTCACCGATAACATCACTCGAGAGCGGTCGCACAGTAGATGAAAAGCAGAGGTACTCGTGTCACCATAACATCACTCGGGAGACCGACTCAACGCAGAGGAAACACAGATGTACTCGGATCACCTATAACATCAATCGGGACTCCGACGTTGCGCAGAAGAGCAGAGGTAATCATGTCACCGATAACATCACTCGAGAGCCGGTCGCATAGTAGATGAAAAGCAGAGGTACTCGTGTCACCATAACATCACTCGGGAGACCGACTCAACGCAGAGGAAACGCAGATGTACTCGGATCACCTATAACATCAATCGGGACTCCGACGTTGCGCAGAGGAAGACAGAGGAAATCGTGTCACCGATAACATCTTTCGAGAGCCGGTCGCAGAGTAGGTGAAAAGTAG
>NC_139353.1:34122849-34172849 GCF_055883805.1 Amblyomma maculatum
GAGGTCAGGTGAAGCGTAAAGAGAAACAAAAGGGAAAGGGCAAAGAAGGGCTATCCTTTTGTTGCGCAGTTACTAACAAATAAAAATAAGGCTTAGCGATGGGAAAGCAGATTTGGGGTGGAAAGCGAGGCAGGTGAAGGAAGAGGAAGTGTGCGTGGCATGTGCGCGCTATCTTTTACGTCGTCGTGTTGTGTCCTGGTTTTATAAACGCGCCAGCAGGTCTCGTAAAAGTAAGCGCCTTCTACCATGCGTCCGCGTAGGTCTCATGGGAGTGGTTCACGCTCTTCCGGGATCTGTTGTCGTCAGGGGTTCTACCTGCAATTGCTTTACCTGCCTTCATGCGGACGGGGTGTTGGCTGTATAGAACAAAAGCACTGGGAAGGGAGGGAAGCAGGAGGAGGAGGAATTATAGTTTTAGGTGAGCAAGGATTTCGGCACATTTTTCACGCTTTAACGTAAAGATTCGCGCAAGGTTTGAACGTTTAAATATGCATCGCTTAGGCTGTGTTGGCCCGCATTTTTCATTATTCCTTTCCCTCGCTCAATTTTTCTCTCACCCTGCCGCGTACGTTTGTTTTTTTTTTTTTTTTTTTTTCCTTTGGAACGGTTTCAGTCTTTGTTGATCCGCTTCCGGTGCCGGTGGGAGCAGTTTCCGTTTTACTGTTTTCCAGCCCTCTGCGCCAGTGTACTGTGCCGTTCTTTCCAACAACAACATTAATAATTCCTTCCAGCCAGACGGGGTATACTATTACCGACCCTTTCAAGTCCTCCTCCTTTTGATATTATTTTCAAGCAGACAAAGCCGCGCGCTTGACGGTTCAATGAAAACACAGACACAATGCCGGAACGGCGCCGTGGTTCATGCTGGCAGACAGACGCCTATAAACAATACTCCGCATGCCATGGTGAAATATTGCAACCTCTTCTTGGAATACATTTATAACAGAAGCAGGCCACTGCCTCCCGAGGGTCTGCACGTATTTCGTTATGTTCCTGTTTCTACCATCTTGCTCAGGCACTAGAGAAGCAAGGAAGAAAGATGTTGATAACATGTGGAAGGAATTCCGATTATTTGAGAGTATTCTAATATGTGTCTTTTTATCCGTTCTCCTTTCTCTCTTCTTTTCGCAGACCATCAAACCTACAACAAAGAACAAGGTGAGTTTGATACGCGTGTGTAATTGTCAGCTGCTTGAAAAGGAGAAATTGTTAATATAAAAATAACAAGAAAATTCACTGAGCACTGTTTATTCGGAACATAATTATAACTCGAAAGAACAGAACCGATGCAATGGAATAGAAATGCGACCAAGCACAAGAATACGTGTTGTTGAAAAAGCTTTTAAGCAAAATATTTTTATTACATTCATATGCTGGTGGGAGTTTTAGGTAGCTTCCCTTTGGTAACTGACGTTTCTATATCACTTCATTAAAATTAACGTGCTGTTGTGCGCTTTCAGTAGCTTCGATTCGGCAACTGGCCGGCTGACAAGAGTTACTGAACCTCTGCCATTATGCACCATCACCGAAAATGACGTCATAAGTTGAAGGGTTGAGGTCTACGGAACAGTACCAGTGTACGTCTTCAGCTTTAAACAGAGCTGCTTCGGTTGGCTTAGATATTTGGTGGCACTTGTTCTAAACTTTGTACAATTAACTTGAAAGTGTCCAAAAAATAGCCCGGAACCTCTTCAAATTTATTTCATGTGCTTTGCTGTCTTGAGATGCGTCTAGAATTAAGCGGATTCAGATGTTCTTTTCTTCATTGCATTATACTTTCAGCGAGGGATTTCCTTTCTTACGGAGGCTTATTTAATTTATAGGCCATTAGTCTGTACGCCACCGCAGACTTAGTTTTAGAATTAAAGAAATAACATCGATTTATTCGCAATCATTGTTCGCGCAATTATTGTTGCCTTCTATGCGCATCCGCTTGTTGCTAAGTTTAGACGCGTTTGTCTTATCTCGCTTACGGTCATTGGAACAAAATGTTACCGATTGGCTACAGAAGCTTCGCTCACAGACACGTTTACTTTATTTGCTGTCGTGCTGCTCGCACGCTCAGAGATTCCTTGGTCTTTCGCTCACTCATTTATTTGCTGATTTGTTTGCTACATGATCGCTATAATTCCTTACCGACTGAATTTTGCTTTTTCTAACTCAGTCCTTTGCTCACATTTTCACTTACTGATTTAACCACATGCAAGAGCACTCATTCAAAGTACGGCCGTAACTCATTCAATACTTGCTCACTCACTCTCATTCACTAGACTTCACAATCAGAGTGCTGAGTCGGGTTGATGGGTTCATATTGACTGAAGTAACAGAACAGCGCTAATAAAATTTACGGGAGACAAAAAGATAGCCGCTTGGCGTAGTGTCTTCTGTTCGTTAGGGTTATTCAGTCGGTTACGCCGCTCGCTATCTCACTCCCCTCCCTCATGCTCACTCACTCACTCACTCACTCACTCACTCACTCACTCACTCACTCACTCACTCACTCACTCACTCACTCACTCACTCACTCACTCACTCACTAACTCACTCACTCACTCACTCACTCACTCACTCACTCACTCACTCACTCACTCACTCACTCACTCACTCACTCACTCACTCACTCACTCACGTGTAGAGTTTTGCTAGTGCATTTTAGTATATCAGAGCTAATCCGAGCTTGTCGTAGTGACCCGCTCCCTGTTTTGCCCCTCCTCAGCAGAGCGGCGGCTTGGCGACCCATGCATCACCAAGGCGGGGTGCGAGCTGGGCGACGCCCACTCGGACTGCATACATTGGCAGTGTCAATGCAAGAAGGGCTTCCGGATAGAGTTCATCCATGGGCTGCCTGTATGCGTCACCGGTAGGTCTCAATCCCCATTCTGCCTGCTCCTTTTGGTTCATTAATGCAATGCACTCTACCCGCGGCCATGGTGTGCCGAGTGTTACCGATAAATCATCATTAGGTGTGTACGCAAGATCGGGCAAAAGCGCAAGTCTGGCACCTAGTTAAGGGTTCCCTAACTCCCAACGCCTAATAGGTGAGAAGGACAGAAAGCGGGTAGGTTAGCAAGATTTAGATCGGACTGGCAATCTTGCAGCTTCGCATACACAGAACATTGTACATGAAGTGTTATGCACAATGCCACCACAGTAGTACTATGCTTAGTGCGTCAATCTCCTCCGGTTCACCCGCTGTTTTACCCGCTAAGAAGTTTATATGGCTGCGACATACGGAAGAGGAAAATAAGACAGTCAGGAAGAAATTAAGGCAGTGTTATTTGTTACGTGTAAAAACTAGAACAAAATAAGTCGCGGTGGTTCTTCTGTAGAATCCAATTTTTGAAATGACTATAAGGAATATAAACATACGGACACTGAGGTAGTTGTCTCCGCATGGAAGATAAATGGTTACGAACGTTGATAAACAGTTAGGTAACTTGTCGTATGATCAACAAAAAAGTGACCACTTCGTTAGCACGATAGGGTTTTTTAAATCATGAACAAAGGGTAAGCTATCCGTTGATTTACAGGACCTTTTTTCGAGTGTGGTATTGCTGCCTTAAACTATTTATTAATTTCTAATTGAACTTATATTCCAGAGAGGTTTTGTAATTATTGAAATTGAACTTTAAAGTCGCATATAGTTTTCAGAAGCACCAACCGAAAACCGAGCATTTACTTCGTGGTAGGCTATGCGGCAAGTTTCTTGTGCGAGAAGCGTTTAGTGCATGCCGGACCATCCTCGATGTCGCATTAAGCAAATCACATGCCTATATGCGAAATCAATAAAGATGTCGTTACAGATAACGCGGTTTGATAACAAATGAAGTCTAGAATATCCGCCGCACAATGGCAAGCACTCGCTCTACGAGGCGTCATCTTTCTCGTGTTGTAGTGTTGCTTTCACCATGCATTTAAGCAATGACGAAGGTTGGGTGAGTTAATTCAAGTTCCTGGTTAGTTATAACGTGAAGAAAGCGCGTAAGACGGATAGGAGGCACTGCGTATTGCAAATTAATTTAGTTAAACACTTTGTAGGCAACGTTTGCGACATTTCACTATTACGACTTCTGTCTACACGCGTATCGCCTTCACTGCTGTCGAGTCGCTGTAAGGGTGAAATTATTAAGCACCTCTTGTCGATGGAGAGGGTACGCGGCGTCCAACCGGAGGAGACCTTGAAGGCTAACCTAACGGAAGTTTTGTGCTTTCGTGGATCATCCATTTTTGCCTACATGCATTGCTGCCTCTAGAACAGCGCATGCGTAAAAGAGTGTTGTCTTCTTCCCGTGGTGGGCAAAACCAGTGCGCCGCGCGAAGGAACCTACGCTCTCGGTGCAGTGGTAAGACATCCGACTCCTGTGCGGGAGTACCCGGGTTCGAACCCGACCTCGGCGGCTGCGTTTCGATGGAGGCGAAACGAAGAGGCGTCCGTGTGCTGTGCGATGTCAGCGCACGTTAAAGATCCCCAGGTGGTCTAAATTTATCCGTAGTCCTCCACTACGGCTCCTCTTTCTCTCTTTCCACTTTAACTCCCACCTTCCTCCCTTCGCTTACGGCGCCGTTCAGGTGTCCACAGCAACAAGTGTGACAGATACTGCGCCTTTCTCTTCCTCTGAACCAATTATTATTATTACCTACGCTCTTGCCTCCTAATGCAGGCGGCGCATGCTCATTCCTAGCGACATTTGAGTGAGGCGACAGAGCCGTTTGTCAAGTGGTGCCATCTGTCGGCCTGGCATGGCACCGTTCGATGGCGTGGCAAGAAGAGAATGCAACAATATATGTTAGGCGGGAAAGGCTGGATTTCACTTGAAGTCCACACAATGAATTGCCTGCTCTTGACGTTCTGATGATAGACACCAGCACGGGGATGCATTTAGGCCGTCGATGATTAACGAACATCACCAGTTCATGACCCTTGAACATTCCCAACTGTAAGAAACGTTTCTCTTCTCTGTTTATTTCTGTGCAGAACGTTAGCGCACATTTGCAGCGGAGCGTGGGATCAAGCACCTAGTGATGACGTTTTGACGTGTGTCAGGGACCGTCTGTAGCGCATTCCAGGCACGCCCTGGACTCTTTCTCTTGTAATAGCCTCATCAATGTTTGCGCACTTCCTAAACTGCCTCGTAAATTATGTCGAAGGCTTAGCGCCTCCGCAAGAAACATGTGGGCTTTCTGAAATTTGTAGAAATGTTCGCGCCTGTTGAAATGTCAAGGGAAGCGGTAGGGTGGAATTAAAAAGAAAAGTGACGTCATCGTGAAAACGCCCGAAACGTTTCAAACAGCCGAACCTCCTTGCAGCGCAAATTGCGTCGAGCGAAGCGGTTCTTACGTCAAATTACACTCCTGCAATGCTCATAAAAAATATAAAAAAAGAAAGAATGCAAAAAAAAAATCAAGTAAAAAAAAGCGCAGCAAGGCGTGCTAGGGTAATAAAGCACAGATTAAAAGAGGCAAAAAAGAATAATAGACGGGGCCATTGCTGCGTTTCTAACTCTTACAAAATCAGGCTTTATGTAGTGGCTCAAGCCACTACTCTGCAAGCTTTCATGCCCGCAACAAGCGTGCACAGATTTTCCTTGGTTCACGATTTCATGGCCTGCCGAATGGAGACCATGAATTGCCCTCCGCGGTACTGCTCAGTTCGTGGCCAATCTGCTCTGACGCAACCACGAAGGGGTTATGCACTGCTCTGAGCAGCATAGCGGCTCGCTTCGGCCCTAGAGCCTGTTGCAACGCTTAGCGTGTTTTTTTTTTTTTTTTTTTTTTTTTTGCCATTGTACTCTTCCATTTTAATATCGCAGCCTTCTTAGTTCTCTTGCTGCCCCTATAAACCGGCATTGCAAAGAGCCAGTGGCATTATGGGTTTCGTAACGAATGTAAAATGGCGTAACCTTTTTTATTTTTTTTGTCAACAATTTACCGCAACATTTTTTTGTACGTTTTAAATTTCGCTACAAAGAAGACGGAAAAATGCGCGTCGTTGAGTAACGTCTGCAGAATGTGGGTTAACTCTAAACTAACTTAATCGTACTGTTGGATGCGTTAGGTTGAGCCTGCTTTTTGTTTTTAATTTTTACTTCCTGAATATGGACAACTGGTGGTTGCTGACTTGATAAGCCAGCGCGTTTTGTTTTTCTTTTCTTTTTTGAAAGTCTTGGACTCTGCTTTGAGGCCGAGAGTGATAAGAAAATAAAAGCACAACAATGTGTGTTTAACCGTACAGTTGGGACAATATCAGTTCACTGTTGGGCTTGCGTGTCCAAGCGATTTGCACAGGCTCGCCTCGCTTACCTCCATATCGAGAGGATTTACGAAATTGGCCGGTTTTAAACATTGGATTCTCTGCTAGTACCTCTGAACTGTAATCTATATCGCAACCTGTTCAGTGACCGTAGTTGGAGCATGTATGTCTTCTGCGCTGTTTGCCAACCACGCTTTAGACGCAGGCATCGACATACGGAGCTGGGGTTAGCAGCAGTTTTACGAACTCGGATCGGATGCACTGTGAGATAGCACTAAAAAAAGCTTAGTGATTAAAAAATCTATTTGTTCACCAGAGTAGTTAAACGACTACTGCAAACATTCTAAGGCTGCTTTTGGTTCTGATTAAATGTCACGTTGAGGAAGAGTGCCACTCGACTCTTCGCAAAGCTACTATATATCACAATACCAATGCAACAGTAGGGCTAGAAAAGGGATCCCTTTTAAGGCGAAAGCCTTTAATACCTCATGCTGTCGCGGACAAAATGTGGCCCGCTTTTGCGGCGTTCTGATTGGCCGAGTCGGGATGACGTCATAGAGGTATCGACCAATCACAGAGCACCACCTCAGTATGCGTGTATGCGTGCCTTATATGGCCATATGTTTATCAATGTTCAATTCCTAAATAATTATTTTTACCACTTCATGACTAATTAGGAATTCATTTATTTAACCAATAATTGGTAATTATTTGATTGCTTTAGGAATTTAAATATTACCTACAGAATTTTAATTTTCAAATTATTTATTAATTAGTGTCAGTTGCGTAGCAGAATGCGGCACTCAGGCTTTCGCCTTTCACTACTTTGGTCGCTAAAGTCCTTCGTAATTTTTATTATTGTTTTGATGACTATTGCAGCTTTGTGAATACAGATGTCATGATGCTAAAGCAGGCTCTATTCAGAGCTGCTGCCACATTATATCTCTACATAGCTTTTAGCGTGCGCATTGATTTGAGGTTTCGTATGCGTGCGAGTGTACGGAACTTTGTTACCGATGCAAGAAGCAATGCCAAGGCCCATGTGTAGAAATAATCACTAGGTATATATTAAACTGTGCGCCTCTCTGTTTCCCGATTATTTAAGTTGCGATATTTCCCTTCTGTAACGATTCCTCTTATTTAGACAAACCAACACTCCTACGCTGACCTAAAGTTTCATCATTCTATCGGTGTATGTGTTTGGATAGTTCGTCGGCTTCATCAGGCACGTGTCTTATTTTGTTTTTTGCCTTATATGATTTTTAATTCGAGAGGGGAGGTCTTAATGTTTAGCTTTTTTTCCTCTGTTTCTTTCATTTCAGCTTCTCTGCCGAGAGATTTTGCGTCAAATATTCTGCTACAGCTGTTCAGAAAGCTGAATTTCCAAGCTTGTACATACTGTTGTTTGGGGTCATAGAGATGTGATTTCTAAAGGCAACGTTCATAAATTTTTTCCCCTGCTTTCCTGCCTGACTTTTAATTTTAATAGAAGCAGAATTCCTCTACTTTCTACCCAAGAGTAGGCTTTGTAAAACATGCTTTGCTCTCACAGGTGTAGATGGTGTCTTATAATATGGCAATGAACATTGATAAAGTACAATGTTAATAACCGCATTGTTTTTGCTCGCCACGCATATGGCACCATATTTTCATTCCGCTAACCAGTTTTTGGTCATATATGTGCGCGTTCGGTAGTTCATATTGCTACAAAATGGCATTGAAAAGGAGGAAGACCAGTCAGGCTGTGTAAGCTCGAAGATTATTAGCGGACAATGTTGGCTGGCTCGAGAATGGCGATAAAATTAGCGCATGAGCTCGGCGACAATGAAGGTCAAAATCACCGGCCCTCTTAGCAATGCTTACTTTAATGGGTTTCAAGGTATGTTCATGAGACGCATGAAATGAAGAAAATCATCACAAGCAGCCTGGAAACAGTCATCTAGTAGGCTCTCTACAAGCAAATAAGAGTGATAAAGCCGCGTGCGCCGGCAAGAGCAAACACAGCGAACAAGATCGAAGCTGAGGGGCACTTACCTCTGCCTTTAATGTTATGACGTGATAGCATTGATTACTTTCGGTTTTCCCGCTCTCATTAAGGATTATCGTTTGATGTAAACGAGCTTTGCCCCCGTCTTAATCCCTAATCTCTCAGCTTGTTCCTCTATTATCTCCTCCCCCCCCCCCCCCTCTTCATTTTCGTGTTCGCACACAACACTGATACCGAAGACTGATGATAGGTTAAAACTTAAAAGATTTCAGGTTATCGTCCAATTGGTTTGACCAATGGAGATTATAAAATATTAATGAAAATTCTTGCTGCAAGGTTGCAAACTGTAATGAATGATATTGTGGGCCCCCATCAGACATGTACCATAACACGTCGATCAATTGTTACTATTATTCAAGTAGCCAGGGGTATACTGGAGTGCTGCTATTGCATGAATAATGTCGTAGCCATTCTTCAGGTCTGGAGAAAACACTTGACCAGGTCTCCCATAAAGAGTTATTTGCGATAATGGAGCACATAAATGTCGGATCGCTCATGGTGGAGGGCGTACGCTCGGCGTACAGAAAGTGCCATACAAGATTGATTGGGAACAAAGTACTTAGTGAGATGATACTGGTTCAACGCTGACCACGGTGTACTCTGTGACCGTTGATTTGCATTCATGTAAAGTTCGGACTTTAGCATACGCTGGCAATATAGCTATACTCTGCTTAAACTAGGAAAGGGTTAGTCAGGCAGTGAATACATATATTATGGTGAGACTACCCAAAAGCGATAGAAAATAATATGCCTCTGCCCGTGCCACTAGGTATAACAAGCTAGGCAGTGAATACAGTCAAGGATTTTTGCAGGCTTAATGAGAGCACTACCAACTGACAAATGTTTGGGGTTTTGGTATTTGGAATGGGGAACAAGCTAATCCATTAATTATTTGAGAATATTGCTTGGTTGTCGACTCCAACAAAGTATATTGGAGTCCCACTTGAGAACTACGTGGATAGTGGTACATACTGGCGACAGCAGACAAATGAATAGCACCCCCGTTCGCAGCGCCCAACGGGGGAGACAGGAGCGCGTGCAGCAATCAGACAACACTCGCGGTCGCCGCCACGGAGGAAGAGGGGGGCTGAAAAGGGGGCGGAGCTGGTTACGAGTCCGCGGCGGCAACGACGCGAAACGCAGGAACGGGCGCCAAGGAGCTGCGCTCTAAAACAGCGAAAACTGACGCAGTACCAGCAGGACAAATGCACGCACGCACGCACGCACGCACACACACACACACACACACACACACACACACACACACACACACACACACACACACACACACACACACACACACACACACACACACACACACACACACACACACACACACACACACACACACACACACACACACACACACACACACACACACACACACACACACACACACACACACACACACACACACACACACACACACACACACACACACACACACACACACACACACACACACACACACACACACACACACACACACACACACACACACACACACACACACACACACACACACACACACACACACACACACACACACACACACACACACACACACACACACACACACACACACACACACACACACACACACACACACACACACACACACACACACACATCGGCGACGCGATGGTGTGTGCCTCTGCTGCTGGTCCTACGTCCTTTTTTTGCTGTTTTTTTCCTTTGAACATGTACCAACTCGCCCAGCAATTCCCACTTCTGAAGGATAAGTATACAAGTGATCAAAAGATACACAGGACATTCGCACTTTTCAACTGGGCTTCAGGTTATGAGATGGTGGATTGTCTTTGTACCAATTATTTTTTTTTGTCAAGTCGTAAACTGTTGTTCGTTGTCCTGAGATGTAAAGGGCCTTTTTTCTACGTGCCGTTCGCCATTTGCGCTTGGCAAGAGCCTTGCCAATGACTGTTGCGTCAGCTGCTTGTCAAGTCATAGGTAGAACGCATGGCTATTTTCATGAAATTTTTCAAGAAACGCAGTTTTTATGCTTCCGATTCTTAATGAAATATTTAACTAATATCCCCCCCCCCCAAAAAAAAAAAAAAAAAAAAAAAGGTTGTACAAAGGTTTTATTGAAAACGCCTCGCCTTTTGCTTTGTACCTGTCATTGTAATCTTCTGGGCCGGTGCAAAACATATTGCAACATGTAAAAAGAGTGCCTGTACAGCCTGCTGTCAAAAATTTATCTTTTAATTGTATACAGGGGGTTGTGTCTGTGAAGAAAAGGATGGCCGAAAAAGAATTTTTTGTTTTGCCTATAGGGGGCGTGAACTGTATTTTGTGTTGAAAGCCGGAGACTGTTGAACATGTGTTTATAAATTGTTGGGATGTGGTTTTCATTCCGGTTGTTTAAATCCGTACTCTGCACAAATATTTCCCTTCAGACTGCCATGGTATTCGGTTATTAGCTGTAGAAAATGGTGACGGTGTTCTCTATGATATGATAACGCTATTATGCTTGTATAGCGTGTGGAAACGCCGTATGGCTGTTCGCCATAGTGATTTTCATACTGCCCTATCTGATAGTATTTTGGTGATTCTGTCCTACAGATAATTAATGTTTCGATAACTCAGTCATGCGTATTTTTGTTTATCAATGCATTGGAAACCATGGTCATTTTGAACGCGTTATAATAAGTTGTATTAAACCCATTCACTTCTTAAAAATCTGCCAGTCTGTAGGTTTTGTGAAATAAAGGCAAATACAAAACCAAAAGCTACGATAGCATAGTTTTCTCGTGCCGGGACCAGAGAAGCTGATCTGTTCGTTCTGTGGCATTAAAAATTCGGTCGCGGTTTTCTTTCTTTTTTTTTTTCCCCTGTTTAGCGGCTCAGCTGTGGTGAGGCGCAGATGCTGTCGTATGTGCAGTACCTCGCCTGCGCAAATGAATGACCTTGAAGAATGAAGACGACAAAGCGCGAGATTTCAAGGTCGAATGTTTGGAGCCGGATGGCCTTGTGGTTCGCCATGGAAGAAGTATAGCTTACTCTGTAAAACTGGTTATTCAAACAAATCCCCGTCGAAAAAAAAAACTGCAAATATTTTCGTTTGCTACGACAAAATTTCTGTGCGATTTCTTACAGCAAACCTGTTGTCACAATAGAATTTTATGTAGTAAAATCAGAATTCTCCGTTGTTACAACAGAACCACACACAACAGAAAACTACTACAGAACTACACAAAAGTCTGACGCTTACGACAAGACTACATAATATTTTGTCGTATTTTTGACACGTTTCTACAGCTTTTCGATATGACATATAACGGTGTCGTAACTCTTGTCACGCGTTGCGCTGGCGAATGTACCTTTTTGCTGCGTAAAATATTATAGGCCAAGCTTCATCTCGCTGAGGAACAGCTCCGTTGACTCACTCCTCTCGCCTTTCTCCCGCTTATGACGTCATCTCCGGCCCGCAGGTTTCTTCCCGAGCCAGTGCTACTCGCACAACCAGTGCATCGAGATGGACGAGCATGCGCTCTGCGTGAGCAACGTGTGTGACTGCGAGAACGGATACCAGAGGGAGCTCATCTACTGGAAATACGTCTGCAGGCCAGGTGAGATACCGCGATCTCTACAGTGTGGCCTTAATGCATATCAGACAAGGCACGAGCGTACCGCCCAGTCCTTTCACAAGCTACAAAGAATAACTTCGCTAATTATTCCTTGAGATGCTTTGAGAGAAAAACGACAGGGCAAATTGGGCGCATAATCTGCTCACTGCCATGCCTGTATCGTAGTTGCCTGCGCACTAGATGATGATCAAAGAAATCTACAGTGACTACCTGGCTTTTCATTTCTATGCTGTGATAGTCTTAGTATCAAAAAGGGCCGACACGCATGCGCAGAAAGAGAAGTTGAGACTCATCGGTGCACCAGACGAAATCAACAGGGGGAAAAGATAAACAGAGGAGACAGATGAGTTAACAAATTTATTTACAGTTAAAATGTAAGGTGCTGGCTTGAGTTGTAATTGTAGGGGCTCTAGCGTCGTAGAAAAAAGAGAGAAGGGCAATGAAAAGGACAGTATTTGAAAGGCGCAGTAGACATAGGGTGGTTCGCAATAGTGCGGAACAGTGGCATAAGATGAGATGATTCGGTGGGGTCAGGAAATTTGATGCTATAGGGTTAATATACCAGCTGGGGGAAACCAATCGCTATTCAGAGAACACCGAGACAGACGCGTGTGCTGTTGTAATCTTGACTTCACTTCCCTGTTACTAATGATGACACCCAGAATATATTTGATAAACTCGTCTTTGAAATGCAGTTCTACGCAGAAGTATCGTTGGTATCTTCTTATTTTTAACGACACTGTTTTTTTTTGTTTTTTTTTGCGGCCAAATAAGACAAGGCCCGCATCTAAAATTTACTTTACAGGGTCACACGAACGCAGTGATATATCAAATGTTCAAAGCGACAAATTGTATATTATATATGTCAAAAGAAACTAATCTTCTTTAATTTAGAATATATGTCAATTTAGTAGATTGTCTACAATTTGGTACGAAGCAGGCGCCTGAATATCTGCTCTACATACGTTTTTTCTCTCTCAGTGATCATTCAGGTTATGCAGCATCTTCAAAAATACCTCTTACTCGTCAAACAATGTCCGTAATGCTGGCGTCATAATAAACTGCTATGCCTTTGATGCGCTTCTTCAGAAAGAAGGAAGCTAGACTACAAAAAAAACAAACAAACACGCAAACTATGATATTAAGTCCCTTCAAGCCGTTATGCTCAGTGAAGGTAGCTTCTTTGCATGTACATTTACTATGTAAAAAAGCATGCTTTAAAGGGGATCTTAACAAACATATTTTCGCTTCGTGAGCATGCACAAGTCGTTATGGTCAGTGAAGGTAGCTTCATTGCATCTACATTTAAGATGTAAGAAAGCATGCTTTAAAGGCGATCTTAACAAACGTTTTCGCTTCGTGAGCATGCACAAGTCGTTATGCTCAGTGAAGGTAGCTTCTTTGCATGTACATTTAATATGTAAAAAAGCATGCTTTAAAGGCGATCTTAACAAACGTTTTCGCTTCGTGAGCATGCACAAAGAAGAGCGGTACAAAGTGCTAGAGAGCCGTATACAAAATAAACAAAAATACGCACGTAATAACAGGAAATAGGAAATGTTGATTAAACTCGAATTAATGAGAGGGCATGATTTAGGGAAATTGTTTAGCATTTCGACCTGTTTATAACGGGAACAAAAACATGCCTCCAGTGAGAACTCACAAGCGACCACGCTACAAATCAAATATTTACTAAAAGAGCGGAGGCACATTATGTATACTGTCTGCCGACGGGAAAAACAATATAGCCACGCTGATTTGTGAGCGCCTATGGCGCTCGATAAAGTTGCGTGTCCTCGTCATTCTATGAGCCATGCACAAATGAAAACACGCATGCAAAAAAAAAAAAAACGGGGATACGAAAACTAAAAAAGCTAAACGTGATTGCCAGGACCCATTAGTGACAGACCAGAATTTCGAAAGGCTCGCTCACTCACCCGAAAGACAGACAGGTCCAGGGGGCACGAATCCTAATGCACGCGCGTAGATTACCCAGACTCCGTCAATTGATTTTATGACCGAACCCATCTCGTGCCTAATCACTCCCGAACCCCCTCCTCGACTCCGCCGCGACTTTGGCGGCAGTGCAGGACGTGAGAAGGAACGAAGAGAGTGAGAACAGAGGAATAAGGGGTGATCCTATATCTTAGACGTAGCTTCTCGGAATGGTATATCCATGACCTGCGTCGAACCTCTCCTTTCTACTCTCTGGCGTTTCAACAGACAGAAAGACAGAGAGACGTAGAAATAGGGGGCAAACGGAATAGACAGATAGACAGACAAATACAGAAGAAAGTGCAATGCCACCCACTTTCGCCGAGCACACACAATCCTTGGAAGCGCTGGGATAAAAGCTCGGCCCGTTTATCGACGCAACGATACTACGAGCTCCTCTTCGCTTTGGGCCCCGAGGAGATGGAGGGGGTGGAATGGGAAAGAAGCAATGCTGGTCCAGGAGACTGAGGGCAACGTACCGTCGATACAAGGAATGATAAGTTAGCTGCCCCTCCTACGACTTTCAGGAATCGTCCCTGCGGCGACTTTCACTGCCAGGAGAGTGCAGAGGGGAAGGGATGAGAGAGGGAAGGGGGAGCGAAAGACAATGTACATATGATGTTGTTGTTTCGTTTTTTTTTCTGTTTTCTTTTTTGTCAGGATCGAGGTTCGATTCCGACGATGTCCCGGGAAACGGAGATCGAAGTGCAGCGACCGTAGTCCCGCTGCCCTGCTACACAGGCGAAAAGTCATCCCCCCGAGAGTTAGCGTGTTTCACTTAATGCGACAGAGTATGGTGCGGCGTAAGCGAAGCCCACGCTTTGTGAAGACGTTCACTAGAAACATTTGTGGCGACCGTGAGAGCTAGGAGTTGAGTAGAGGTGCAGAGTGTGATCGGTAGTGGGGCATTAAAAATTACTCTTGCTTCATAATTTGAGAAAAGATATGCCGCAGTTATTTGTTCGATTATAAATGTGGATTGTTCTTTGAGCGTCAATACAGCGAACAAAAGTGAATGAAGATATTTTTTTTTAATTTACAAAACGGTATTGTGAAAATGATAATATCTGTTAAGGAAGCACTTTTGTAAGTGCATCGCCTTTAACGTCCCAAAGTGGCTCAATTCTGAGAGACGCTATAATAGAAGGCTCTGAAAATTTAGAACCCCTGGGGTTCTTTAACGTGAACTGACATCACTCAGTATAATGCTGCCTTGTGCTTACCCTCTATTGAAATATGGCCGCTGCAGACGGGATCGAACTCACGTCATCGCGATCTGTAGAGAACGCTCTAACCACTGAACCAGCACGGCAGGGCTTAGTGGCTTCTCAGTTACTTGTACACTAAACTGCTGCTTAGTGAATGACAGTCCTATACGCAAAAAAAATCTACTATGCGTGTGAATGCATACATCTGCGTAGCGTTGTTTTTAGTAAAGCTTGGAAGATGTGTTTTGCCTGTTGAGTCTAGCTTCAATTCCGAACACAATGGCGCGAGGAGGTTTGTACGCTACACGCACTGATATTCTTCGATTATATTCCCACGAATACTAGCAAACAACCCATTTAAATCTAAGTACCAAAAAGAAAATAATATGTGCTCCTTTGTGCATCCAAATGATAAAGGCTTCACGGAGCATATCACTGCAAAAGGACTGCGAACGCACGAAGGTACATATGAATGGAGGTATGACTACTCACGAAGACTGAGTGCACAACTTGAGTAGCAGTAACATTCCGCTCGAATGCTTCACTTAAACCGGACACACACACACACACACACACACACACACACACACACACACACACACACACACACACACACACACACACACACACACACACACACACACACACACACACACACACACACACACACACACACACACACACACACACACACACACACACACACACACACACACACACACACACACACACACACACACACACACACACACACACACACACACACACACACACACACACACACACACACACACACACACACACACACACACACACACACACACACGCGCACACGCACACGCACACGCACACGCACACGCACACGCACACACACACACACACACATACACACACACACACACACACACACACACGCACACGCACGCACGCACACACACACACACACGCACGCGCACGCACGCACGCACGCGCGCGCACACACACACACACACACACACACACACACACACACACACACACACACACACACACACACACACACACACACACACACACACACACACACACACACACACACACACACACACACACACACACACACACACACACACACACACACACACACACACACACACACACACACACATATTGTGCAACAAGGAGATCATATCACGCGCTTTTAGATATTTTTAAGCTGGATCGTTTGTTTATGTTCTATTACCGTTATCGGAACATGCCAGCGGCGGCATTTCAGTGTTATCGTGACCACTGCCCAATATTTCCCCCGCCATCACGGCTGAACAATAAAACCAAAAAATATATATATGCACACAAAGGAACCATATGAAAAACTTGCTGCTTTGGTGTAGGGCCTTGGCACACCTCCCTTCTTTTGCCTACAAACCCGGAAGCGCGTACTGGCGCTAGGTGGCGAGATAAAAGAGAAGCCAGAGCACTGGAACAAAGGAGAAAAAAGAGGGGGGGGGGGGCAGAATGCGGCCATCAAAACAAGCCGGACCACTCGTCAGGCAACCACGCCCTTCCCAGCAGCGGGTCCGGCCCGCCGAAACACGTCCCTCGAAGCGTGAGCTTTCGCTTCTGTGTATAGCGGCCGCTGGACCCAGATAGCTCCCTCGACGTACAGTACCGCCTTTTCGCCGCTGGCCTTCGCCCGTGCTTCCTATTTACTCTTTGTTTTCGTTCCTGTTCTTTCCTATTTAGTCTTAGTTCTTGTTCTAGTTCTTTGTCATTTCTTTCCTGTTCTTTAATCGTTTGCTGTTTTCTTCTTTTACTCAGCTTTTCTTCCTTGGCCCAGTATTTGATTTTGTGCCAAGCTTCATTCTTTTTCGGTTCTTCTTTCGTTCTTATTCCATTCTGTTCTGTACTTCACGACGAGCTCCTGACTTTCCCTACATTCCTGGCTCTATTATATTCAGTCTATTTGGCCGTTCCTTTCTGCACTCGTGTTGTTATCGACTCCTTCAAATCGCGAACACACTGCCCTCCTGTTTCTCTATCTGCGTTCTAGTTCTTCACTCCTTTTTTTTTCAACACCAACCATTTATTCTTTTTTTCCCCTACGATGCTTTCTTTCAGAGAACAGGAGAGTTCGTTCTCCTGATTCGTCCCTCGAGATTTCTCGCGAAATCGCGTTTTTGCCGCCGCCGCCTCCACCACCGGTTATCTAGCCTAGATTTTTTTCTTCTTTCACTTCTTTCTCTTTTTTTTTTACTCACGCTTCATGCCTCAAACACCTCTCCTTTTTCCTTTCCCCTTCTCACCACTCTGCGGCTCCCTGGTCGGCTGCTCGCGCCGCGTTCTCTGAACCCCGCGACGAGCTCCACGGAAGCCTATCGATTTCTTCAAGCGAACGGCGAGCTGGCGTTTCTGGCCCGGCCTACATAGCTCAGTCGTGCACGCAAGCGCTTACTTTGAAGCGCCTCTAGCGTTCCCTTCCCGTGCACATACTTTCTACCTCGCTCAATTTCCCGATACCGTATATCCTTCCAGCATAGCACTCTTCCCAACCTTTCCCTAATTCCCTACAAAGTCGTTCTGTTCGCAAATGTAGCTAGTGCGATACATCAGCTTAGGCGCCATTATTTTGAGAATAGCACGTCACACGCTACCAGTCAAAGGACTGTAGACGCTCGTTTCACATTTCTCGGCACATACGTGTCGCTTTCCCATCCGCGCGTTCCCTAGCCGCTTCGCTTTCCCTGTGGTATTGTTTCCATTACGTGCCTTAATTCCCCATTGGCTTATCCTGGAGCGATTTTTTCACCTTCTTGCTTTAACCAGTAAATTCCTTTCTTGTGCAAAGCTGATCTATCTTTGCCTCTCTCCCACTAAAACATTATGTTCACCCAAGGCAATTTTGCATCCATTGCAACGACTTGTTACCTGTATTATCAGTATTCCAGCTGTTTCGTGTAATGCAGTCGGTACTTTTACATCCTTTCCGCAGTTGCGCCCGTACCGCAGTATTGTTCCGCGCTGCTGACGTGCATCCTTCTTTCCCCTCTTCCCTCCTTGCTATCAGTCCCAGCTTACTCACGTTTTCCGGGAGCGCACTTTTCAGGTGACCCAATTTCCCCATTCCTAGAAGCGCCTCGCCCTGTTTTCAGAGTTGGTTAAGACGCGCGCTTGCTGATGTGGCCAGTGCCGAGAAGTAGGTGCGTCACTGTAGGGTACCGAATGGCTCGGTTTTGCTTTAGACGTTGCTAGGCAGATTGTTGTTGTCAGTTGGAGACGTGTATATATATATTCGCTACCAGGATTCCCACTGGGTCAGTCCTAGGCCTTCAGCCGAGGAGGCAAGACTGAACTAGACAGCTTCGGGTTTATGCTTCCCTTTTCCAGGCCGATGAAGTTATGAGCTGAATTACCTTCATGAGTTCTTCGACTTTTTCTTTTCTAAACTATGGGTGAGTTTTTCGAAGCACACTAAGATGTATTTCTATGCGAAGCTACAGATTACAATTTTGACGAAAATCCACTGTGCTGATTAGTTTAATAATTTAAGAGGTACTGTCTTTCACTTCGCTTCTCACCACCGATTTTGTTTAAGGGTGGTTAGTGTATCGCATAGTATTTCAATTTGCGTTTTTCTGGTGGCGGCTAATTTATGCTTTTTAGACGGTTCAAGTGAATTATTGCGCATAGAGTCACGGTTTCATCTCTTGTAACAATTCCAGTTTCATGAAACAATATGTTGCGGTAAACTATATAACGCTCACTGCAGAGAGGAGTTGGGCAAAATATCTTATCATTAATATCGGTTGTAATATTAGGTTTGTCTGCACTCACAAACAGTATATCGCTGTATGAAGCAACGTATGGAAGCGTACGGATTTAAACTGCCGACAAGTCTTGGATGCATACGTGCCACTGACAATGTTACGACGCATTCTCAAGATGCGCTGAGTACGATGTTTAATAAGGCCATAATGTATAAATGCGACAAATTACATCGAAGATGATAGTTGCTAGAAATGTTCCTTTTTTTTTTAAATGTGCCAATCCCGAGCGATAACATAACCATACGACGGAGAAAAACAGAAACTTTTCATAAAAATAACTAAACAAAAAAAAAAAAAAACATTCGTTTCATTATTGAGCTCTAGTTCAAATATATTTCACACAACATGTGTCATAAATTTTATAGCTATTTCTTGTTTTTGAATGAACTTGACTGTCTGACTGGCTCAATTCCAGTGTCATCTGTCTTTTTTTTCCTTGCAGAAAAATCGGACAAGAGCCTTATCATATTCATCCTGAGCTTCACGCTACTTCTACTTGTTGTTGTGCTTCTCTATATTGGGTAAGTGCCCCACATAACCTTCGCAAACAAAAATGTACTACGCGTCTTCTGCCTAGTCCTAACAATACACGTCATCTATATCTTTTGTCTCATATGCCGCAACAGTGTGTATGCGTGTTATATTTGGGACCTCATGAACAATGAGCAGACTTCTCTATGCTATTATCGAAAGATACGTTTACCGTGTCATGGGATAGGCCGGGGTATTGTATTTGGAATTCATGGCACAAGCCGACGTTGTCAATAATATAAGGGATAAGGTTTACTTATGCGGCAGTGGCTTTTTATGCAAATAGCCCTTGTGAAAAGAAGTATCCTTTTTTTTTTCGCATGCGTTTTCCCATTTACTAGAGGGCGTATATGACGGAGTAAAATGACACCGGCTCCAGTAGAAAAACGATAAAACAGCATCCGGTAGCATGAATTCGCTCTAGAGGGGGTTTGTTATACACGGTAACCGGACACTACAGTTTATTATTTTATTTTTTTTACAAATTTACATTCCCCTTTATATTGGCGCAGCCCTGTTTTCCTTGTGTTCTCTGGCCGGTAGCCTGCACCTTCTACTAATTATCCCGAGGTCCTCTGGCGCATGCATATTGCAAAAGACGAGAAATATATAGAGCGTGCGCTGGCAGACGGTACCTGAACGACGACATTAAAATGACTGTCGTCTGCCGGACACCGAACTTATTATGGCCGGCGAAAGGGGACATAGATGGCGACGGCCGGAGCTGCTACGACGTATCATCTTGCACGCGGCCGTGGAACAAAGACGGGTAAAAAGGTGGCAAAAAAACAAAAATCAGCGAAGGAAAGGAGAAAGGAAAAAAGAACACTCAGCAAAGAAGGAGTGGAGAAAAAGGTGGTGGGGGATAATCAATGACGCCCCGGTGACTTTGAAGCAGCTTTGGGCGCGAGCACGTGGCGGTAATTAGCGTAACGGTCCCCTGCACCGGGAGTGATTACTGGAGGAGACGCGGGAAGATTTGAGGGAGAGTGGGGTGGGGGAGAGGAGTTTTGGTGGATGGCACGGAACCGCCATAATGATCTAGCGTACACCGTGAAGCGTGGAGAAAAACCTTTTCGGGTCTCGCCGAGTGGCAGTCGACGTCAGTTGGCCAAGTCTCCTTTAGAAGGCTGCGTAATTGTCTTCTGCGTATGCTCCTAGCGGTTAGGGGGTTATATCGTGAAACCGCTTTCTTTCGCCCTCTCGAGGAGAAACTTTGAGTCCTTAAGCACCACCAGCTCGACTAAACGGTCGTCGGCTGGTGTGCATCGCTCTGCGACCTCTCCTGCTTTTGTCGTCTGCTTGATTAAATATATGAGGAGAAAGTCGTCTGCTACACCTCCGAAAGTCGTCTTCTGCGGTATGCAGACTCATTATGTGCATACAGAGCCATAGGAGCAACTTCCGTGGATTAAACAAACAGCATGGAGGCTAACAAATTTTGTGATGAAATTTTTACTTATTTGGGTGCTTTCTTTTCTTTCAATTTTCTAACACTCAGACATTTAGACTTTTTTTTTTAACCTCACCCTCGAAAAATAGTCTGTTATAATGATATAGTTCCCTAAAAAAAGTTTGAAATTTGCTGTAGACCCCTGGGGCGTTCACGTTCGGCTTACCATCTGCTAGTCTATTAGCTGCACACCAAGTTGCGCGCCTTAATGGATCCAATAACTTTTTTGAGTTATTTTCCCGAAAGCTACCTTACTACCATTTTGAACATACCAGTTGGGGAAGTATGCTCCAAAATCGGTATAGTTGAGCTAGCTATTTTGCAGATATTTAAACCTGGTGGCGCAGTTTGACAGCAAGACATCTCGCCGTTTGTAGTCGTTATCTTCTAGAAGGCTTCTGAAATTTTCTTTTGTATCTTTATTTTTCTTTGGAACATCAATACCTGAGCATTTTTGATGCGGTATTTCTTTCAAAAGTTTTGTTTAGAACGTTTACCAATGATATCAAGGTTCGCATTTTGAGCCTATAGTTTACGTCAGTTACTTCAAGCTGCGCGGCAATTAGCTAAGCTCCAAAGTTTGACCTAATCGGACTTCTGGATTTCAGTACACAGGCGTTACGGAAGTTTTGACACGATAAAGAAGAAAAATATCTGATAAAACATTTTACAACATTTTTTTTTTAATGGAAATCACACCAGAAGTATTCTAAATTATCAAACATGTTGCGACCAACCTTGAACCTGTTTAATGTGCAGTTGCTTTCACTTTGGATGATTCGCCATTGAGAGACGTCTCTATCAACTATTACAGCTGCCATCTGTGCCATGTTTTGCATTAAATAATAGCCTATTAGCGTCTGCTAGCTTAAACGACATTTAGTCATTTCGATTCCATAATTGATCTTGAAGTAGCACGACGGGCGACTTACCTAAGTATATCCTTAATTTTACAGAATGCGACGCTTAAAGAAACTTTGTGATAAAACAGTGAAATTTTTATCTGGATAGCTTTGTAAATTGTCGGTTCTTAACCACCGCGCTATAGTTCCGCGCTGAGAGCTACAAACAACAGCAGTGAAGATAGCGGTCAGGTCAGTGTCTAGGAGCATATATACCCTATAAATAGACTTCTTTTAAATTTCTTTGGGGTGTGACACGGTTCGCAAGGCGCGCATTGATTGTTATTGATTCACGCTATATCTCACTTTTCTTATCTTCGAGTGAGGTCGAACAAGAAAGACGAACTTCATTACGGTTGACGAATTTTAAATATCTTGACCGGGTCCACCAAAACACGGGAATTGTTTCTTAGAAATGACTCAACTAGAGAGTTGTTGCGGGCATATTCTGCCGCGCCCTTTTTATGAGTGCGGAAAAAGAAATGCGCTTGAACATAGACGGAGGCGTCCTAGGCGACCGCTAGCATTTGCTTGTTCTGCCTGCTTCTTGTTTGTTGGCCGTTTCCCCCCGCGCTCATTTCCGGAAAAAACTCAATATTGCCCTCCGCGAGTGATTGAAGACCCACAGCGGTGTTTTTCGATCCGCTTTTGGGCCGGTGCTGCGCTAAGGAAAAATCAATAATCCGAACCGGAGCGAAAAGAAAGATATCTTTTGCCTCAGAATGCGAGAGCAGTCCGAGTGAGTTATGACTGCTAAAGAATGTCAACAAAGCCTGACCACCACTGTTTTATATATATTTTTTATGTAGGCGACAAACGGAAAAGCAGCTAACCCCTTTTGGCTAGGAATATGTGTTTACCGTACAGGAAGCTGTTCTTTTTTTTTTTTTTTTGTTACTTAGGGAAAACCTAACTTTTGTTCTCTTGCTGCAAATAGCATGTGTTTTGCGACAGGGGTCGGATTAGTTTATTGAAGCCTGGATGACATGGAAGACTGAAAGCGCCACCCGATGGCGAATCCAGCAAACAAAAATACCGCACTGGCGCGGGCGCCGCTCAATGTAAGGCTCGGCACTACGCTGCTTGCGAAATATAGAGATGTCGCCGCCATCGCTTCGAGCTCGTTTTTATCCTGACCTGAATCACTGATTAAAGTGAGCGTTCAATTTCGGAGTGGATTTTGCAAACTAAGTGAGGAGCGAAAGGCAAAGGCAGAATTGTTGCATCCTCTTAATCAGTGATTTAACAAAAGTAAAGAAAAGACTGTAAATCATAATCTTCAGTTTTATTTTTATTTTTTTTACTTCAATAACCTGTGCTACCAATTCGCCAGTGAGTGCGCCGGAACATATTCTCGCCAACTCTTGAGTGGTACAACGTACACGTGACCTATACTAAAGCAATGGTCAAGCTACGCCTACTATAGAACACGTGCTCAAAGTCATGAAACAGATAGCAACGCCCACTTGAAATGCAACTGATCAAATATCTTGCAGATGTAAGCTGCCAATCGTGACACAAGAATAATAGGTTAAGTGATGGACAAACCTACTGAAGCTTACAGAACCTGTGCGGTAAGGCCAAAATAAAGGTAAACGCAATGTCGCCAAACCTTCGGCCGAGAAATGGCAAAGAATTCCTGATTTACATTGCTTCATTATTAACCTGTCGTTAAAAAGCGGCTGCCCATGCTAGCGCCCTCATAAGCCAAATGACTCCGCTTTGCTTACCGCTCTGAGCTTCGCAGCTATAGGTAAAAAGGAAAGATCCTGGTAGGCGATGGGAATTTTAAGCCGATATTTCTGAAAAGGGGAAAAAATGCACAATGCGGACTCTGCGCACTGATTCTCTCCACGCTTCGCGCTTTCTCTTTTCGCACCACTTGATAGGTAGGCGTTGAACTGGATGGGTCCTGTGACGAAGTGTGCGGGCTGTTGTCGCAAAACAGAGCAATAGTAATGTCTTCCGATTTACAAGGAAGATATATAGAAGTCAACGCCATTCCGAAATGTGTAAGAATTCTGGGCATGCTGTGCGTTTGGCATGACAAAAACGTCATCGCCTGCCCCGCTGACTCCCTACGATTTCGCATTTCGCCGCCATGGAAGAAAAGCAGTCCTGCTGCCGCGTCAGAAAACTTGGGAAAGATTGGGTTTCCTATAAACACTGTGAAGATGTTTTCCTTGTATAAAATGCACGTAAAGTTAAACGGAAGTGGATGATCAGCTCCCACCTCAACCGCCATATCAGCCCAGTTCTTAATGAAGACAGGTATCCAAACTTCTGGGCCCCAGGTGTTGGTGTTTATCCTAAAATGCCTCCTCATGTTTCTTTGAAGAAACTGGTTCTCCATGCCGTTCCATACACATACTTTCTGGACAAGAACATTTTTTTTCATCGGCAATATGTTAATGAGTGCTGCGTTTTTTTATAACATTCCAAGATGGCACCATAACAATTTTCTCAGTTCTTCCCCTGGCAATTTATTTTTTTTTTATTTTCACAAACGCACCTCATTAGGTTTCTAACTACTCGGTACGAGCGGAGGACATATTGTAAGCGCCAGAATTTTATATGAATATAGTAATATTTAGACCATTCCCATAATGTTCACAATGATGTCTCATATTAATCCGCAGCTGCTTGATAGTAAATCCGTCTACAAAAAATGTTGGGCTGGCTTTTATCTTAACTTTGGCGTTTTCGCTGTGTTCGAAGTTATTGCATATTTGAGAACACGTCTGCCTCGAACTCTGTTTTTACTCCAGTGTGATCCTATGTCTGCCGCAGGAAACACTACGTGCAGTCGGAATGTGCCGGTCCACCAAACCCGCCATGTCCGGCGTCTTCGACTATTACCGGCTTCACGGGCTCCATCCAGGACGCCGACAGTGAGTGATGCGTCGATCACTCACCCTTAACAACGCACTGCTCATCTGCACTGAAGCAGGCCTTTTTAGTTCTCATGCCAGCTGCGTCACTCCGCGTCGTGTCTGGCAACCTTTGAAAACAATTTCGGCACCGACTTTGGAGAACTGCCTTCCTAGTGATAACTCAGAAACCCTCGAGTGTTATCACTGTCATTAGTGTTCAAGGCATTCTGAGTAGAGCATTGGCAGAGGTCGGTTGGTCAGACATTGGTGAAGTTTGTAGCTAAACGCTTTATTTGGGCTGAGCTTCCTATTGACTCCGAGCTGTCCCCCTCTCTCAGTCGCTTGAAAGTTCAGCGCTAGACAGCGTTAAAGAGCACCAAACTAACTTCACTGTTGGTGTCGAATCAGTCTAGATCTGAAGAAGGGATGGAAGAAATAACTAAGGAAGAAGCCCTTCGGCCAATCAGCGGTAAGAGCGCAAGTAGAGGAATTAGATACATGGGTGGAGAACAGATATTCGGTGTTAGCTGAGAAAGCTCTCAGTGCAGAAAAAAGTATTATGTCACAGATATTATTACTCAGTGCGCACTAAAGGTAAACGGTTGGACAGTTGAGCAGAATACCAGTGAACTATCTAGGAGACTGAAGTTCTGATTAAGAGACAGCAGAGCATGAAAGCCTCTAACCCAACAGATGGGACAGACCTAGTAGAGCTATCAAAGCTACGATCAAAATGCAATGTATCTATGTAATAAAATGTAATATGGTGAAAATTGCGCTCGCTATAACGAAAGGCGGTAGCTTAAAAGCGGTCCAGAGGAAAGTAGACCTGGGCCAAAATCATTCGTGTGCACTAGGAGAGACTAGGGCAGTATCATTATCAATACAGATATGATAATTGAAGTCGCCAAGAAGTTCTTCCCCGATCTATATAGTAGCCGAAGTAATCATAATGATAATGAGTAACGCAGATCATGCAGATGTTCAGCCGGTAACGAAGAGCGAAATAAAAAAGCGTTTGAAGCAGCGAAAAATTGGAAAGCAATTGGGGGAGGGTGATGTAGCTGCGCATTTGTTGAAGGGCGGTGGAGAGATTATGCTAGAAAATATGGCCATCCTACGTACACAACGACACACGGTCTAGAGAGTGCCCGAGAATTGCAAAAACAAAAGCTATACGGCAAGCACTTGAAAAATTTCAGGCTGGTCAGTTTTCTACTCGTTAGTACAAGGTATTTACTCAGCTAGTGGATAGTAGAGTCTGGGCAACATTTAACTTCAATGAACCAAGCGATCAGGCAGGCTTACGTAAAGGCTACTCGGAAACAGATCACATCCACATACCGAACTTATAGAATGATCGAAACATAACCAACACCTAAGCATACTTTTCATAGATTACAAGAAAACATTTGACACAGTGGAAACGTCACCATTCGTGTAGGCATTGCGGAATCGAAGTGTAAATGCGCTATATATAAACTACTAGGACATACCTACAAAGGATGCACGGGCGACCATAGCCCTGCATTAAGAAAGTAATAAAATTACCGTAAGGAAGAGGATTAGGCATGGATACAGAATTTCTCTTGTGTCATTCACCGCTTACTTGAGGAAGTATTTAGATACCTGATTTGGGAGAAGTTGGGAAGAATTAAAGGTTCATAAAGAATACTTCATCAGTAGTCTGAAATGCGTTGATGGCGTTGTCTTGCTGAGTAGCTCAGGTGGATAATTTCAGATGATGATTAATGAAGTGGACAGGCAAAGCAGAGTAGTAGACATAAAATCAATGTGTGCAAGACTAAAGTAATGATCAACAGCCTCAGAAAGGAGCAGCAGTTTGCGGTAGGTAGTAAATGCTTAAATGCAGTGAGCGAATACGGCTACTTAGGACAGGTAGTAGGTTCGGTTTGGTTTGTTGGGTTTTATGTCTAAAATCGACTCGGGCTAGAAGAGACGCCGTAGTGGAGGGCAACCAAAATATCGACCACTTGGGGTTCTTGAACGTGCACTGACATCGCACAGCGCACCGGCGCCTTGCTTTTCGCCTCCATCGAAAAGCGGCCGCCGCGGCCGGAATTCGATCCCGCATCCTTGAGCACAGTAGTCGAACGCCGTAACCACTGCACCACCACGACGAGTTTAGGACACGTGGTGGTGGTAGGTCCTGATCAAGAAAGGTAAATAACTAGAAGAATAAAATTAGGATGGTGGGCATTTGAGAATACTCTCAGATCATGGATAGCAGCTTACCAGTATCCCTTAAGTGGAACGTGTATAGCAATTCGATCTTACCAGTGCTCATTAGGAGGCTGAAACGTGGAGGCTAATGAAGATTATTCTTCTTAAGTTGACGACAATGCAGAGAGCTACGAAACGAAAAATGATGTAACACTAAGAGACAGGAAGCGGGCAAAGTAGGTCAGAGAGATAACTCGAGTTAGGGACATTTTAGTGGAAATCAAGAAGTAGAAATGGGCATAGGCAGGGTATTTAATGTGAAGGCCAAATAACACATTCGCTAAGGATAACAGACCGGATTCGAAAAGAAGGCAAGCGTAGCATGGGGCGCTAGGAAATTAGGTGGACGGCTGAGTTTAGAAAAATTTGGGGGATGATGTGGATGTAGCAGACATAGGACTGGTTTTATACGGGAGGGGACATGGAAGGAGTCATTGCTGTGCAGTGGATGTTGTAAGACTAGTGGTGACGAATGTGATGATGTTCATCGTCAGCGGCTGCTCTGTACCTAAGAAATTGTGCTAAAGCATACCCTGCAGCATGAATTACATTTTCTGTCTATACATATTTTTTTTTGTTTGTTCATTGTGAGTACGCTAAAAAGAAAGCCTGACTGTCTTGAACTTAGAGTTTCGTAGGTCCCAGTCCCCAATATTTCGCATGTAAACAACCTACAAGAGGCACTTAGAATTTCTAGGGGCCCCGTCTCCAACAATGCACATGTAAACAACCTACAAGAGGCGCTTGGAATCCCTAGGGGCCTAGTCCTAAACATTGTGCATGTAAACAACCTACCAGAGGCGCTAGAATCACTAGGGGCCCAGTTCCCAACATTGTGTATGTAAGTAACCTGCAAGAGGTGCTTTAAATCCCTAGAGTGTCAACATTGAGTCCCCAACATTATGCATGTAAAGAACCTGCAAGAGTTAGAATTACTAGGGGCTCAGTCCCTAACATTGTGCATGTAAACAACCTTCAAGAGTTAGAATCCCTAGGGGCCGAGTCCCCAACGTTGCGGATGTAAACAACCTACAAGAGGTGCTTGTAATCCCTAGAGTGTCAACATTGAGTCCCCAACATTATGCATGTTAACAACCTTCAGCAGTTAGAATACCTGGGGGCCCAGTCCCCAACATTGTGCATGTAAACTACCTACAAGAGTTAGAATCCTTAGGGGCCCAGGCTTCAACACTGTGCATGTAAACAACCTACACGAGGTGCTGAGAATCTCGTGTGGCCCAGACCACAACCATTTGCATGTAAACGACCTACAAGAAGCAACCTTCAAATGCTCAAAGGTTACTGAATTGGGCACCATATTCATTTGTTGCATATCCTGCGATGTAATGAAGTAATCACTCCAATGGGCCACATTGCATACTAGCTCTGCTATAACCTTTCATTTCTATTGACACTCTATTTCACTCATTTTGTTTCTGTCCCGTCAGTGAGAAGAAAATCGGACACTGCCTAGAGAACCTCCCTGCCTTTACGTTAACCACTCTTGCTCGAAAACTCAAATAAATGAAATTTTTGCGCATACGTTTTATTTCAGAACTCTGGGCTTGTTACCTCTCGTGTCTGCATCTGCTTGTTATTGGACCCGTTCTTCATGAAACCGTTCCAATAAGGGTACAAACCAGTCATACTGTTGATGCTAGAGAACTTTTCATACGGGACAGGGACAACGGGACGCGACTTGAACGCTTCTTCTTGCTCTTTCACCGCAGGCCCGGAGTGGGACTTGGTGGTGATACCAAGGGCAGTGAGGCCACCGTCCCCAGTGCTGCCTTCCAAAGAGGTGGGTCGTGATCGCGCCAGGCGCAGTAGCCTGCGCTATCGAATTTTAAAATTTTTGTTTTTGTGTTCGTTATTGGCAGTTTCTTTGTTGCATGACTCTGATTGTCACGACAACTCACATGCTCTGTTGTATGTTATCCACCTACCCAAAGTTTTCCCAGAATTTAGGATTCCTACGTAGTTATTTCTATTTCGGAAAAGTAAAGCTTAAAACAATTCGACGGTAAGGTTGTGACTGATCACAAATAATTAAGCGAGAAGCAGTTGCTGCCATCGACCTTGAGGGGCAAACCTAGGCCTTACATCGATCGAACCAAAAAGTATCTTTGTTGACGCCGTCAGAACCGGTCGCGAACAGAATTGCGGTGGGTGGCAGACGGCTGCGCAGACGGCGCCGCCTTCCACGCAAGCTGCGGCAGAAACTGATACCACGTATGTAATTTTTAGCGTGCACCGTAGTGCTAATGACATCCCACTAGTAGAGTGCCACCACAAGCGTAATGCATCTGCTGCTACCAGAGCTCTTTATTAACATTTTAGTAAATGTTCTTATTATTACTTTGAGAGTATTGCGAAACATTCAAGGCTGCTTACATGTATGAATTCGAAATAGGTATAGTCCCCGCGAGTGAAATATTTCTGAGGGCGTATATCTTCATGAATCAAAGCGCTTTCTGCTGGTACTGTACCCAGTGTGTGTGTTTGCGCATTTGACGTAGGACGTAGATTGCCAAGCTTTTCGTGGTATATGGCAACCGCAATCGCCGAAACCTTCGTTCCAAGTAGAGCTGTATGTAATTGATTTCTTGTACTCGATTACGTTCTTGGGCAATTTTGTAATCAATTATTTACTCAAACAGCAACGCTTAAGGTAATCCATTTTTTTTCGATTATTAATTACCTGTCAGTTTGGTTTAGTTTGTAGTGTTTAACGACCCAAAGCAAGTCAAGCTACGAGAGACGACGTAGTGGAGGGCTTCGGAAATTTCGACCACCCTGGAATCTTTATTCACTACATTGATATGGGCGCCTTGCCTTCCGCCTCTATCCAAAAGCGGCAGTCTTGGTCGGGATTTGATCTCGCGTTCATAATTGGGTTCACCAGTCAAGCGCGTTATAACTATTGATCAACCGGGGTGGGCCATGGAGGATGTACAAACTGGTATGGGCGCATTACACAAGTACAAGCGGGTGCGCAGGGTGTTCATGCGGTATAACGCCACCCTATCATAGCGCTTGCAATTAGAGAGTGGTCAGTGCAGCGCCCGACGTCTTCACGCGGAAACGCTGCAAAATCAGTGACAACTTTGAGAACAACTGTTGTAGAAAGTGAGAACGTTAATTGCATATAAAAAAAGTTCTATCAAGTCGCATTAGTTTATTATAGTTTGAGAAAGCTTGTGCTGTGGCAATAAAGCTTGGAAAAAAAATTATTGCAACGAAAATCGATTGCTGGCCTGTATTTTTCAGTTGCCTTTAACAGGCTGTAATTGGCCGCGGCAAGCTGTTACACTAGAAGTGGTGTGATTGCAAGTGTAATCGGTTACTTATTTTGTGTAACGTGTACAAGAGTGGTTTTAAGGCATACAAAGCCAAAGGAGCGTGCTTGCGAGACAGGGGTTTGATGATACAAGACGAGCGCTGTCTGAAAAAGTATTGAATAAATCGTTAAAAAGCCCGCAGTGGCCTGTCGCCAAGCACAACAATCAAATATGAAAGATGTCCAGTCTTTTTCAAAAGTATACAGCCTTAGGAATTTTGTTCTTGGCCCAGTAACGAGGCTTGTAAAGCAACTCTAGCATTCGAAATCTCATATATGACAAATCTCGCCGTCATTCTCCTCTAGGTTACATTCATATTACAGTATTGCTCCCAGCAGCCACGTTACAGTGCTTAGAAGCGAACCTCTTGGGCTGTATACTTTTGACAAAGACTGTACATCCAGGCGCGAACTAGGTTCAACGGAAAGGGGTACAGAAAGCGGTGACGCTTAACTAATCTACGCCGCTGTTACAGCGTTGATGTCAACTTACCAAAATTTATGCGACCAGCCTTGCATGCATACATTGCGCTCACCGGACGGAGTGTGGAAAAACACTTTATTTTAGCCTTACTTATTAATAAAATCAAATATGCAGCTCACTGCCATCAGCTATAAGTTCTAGTACCTTTTATACTGAGCTCAAAATCGATTGATTGATCGATCGATCGATATCGATCAGTCGGTCGGTCGGTCGGTCGGTCGGTCGGTCGGTCGGTCGGTCGGTCGGTCGGTCGGTCAGTCAGTCAGTCAGTCAGTCAGTCAGTCAGTCAGTCAGTCAGTCAGTCAGTCAGTCAGTCAGTCAGTCAGCTGGTTGGTCTGTCGGTTGGTCGAGTGTTTTGCTTTTATCAGAGAATAATACGTGGGGGCCTAGTTCAAGCAGAAATTGAAACCAGTTTTCACAGGTTGCAGCCTGAGCCACCCACATAGAGCGTAAGCAGTGTAAGGGTTCGAAGAAATGCTCTTACAAGTGGAGCATTCCTTTTACGCACGCAAGGGAATGTCAGTCGCCGGACACTTTAGCAAAAACAAAAGGCAGAAAAGTGCGAGCAATGCTTCGCTCGTCAGTAAAAATAAGAAGAGAAAATAAAAATGTGTACTGTCACTTGACAGAAGTCGGCTGATAGGATAGTGGAGGAGGCGTGGATGCCCTATGCGGCAGTCAGGAGAACGAGCCTGAGTGATTGGAATGGTGGCAGCTTGTAATAATGGGCGTACTTTTGCAAACATACAAGGAATTTAGCCATCATGTCGTGTAATGAGTGGTGGGCGATATTGATAGTAAACGCATTGACGGGACATTGGTGATAAACTGAATTTTACAGGTTGAAAATTTACCGCGTTCTTTTTTTATGCGAAAGTGCTACTTTTTTCAAAAAGTTGGCTTTTAGAGGACGGCGATCGACTACTAGAAGGGTAAACACAAATTAATCACAGTCAAAGATGGTCTTCGGTAGAAATCTACGGCGACATCGAGACGATTTCTTAAACTGCGGATTTGCTTAGTTCAAGATATACATCTACTGACATCACAAATTTGAATGAGTGGCAAAACACAATAAATTTTCACTTCGAATCTATTTTTTTAGAGCAAATTTGTCATTTTCTAGTTGAACAGTATCAATATAGCTAGAAAAGCCGCATACCCTGTTTTTACTAAGTGCTTCTCGCTGTACAGTTAGAATAAAGAGGCAGGTGGACTACACCGATCTAGTTCCGTTCTAGTTCCTCCATAAATTTCACTGGTGTGGCTGTCGCGCCTCATTGTGCAGTTTGTAGTCATCCCTCCATATCTAAAATACGTTCTTCTCTCTCGATCTTAGGACCTGCCACCCAGCTACGAGGAGGTGATGCGGTACCTGTCCCAGCAGTCGTCGAAGAGATGACGTTCACACCACGAGGCATGGAGACGTGCCTATCGCTGACCAGCGGCCCAGGCCCGCGCGAGGGCCACACAGCAGCCCGCACTGCTGCACACTCGCCGAATTCTGCGACCCCTGGTGGCGGCCGCGGCGACTAGGCCTAGCCTCCGAAGGCTGGCCGAACTCTCCGGCGGTAGCGTGCGTTCGGCAGACAAGGAAATGGAGGACATGTCTTCGCCTCCCCCGCCCCCGACGCCCCCGCTGCCACCACAGCCGCAAGACCCGCCAGAACCTGCACCAGCGATGCCTCGTCCGGCTACGCTGCCAACGATGTCCGCGGGGGGTCGCTTCCATCGCGTCCTTATACACCAGGAGCCGCCTCCACCGCCTCCCACCATAACGACGCCGACAGCGGCAGTGACGGCAACCAATTTGGCGAGCTGTGTGCGCCTCGCGACTGGGCCCGGGCACGAAGAACGAGATATCGAACCTGCGACCTATATAAGCACCGACACACACGCGCGAAACACACGGTGCTTGAGGTTCGACCTTAGGTTCTGAATGCCGACGCTAAATGACGAAAAAAAAAGAAAATAAGAGCACCTTTTGACTGTTTGACATTGTGAACTTCCAGTGTGTTTTCCCTTTCTTCTCTTGCCATGGCCAGGACATAAGGCAGCCCACGTGTGAAATGACTGCTTTCTGAGATTTCAGCTTTGAATGGCTTTCAGAGGGCGCCATGGCCCAGAATGAAGCTCATATAAGACGATTGTCTGCAGTTGTTGCGGTGAAGACGTTTTAAATATGTTTAACATTGAAACCCTTAGCACGACACAAAAACACGGTCTCACCCACAGCAGCATTTCAGGTTTTTTTTTCTTTTTCGAACCAAAACTGCTCAAGTCACCGTGGAGTGTCGCATGCCACAATTTCACCTGCGCATCGTGCCGATGACTCTTAGTGAAATCCGGTCTGAAGTGAACGACACGGCAAAGAGCCCACGTCTACGCGTGGACCTGTGGGCTTTCTTTGACTGCTGCTGCGGTTCAAGAGATTCTCGAGCGTCACTATTTCCTTCTCTCCGCACCAGGATCATCATCAGCCATTACTTCCTGTGCCGGAAGTTGTGTTCAAGACAATATATGTGCACAATATCCACACGCATATACACATATGTAAGAAGCCTATTATATCCGTTCCCAGCGGCGCTAACGGCTCAACAGTTTGTCTAGAACTCACTGCCCTCCACTAGACAGCCAAGCTGAGAAGAGTCTTCACGGCCGGGGTGTGCAACGCGGCTTCATGGGTGGATGTGTCGATCCGAGCCTTGATTGACCTCCGCTTGATTTAGTTGCAATGGACAAAAACGAAAACATTGGACATCTTGTGCTCGTCGCAATGATTTCTTCAGGACGTTGTTAGGCTTTGCATAGTGTCTTTCGTAGCTAGACACACGGACAGGGAGAGCCTTTAACTTAGGTCACCTGCGCAGATGTTTGTTATAATGCTCAAGTGCTAGCACTGACGAAGCAGTCGCCAACGCACGAGGTGAGACCGTTGTCTAAAGCTGTGGTGATTATAGAAGAGAGACGGGGTGGCACCGTCAGGACAAGGTGACTTAAGCCAGTTACAGGAGTCGAGGTCTCTAAAGGTGAGGTTGTGATGGTTCCGGCAAACTTGCACGGTTTATGGACACCCATTGGGGTGACAGGCTTGACTCAAGTTCGTAGTGACTGACATGTAGTGTGATTTTGGTGTAGACTGCGGAAAGAGTGGGCAGGGAATAAGCCAGATGCGATGATCGCTTTCTGAGACGCTGATACTGCCGCTAGAGTTTGATAAGCAAAAGGGCCAGGCCTACAGCGGGAGGTATGAGTAGGACTAGGGCCAATGAAAATGTGGTAACACGTCGTGCGCTGGAAGACGACGGAATGCTTGTGCTTGAACTACCCAAGACAATTGTTGAACTTGTGAATGGTTGCCGTGACTTTTCTTTTTCGTACCAGTTCACGTTCATTTCAACTGCTTTCCCTTAATGACCGGTCGTGCAATATTTGTTTCTGGTTGTTCATCTTTAATTTATTTCAAAATCAGCTCAATTCTTGCTAGCAGTGTGTGACTACTGCTATCGCCAGACATTCGCCGTCGCGCGAAAGATGTTTTCAAGATTCAAAAATATCCTAGGAAAGGCTTTTTATTTAAAGTACAGCCTTTGTCAAAAGTGCAGAGCCCAGGAAGGTCTGCTTCTGAGCTGTGTAGTGGACCTGACTTAGCATTAGCGGAGATCCTTTCCATCGGAGAGGATAGGAGAAAAAATATTACTATCCAGAGATTCAGAACACTGGAAATGATGCATTGCAAGCCGCACGAAGTGGATCTGAAGCAGACCCCCTGCGGATCTACACTCTTCATAGCTTGTACATCGTCGCTGCGGCGATTTATGCCAGGTTTTATAAAAATCGTCTGTTTTTAAAAGCCCGATGCAATAACGAATTGCAAATAACGGAGCTGCAAAAACTCTCAGTTCCAGTTGGAGGGGAAATTTTGCACTTTTTCTTTCAGAGGAAATTTCAATAACAACGTAAAAGCTAGTCAATCTTGTTCAAAACATTCAAACTACACTTGCCACCAATAGAACAAGGCAATATTTTTGTCAAATTCTTAAAAACAAGAAGCACGGCGTCACTTATACCGAACTGTAGCATTCGATGCTTAACATGGGTACACTGCGTACGAAACGCATCGGCCTCGTGCGCTGATATGAGGGCGCCACCACTCTGTTACACCCAGCGCCACGAACGGTGAACATGGACATTTTACGCACGTTCCGTTTCGCCTGTGTAGCATGAAAGTGCTGAAGCAAAGCGGCAGTCTATGTACGGTTTTGAGACATCAGCTGTTTTTAGAACGTAAATAAGTTGTTAAAAAGGCAGTAATTAGGAATTTGTTGAATGTTTATACCGCTACACTGCTTGAGGTCACTAGAAACGTGGGACCGAGATGAGGAGCTCAGTTCACTCGTGTTTGTTTTCTTTTGCCTGGTGCAGTATGGTTCTTCGACGCAACGGTATTCTTTAAGGCAGGTATATTTTCACTGGCGGAAGACACAGCAAACAAACGGCGAAGCTTCGCACACTCTGTAGCTCCGTCTCTTTTTTTATTTCTTTGTTCATTGTGGTTTTAACGCTACTATGCGTCTTTGAAAGCGGCCTAATATCTAGCGTTGACCGACGTTGCACACTGCACGCCTCTTATCCAGCGGTTTATAGTCTCACTACTTTGCAAGAACCTTGTTAAATTGCGCGTTTGGAAAGTTCCAGCAGTGTTTACAGACGTAACAATGAACAAAAGATACCGTATGTTTTTTTAGCCTGGCAGATATCATCGTTCTGGAAAGCATTGCAGAAAACGCGGCGATATTCGCTTTTTGTGGCGGCTCCCCGCAGGTGTCACCTCAACAACTGCGCACGAGGCCCATAACCTAGGGCGCCAATTGTTCTTTCGAATTATCGCATTTTTTCTGCGCCATATAACACGTGCCTTTTCAAAGGGCTGAATCCCAGAATGGTTTTAAACCTCTTCAGAAACATGTGGCGTGCCATCCTTTACGCCAATGTACCCCGCGGAAGAAAACCTGGACAGAGAAAGAAAGGACATAATGCCGTCTTATTTATCACTCGTTTCACAGACGCATATCAAAGATATGCTTTCAAACCGAGATGTGCTCAAATACGGCGACGCCAACCGCTTCCGTCGTAAGAACTGTTAGGCGTGTCGCTACCATACACTTGTTATCACTCCGACTGGGACATTTTTTCCCTCTCCGAACCGATATATCGAAAAAATACACCGTTCGTATTTCGCATTATTGTTTCTGCTGTGTAACAAAGACAAGAAAACGATTGTGGCATTGTAACCTAACAAGAAATGGAATGTTTGCGGGTGTGTCTATACTAGGGGTTAAATGTAAAAAAAATGACGGGGCGTATAGAAAGAGAAAATGGCGGCGACTTTAAGCGCATAACGGCGCCGCCTATACGCCATGATGACGTCATAGATATGACGAAAGTGTATGACGGGATGTGTGCGTGGTGTGTGACGCCTAGTGACCGTGTGCGTGGCTGCCAGCAGAGCATGAACGGTGTGGCGACGGGATGCACGTGGTTTGGAGTAATTCCTTATTAGCCGTTATTATAGCGTCTGTACTTCGAACATTTCGACACACAGTTTTTTCCAGGCTCTCACACCGCGGCCGCTGATTTCTGCGATATAAGAGGAGATAAGTTATGAAAAATAAAAACAAGCATAGAGTAGAAACTTCCTCCTCCCCTTATTTCCAACTCCACTCATCGTGAAAAATAATAATGCAACATGTCTCAGGAATTGTCCCATTAGGCGACTGTCGATACAAATTTAATTCATCTCTATGGAAAACAGTGGAAACATTTCCGCCGATGTTCCATTTAGCTTTTCATTTATATTTAAAACAATGAACGCATCTGCTTTAATCTTTACACTGATTTGGCGATCTTCTTAGGTGAACCACTTCTCCCGGTAATGTGTGTAAACGTACATTGTGGTCACTGTATTTCGTTGTTGCCTAAATGATCTTTATGATTTTTACCTTAAACATTAAGGTTGATCATATTCGATTCAACTAAAAAGGCCACCTG
This sequence comes from Amblyomma maculatum, assembly GCF_055883805.1. NCBI lineage: Eukaryota > Metazoa > Arthropoda > Arachnida > Ixodida > Ixodidae > Amblyomma > Amblyomma maculatum. Next base: position 34,159,639 of record NC_139353.1, read on the forward strand.
ACATTCTCAAAAACGTCTAAAGTAGTGTTCAATTTTGGATATTGAGGCCAATTTCTCACCGTCAAATTTGAAGGAAAGTACTCCATCCGCTACCAAAGAGAGAGAGGAAACCTTACATAGCGCGCGGAAAATTCGACACGAAACACAGCACAAACTTCGTACTGTAGTTACAAAACGCAAGCGAACGTGATAATTACGAGCATTGCTTCTCAATTGACAACAGTACATTAGTTGAATGTTTTATTTATCATAATTCCATGTTACTAGAGCTCCATATATATGCTTCTTTTTTATTTTATTTCAGTAATCATAAGAAAGACACACGACGTCTGAAGAGGCCCGGAGACGGTGATGAGTTTTATTCGAAGGATAAACCAGCGGAAAAGACAAGTTCACAACTAGCAGTACACAGGACAAAGCTTTTCCAGCTTCGTCCTGTGTACTTATTTTAGTTGTGAACGCGTCTTTACCGCTGGTTTATCCTTCGTATCGTGAACCAACTGGCCGAACGAGCTACGCTTCTTCAATGAGTCTTATTAGGCGGCTTTCTTCTTGCTACAGTTATATTTAGATCTCCAACTTTATCTACACTTGACTTACTTGCAACTGTGTTCTAATCATTCTCACTGCTTATTGATAGCATCAATTGGCTGAAGGTTAGACTATCTGCGTCCTGTTTCTCACGTGTGGTCATGATTGGTTTTCCAGCGCTGTAACTATGAGCTGGAAAACAGGTAGTAATAATTTAAAGTAATAATTGTAGATGCTTTCTTCTTTAATCACCATTTTATCAGCGAAAATGAAAGTGACTTGCACCTGAAAAGAATGAAGATGCATAAAGCATTTATTAAATTATTATTGCTAGGTACTTGCAACACACATCACTGAAGCATTTGACATTATCGATTGATGAATATGTATGCTGCTTAAGTAGTCATAAATGTTATTGGCGTCTTCCGAAATCATGACCTTCCTTTGAAATCTTTTCTAAATGTGACGTGTTGTGGTCCTTCCTTTTTACCCTATATTTATGCTTCCGTGAACGTACCCTCACTGTCGTAGAGTCTGCAAAACTTACATGCAGACTCGACACCCGTAAGCACAATGTGTTTCCTTGCGTACATTTTTGAACTAAGCTCCTCTTGTATCGTTGTTATCGCGGCGGCGATGTGACGTCATTGTCGCGTTATCTCTCGTAATATATCGTCAGGGCAAGGCATATATTTACCATGACATTGTGTACAATGCGTTCACCTGTAAATATGTATCCCCATGAGAAGATGCGAAAAGAGAGAAAACAAAAATACGTGACGGGGTACTGTGCCGTCGAGGAATTAAATATCACCATCACAAAGCATGTTCTCATTTTGAGAATGCTTCCTGAGTAAAAAAAAAATGCTTCTGTTGAAATAAACTAAACCAAGAAAAAAACACATATTTGTTCTGTGGTGTTGAAGTGTTGATTGTTTTGGAAGGGAGCGAATAGAGTCCCATGCTTTCAACCATCGCATAAAATGTGAACTAATACGCAAACTGAAGCACTGTGGTGTATCTTTTGTTTCTATTATCGCTAATGTGAACCAGCAAGTATACTTATGAGAGGGCGAAGTAAAATGAGCAATTGAGCAAAAAGCAACATTTCGGATGCTAGCAGGCCCCAACGTTAATATGGGCGGTCTAGTTCATGCCCTAACATGGCGGCGAAGAGAAGTAGGTGTAAGAGTAATCGAAACATTGCAGCTGAACAAGCGAACAAGAGATAAAATGAAGCTATGCGAATACACTGAACGTCTAGAGATCCTGTAAGCTCCTTTATTCCTCACTAAGGTGTCGAAATTACCTGCATTAAAGAAGTTTGTGTACCAGAGCGCGGTTCAAACTTGTTCCAAAGCGTTAGGATTGACAGCAGCAGAGCATTAATGAGAGAAACGACTTCAGACACGAAGCAGGTTTTACAGGTAAAATAGCTTGGCGACGCAGAACTACATGCACAGGTATGTATACCCAATTTTGTTTTTTGCCTAGGTCATATTATAGAACACACATACACGCGCGCGCGCGCGCACACACACACACACACACACACACACACACACACACACACACACACACACACACACACACACACACACACACACACACACACACACACACACACACACACACACACACACACACACACACACACACACACACACACACACACACACACACACACACACACACACACACACACACACACACACACACACACACACACACACACACACACACACACACACACACACACACACACACACACACACACACACACACACACACACACACACGCACGCACACACATGATCAGTGAGATTCAAGTGGCATATACGTGAGAACAGTACTTGTTTAGAGCAGGTGACATGATTATGCTTTCGCCACTGTCTTGGAGAAACACAGTAAAATGCTCTTTTTTTTAATCATACATTGTGTGGTGTAAACTTCATTTTAGGTGACTTAAACCATACGGGATGTCCAGAAGCCATTTACGAAGCTGACTGAGATCACCATAGGCTCGTGGCCAGAGAAAAGAACACTCAGATGCCCTCTCCCAATGGCATGCAATCATTTTTGCAGGCGCCGAGGCTTCGAGGCTTCGAACGGAGGGGCAGTGGTCCAGTGTTATCGATTACTATCTCGCGCTTTGATATCAATGGAGTTTCGCGAATAGGCAGCTCTTTCCGTTTCGAACATGCCATTGGTCGAGAGACCACACACCACTCTCTGACAAATCATAACTCCGTCAAATGCCATGAGCGAAACAGAAATGAGGCCCGGTGCACAATTTCATCCGCGTCCCGCCATCACTGCCGCCTTCCAGAGAGGATCTTCGTAAATTTTTTTAGGTTTGGAAACTTCAAACCGTCGACGCCGCCGCCGACATCGACGGCCTATTTTTTAGCAGGGGTGTACTAACCTTCGTGGGTTAAATTTGTAACCCTCAAATTTGTCAGCAAAAAGTACCTTAAAATTACCAGTGATGAGCTGTGAATTATTTCAGTTAATTTCGACTGCATTAAACTGGTAATGGTTTGATGAACCTATCTTGGCCAGCTGCAATTTTTTTCATCATCATCATCAGCCTGACTATACCCACTGGAGGGCGACGACCTCTCCCATATTTCTCCACTTAACCCGGTTCTGTGCTAGCTGCATCCACTTGACCCCTGCGAACTTCTTAATATCATCCGCCCACCTAACTTTCTGCCGCCCCCTGCTACGCTTTCCTTCCCTTGGAATCCAGGAATCACCTGAGAATAAAAACAAAAATGAAACACCACGACCTCCAGCCCTCTTGCGCAGCGCTGAAGTGACGACAAAAAAATGCAGAGAAATATCGGTTACTAAACCGTGTGATGTTTACATATGTAACGGCCATGGCTAATCTTCCGTACACAGTTATCCCCTTATTAATGGTCAGGAAGCCTAGTGTCTGCAATCGCCTTTTGTGCAGCATCGGCTAACTCCCTGCCGTTGTGACCACTTGTGTGTAATACACTGAAGCTCTCATCTGGCCGTAGCTGTTTATGGCTGAGGTTCACTCTTTATGCGGAGAAACGCAATATGAATATATCTTCTTATCATGGTCTCGTGCTATTTTTAACGTTGGTATCGCTCGGTTGCCCGGTTCTTTTAGGCGAAGGCCGCCGCTGCGGAATTTGCTCCACAACAACCAGAATCGCTGAACACAGAGATAGTGGCGCCATCTGTCGCCAAAGAGCCCAACTATGACGATATCGTTTTATATATTGAGCTCTCTTTGTCCCTGAAGGCGGGAAAACACCCAAAACAGACAGGCAATTGCGCGACGCTAATATAATCAAGGCGTCTCTAGATTTCAATCAAGCATTCATCCCCCATGCGATATAAAAAAGCTCGGAATATAACCAACCTCTCTACGTAGTATTAATTGATTTTAAGAAAGCTTTGACTAAATAAAAACCTCAGCTGCCATGCAAGCGTTGCGAAATAATAGTGTAGATACGTCATATTGGAAAGTACTGGAATATATACATAAAGACACATCTGAGCAAAGAATAGTCATCCATAAAAAACAATAAAACTTCAACAAGGACGAGTGTTAGGCAAAGAAATGTGGCCTCTTCGGTACTATTCCCCGCTTGCTTAGAAGAAGTGTTGGGAGAGCTGGATTGGGAGAAGTTAGAGTTAAGGGTTGGTTGTTAATACCGAAATAATCTGAGATTCATCGAATACATTGGCTTGCTGAGTGGCTTTGTGACGAATTGAAAAGGGTGAAATAATGACATAGACAAAGCAGAAGGATAGGCCTAAAAACCATACTCAAATTACTAAAGTATTGTGCAACACTGGAAAAGAACAGCATTTTGCGATAGTTAGCGAGACGCTGGAAGTGATAATTGAGTGAGCATACTTTGGACAGACTGGCTGCACATCCGGGTGACGAAATGGAAATAACTAGAAGAATTCAGATTACGTTGGAGCGCATTCTGAAAGTGCTATCAGATCATGGACGGTAGGTTACCAATATCTCTCACGAGGAAAGTATATAACAGCTGTACTTTACCAGCACTCACCTATCGGGCATAAACGTGCGAGTTAACGAAGATAGTTTAAGCTAAATTGAATACCACGCAAAAAGATATGAAATAAAAATGGTATGTCAACGTTCAGGGACAGGAAGTGTATGCCGTCACTATCACTCTTAGGCTCTCTTACCAACCCCAATAGACCGCCCCCGACACCAATAAGACAATAGCAAAAAGGCCCCAACTTACGCATAGCCAACAGGTTGACAGTCCCAATATATTTTTGATAGTAAGCCGAATAGGTCAAGGGAACAAACGCGAGTTAATGATATTCTTGTAGAAGTGAAGTACAAAAAAAAAAGTGGACATGACCAGTTGACGTGAAGTGAAGGAAAGATAAGCGGATAAGATAAGGGAAGGCAAGCCTAGCAGGTAACAGCAGGAAGTGCAGGTGGTCGGATTAGATTAGAAGGTTTGTGGGTATCAGATTGATGCAGCTGGCCCATGACCGAGCTATGTGGGTAAATATGGGAGATGCCTTTGCCCTGAAGTGGTTACAGTCAATCTGATGGGTGTGATGATGATTATTATTATTATACCGATGGCTCTTTTTGCATTTTCGCGTATCTGTGTTGAATGGACTGCATGAAATGTGGCCGTCTTATCAACGCGTTAACAACAAACAGGTTTTGAATGCGACTGCAGCCCGACCAAGCAAAATTTTCAGCTTCGCCATATTGGCAGTGGTAGTGGTGATGATGATGAATACGATGGAATATTCATTGCTTTTAGGAGCATGCAAGCCATTCTTAGGTAGCTTGAATTGATCCTTCACAAATTTGAGACGGCAAACACAGTCCCATCATAGGTTGTGGTCAACCAAAAATTGTAGCAGGAAGAACACAAAAAGTAGAGAAGATTATTACAAATATGTGTCCTCTCGCTACACTGTACAGGAGGTTTGGTTTGGTTTGTGAGGTTTAACGTCCCAAAGCGACTTAGGCTATGAGAGACGCGCCGTAGTGAAGGACTCCGAAAATTTCGACCACCTGGGCTTCTTTAACGTGCACTGACATCGCACAGCACAGGGGCGCCTTGCTTTTCGCCTCCAGCGAAAAGCGGTCGCCGGGGCCGGCCGCTTTTCGATGGAGGCGAAAAGCAAGGCGCCCGTGTGCTGTGCGATGTCAGTGTAAAAGAAGTGAGTTGAATCCCTCAACTAAACGGGAAGATATCCATGGGCAAGATATTCAATTAGATTATAGTAGTTTCAGCCCCATACGAAAATCCACTGCGCCCATAATGAGGCAATAAATGAACTCGCATCTTGTCAACATTGTATTGCCAGCATCATCAAGAACTTTTTTTGTTGATACGCAACTGGTCCTAAATTCTGCACAGTCATTATAGCTTACATGGCGCAATGCCCGCGGGGAGAATTTATAAGCTTGATTATCTTTAATTCTATTATCAGAGACCGTAGTGCCATAAGTGTGCAGGTGCGGACATAACATAAGTAAACGGAGCAAGCTTTTCCGTTGAAATTGCATTCACGTCTAACGTTTTCCAGATAAGAAAACATTATTTGTCCAAGTGAAAGCGGACTGGTTTCTACTACCGGTTCGCAGATACCTAGACTGCCAATTTCAATTATAATAGTGAGAGGTGGGCTAGTTTGTGACTAGTGTTAGAATACATCTTGAAACCGCGCAAAAAGACAAGGGACGAGGAAGAAACTAACAGCACAATTCAATTGTAAAACATATAAAAAAAAAGTAGAAGGAAATAGTGTGCTCCATTTACTTTTTTCTGCACCGGTACAGGATTTACGACTGAACGTTCCAAAGATTAAGTCGTCGTCGTCGTCGTCATCATCATCATCAGCAGCAGCCTGACTATACCCACTGCAGGGCGAAGGCCTATCCCATATATTTCTCCACTTAACCCGGTTCTGTGCTAGCTGCATCCACTTGACCCCCGCGAACTTCTTAACCTCATCCGACCACCTAACTTTCTGCCGTACCGCAATTCAAATATCATATATCAATACCAAACATATTAGACCTTATATTGAGAAATTATTTTACTGTTTTGTTGCCTTTTGGTGCGCTGGTATCATTAATGCCTTAAATTCGTCACTCCCACAAAACTGAGCGCTCTAAAGAAGTTGTAATTCTTCTTCACCACATTTAGTCGTCGCTTCAAAAGCCCGAAACTGCGACGTAAGTAGCTCTGTGGTGTCCCTGCAACCTACTACAAGATGAGCCGATGCGATGCTACGGTAGCTCCGTCCACGCAGGCCAGAGAGGGGGAAAAGAAGGATTGGGAGAGGAGATGTTGTTGAATAGAGCTGAGAGCGTGTGGGTCACGCGCGCCCTCCGCCTGCCCGACAAGTCATCGCGTATTAGTTCTCGCTTCATCGGGCTCCAATGGAGTTCTTAAATCGAGCCCCCGTGTTGTCTGTCGGTAGACAGAGAGATGAAAGGAGCGGTTGCGGTGGCTCCCAGCCCGCGAGTAAGTGGGAAAACAAAAGTCGATAGCTCTGACAGGGACTCAGCGGTGCTTCTGAAAGAAGCATAGCAGCAAAGCCGAGACAGAAGGAGGTATAGGGAACGGGAAGAGGGGGGGGGGGGGGGGGGGAGGCAAAGGTACGGCTCGCTCTCATGGCCACGGCAGTAACAAGAGTGGTTGCGCGAGTAGCAGGTAACAGGAATAACTAAAATATTAAAAATGCTGCCGATTGTATATACAGATGAATAACAGGAGGCCGAACTAAGGCGAGAGCGGTCGGGTGACAGCATGAATTATGATTATAAGGCCTAAAAGGCACGGCTAACAAAAAAAAAAAAAAGAAAGGGGGAGGGGGGGGGGGGGGGGTTTGCTTTGTTTCTGTCATCAGGCATTCAGTGTGGTGAGAGAAGTAGTTAAAATGAGAAGCTGAAAGCAGAAAAAAAAGAATGAAGAAATAGAGCACTGGTGGGCTCATGTTTAATTGAGAGCGTTTTCGGTGGTAGAAACAGGGCGTATTGAAGCGATTAAAGATAGTTGCTAAGTAACATGAAACTATTTAAAGTAATTGGTGCCACAATATACCACTAAATCAAACTTCTTGTACAGGGTACAGAATCTTTCCCATAATGAAGCCCTTGACCCCGAACGGTGATACTAGCAGCAAAGGAGCCTAGTGGATCTCAAGTGCGCTCATGACTACGAATCATTTTTTTTTTCGCATCTTTTTAAGCTTGCGAGAGAATGTTCTATTCACATTTGTGAGAAGCAAATAAAAATGGGCAATCCTTTTTCTTTTTCAGCGCACTGAGAGGGCTTATCTTAAGTTCACTGATTTTAAAACAAAGAGTAAAATCTGACTGAAAGGAAATAAAAGAGTCTTTAAAGTTCTTTTCTGTCCAGTAAGCGCCATCTTCCGGTATTATGTTCCACAGGTAAACGGCGTGAATAAATAAATATTTTCTTTGTGTTCTTGAGGGTAGGATAGAATGACTGCGCTTTCAGGCATGTGTATAGCATCGCTTTAATATTGTCAATCTGAGAGGCTTGTTCGTGACAGGGCTTCAAGAACGTGGAAGAAACACGCGAACAGGCTACAGGAAGTTTCGTTGTTTTGAGAAAATTACCTCAGGGTTTGAGGAGTGAGAAAACACTATTATTCGTACTTTTTCTTTTCCGAAAAAATGATTGTTTAGCAAGAAAAAACAACAAGAACGTGCTTCTCCAGAAGAGATAGTCAGCAACGTGCAGTTCGGATTGTGGGCACACGATAGGAGCTCACATAAGACATACTTTGTTTTTAAATTCGCCGAAGTGATAACGTGTGGTGATATTATTGTGATTCTTAAAAAGTTTACAAAACACAGGCAAAAATATTTAAGAATAAGAATTGTATGAGACGGTAATAAATTTTCAGCCGCATGAGTGTCGATAACTTCATAGCGAATTCCGCTATATCCCCCCCCCCCTCCCCTACACACACACACTACCACCGACAGCTAACTTAATCACTAATAACATCTTCCTTGAAACGCTTTAAAGTACTTGTTGTTCTTCAGTCGCTAACAATTTGTATTTATAGCAAATTATCCATGCGGTGCTTTGCACTAGCACGCGCGTTCATATAACGTAAATGTTCGTAGCGTGGCAAACGCCGCATTGATTTAGCTAATGAGTACATGGGTAATTACCAGTGAGTACTGTTGCACAATGAATGATTACAATATAAATAATAAATACGATAAACAGGCACCTATAGAATCCTCTTATGGGACCTCCTCTAGTTTGCGCTAAGCATCCGGCAAGCAGTCAATAAGCCGACTACATCCTAAACAAGCCACAAAATTAAAAACATAAAAACTGATTGTACATCTCACCCATGCTACTTTGCGTTCTTCATTATTTTTTCATTCAGATGTCAGACTAAAATGCACGTGCGGTTCAAAACGGTCCAGCGCAGTCGCTCATAATAGGATTATGCACGAATACGCGACCAAAAACTGCCGCGGTCTCTTCAAGCTTTGTGACGCGGAATCGAAGCTGACGTCAAAGGACCTCTCCACCCTGGTACCGCACAGGTAAAGGACGCCACCGAAACCTGCACTGTAGAATTACGGCCGGGATCTTCCGCATTGTCTGTCTGTGATCGTCCGCATTGACAAAGGACCAGTAGTGGGAAAAAAGTTGGATGAAAACATTGCAAGAGTCCAACGTAACAGAGTTCTGGGATGCACACTATATAAAAGAAGCCCGTCCGCGACTTTAAAGAGGAGGACAGGGCGCGGGGGGCGGGGGCAGGGAGGAGAAGGGGAGGAAGATATCTTTTGAATTAAAAGCCGCTAAAGCGGAGAGGGTGTGCTGTGGAGAGAGACACATATCTCGGAGGAGGACAGGGACTGGATTAGGTACAGGGCATGTCAACAGCAGACACGGGATAACTGGAAAAGTAAGAAGGAAAGCCCGCGCTCTCGTCTTTCTGAGAGATCAATTTAATCCTCGACGGTAGAGGATTACGGAGTGGATTAGTGGGGCTCGGGATGCGCTGACGGTCGGCGGAGCTTCTCACGCGAGGAGCTTGAGGGAACGACGCTAGCAAAGCGGCGGCGTGCCCTTTGACGAGTCGGCGAAGAAGAGACGTGCGAGGACAGGTGAGATTATTATGTTTTGTGTATGATTGTTTTGTTTACTCCTGTAGCTCAGGTTGCAGTTCTAAATAGTTATGTTCTGCGTCAAGAATGTGGTTTCAGCAGTGCCGTCTTTTGGAAGCGGGACGAGTAATCCGTAAAGTTCTTCGCAGAGGACAAGCATTTGCGAGTGTATTTCAATTAAGCCCTTATGATATCTTTATTTTTTTTTCTTTTGACGGACTTCTATAGAAGAGAGTTAAATTCAGATGGAAGCCTCGACCTTTACAAAGCCGTCTCTAAATAAATAGGAATTCTTTAATAATGCGGACACATTAGTAAACTTGAAAGCACGTGATTCAAGGTATGGGCAGCTAGCAATTTAGCGGTGAAGTCACACAGATACAGTATCGGGGTGTCGCATTGCGGTCATAATTTGCCTGTCTGTACGCAAGTTGAACAGCCTGGAAGCTCTTTATATTCTGGTTAGCAAAATACGATTATCAAAGTGAAACGACGTTATCAAATGATTTTGTTACAAGAAGTGATAACGAAGTACAATTGCGTAATTCTGGTACCTTTTTCTCAATGCACCTTTTGCGCATGCGCCAGCCTATGCCCTATATTTAGCGTAAACCGCTTCTGAAAAAATCATGTGTAAGTTAGTTCCTCTCATTACACTTTGTGTCTTTGTTTAGCTGGATTCCTCATGACCTTTGTCTTGTTTGATAGAGGTAAGGTTATGAAGTTGGGAAAAGAAAGTTAAATAATTCCTGAGGATGAGCAGCTGATCGGCTGCTCTTCTAAAACTGCAGCCACTATCTCGTCCTCTCGCCGAGGTCATAAGCGCGTCAGTGCCGCTGTCAGCGAAAAAGCGAATGTCTAAACTTATAAGAATGAAAACTATTGCTCGTTATATAGAAATACACAAGATAAGCCCAGTGTCGTCTCATTCGACACTGGGAGGCTTCGACGTTCGGAAAAAACTGGGGAAGTGGCCATTTTTTATTGAAGTATATTACGAGAGTGCAGATCGCGGACAGTGAAAAGGCAATGTAGCATTGCACGGTGTTACCATAATCTTTCTCTGCCGGAGACTTTGGCATAATCGCAATCACGCTTGGTTCGAACTAACTAGCCAAATTTTGCGCCTTTAGGAAGCATGGTTTCGAATTTTTATATGCAACATGATCATGTGGACCACGGACCTTTCGTTGCCGGTGACTGCGCCGAGAAAAAAAAAAAAAGTGCTCGTAAATGGTCGCGTCCACCTCCTCATTTCTGCCGAATGCATAAAAAGCTGATTTAGTTTGAGGCGAATAGTACGTTAATATCAATCAAGGGCAGATCGCTTGCTTAAGGATGCTGGGCGGTGTCTTCCGCTTTCTGGGCTGATATTATTTTATTAAGCAAAAAAAAAATACCTCTAATGAACTTTTAGGCGTTTTCGACCGGGGTATTAGTGTTTGCACGTCACCGCATGGCAAAGAAGACTGCTGTTCGCAACAAAAGCGGTGCAGTATAATATTTACATATTCATAGCACAGAAACCATGAACACTTCAGGTGTTCCTTAAATTTAAGAAATTTCTTGAAGTCTTATTTCAGACGTCTACCTTTCATGTTGTGTCATGCTGCCTTCTTTTGAAAAAACTGAATGAATAGGAGGGGGGGGGGGGGGGGGGCAGAAAGACAGCACTGATTCGATCACCTAATTATGAAGGTAGATAAAATAATTGAAACCGTATTGAGTATAGAGCACTGACTGCATTCAAAGGGAGGACGTAATGAAGTACATGATTTTGTGTTTACGCAATAATTTTCTAGGCTTTATTTACTCCACTATACTCCGTAGCAGCCTTGCTGTTTGACAGCTGTCAGAAGCAAGGTCAGTTCGACGCTTAGGTTTATATATATAGACGAGTTGTACGGCAGTACGGGAAGTGGATTTGCTTCTACTCGACGAGTTACCCCTAGATAAGACCTGATCTCAATAGTTTAAATTTAAAACGGTAGGGAGGGGGGGGGGGGGGGGGGAGGGGGCTATAATCAAGGTTTACTGGTGAAAACAACATCGCATGAATATGACGGATCTTTCTGAAGGTTCAACTGATCTCGAACCATTGCAGTTTAGACCCCTTCGTAATAGCTCTCGAGACACTGATGAAATGCAGCTAAATTGTTTTTCTTTTCATTTTGAACCTCGTTTCTGTCTTCTTTGTTTTTCAGGTCAGAGAAAAGCAGCTACGGTAAGCCGAATTACGTTAGAAACAAGCAACGACCTCTCGTACTTAGTCGGCCGTTCAGCATTCAGGATAGTTCCAGGAGAACTAAATCATTACTTACCATGTCTACCGCCCGTCGAAACTCCTGACCGTTGCAATTCGACTTCATGAATGGCTGTATGACAGGATAGTTCCAGGAGAACTAAATCATTACTTACCATGTCTACCGCCCGTCGAAAATCCTGACCGTTGCAATTCGACTTCATGAATGGCTGTATGAGTACATCTGAGGGCGAATGTCGGAACAGCAGAGACCAGCGAAGCGCCACCAGCGATCGTCGTCAGGAAGCCATCCCGGTGCAACGCTGGATGCAGATGTCGCAACGACTGCCCGTGACGGCGACCGAATTCAACTCGACTTCGAACAAGGCGAAGCTGAAGTGTCGCATCGAGGGAAGCCGGTCGAACCTTCATTGGTTCGATGCGGCAGGACGGACTTCTCCATCGACGGCCTGCTGTCATCGTGCGGACCTGGAGCTGTCTCTACGTCGATACCGGATTCTCTTGCTACGACGACTGCAGTAGGGCCGGAAGTGATGGTGTCGGGTGTGAACGAGGCGTGTTTCGCGCGCATGTCGAATTCTCCACGAGATGGCGCTTTACAATGCGGGCGCAGACTTGGAGAGGTGGCAAACTTCGAGTGGCTCCACTGCAGCCGCTACAAACCACCAAAGCTTCCCAGTGAGTAGACAGGCTTCTTTCCCCGAATTCTTTTATTCACTTTTGTAGCGAGAGCTACACTAGGCTACCAATCGAGCATTTCACGGTGGCCGGGAAAGGCCAGTTGTGCGCATGCGCCGTTACCATGGCAACCGAAAAGGAGCAGTTGGTGCAGCGTTTGCTTCGCCGTTTCCGCTCCCGCGCGTGACGTCATGCGGATGAGCAGTTGTGTGCATGCGCCAATATCATGGTAACTAGAGAGACCCAAGCACAGGTGTGCGGCGCGCTTCTCTGCCTCCTCGCTGCACACCGCTTTAATACCCGAACCACGCGTCGCATCTGTAGCATTGCGTATAAAAGGTGAATATGAAATAGGTGGCTGTGTCACAGCATTTGACATGGATGCAGAGAAGGAAAGTCCGCTCGCTACTAAACAGCGGATGAGGAGGATGAAAAAACTTTATTTAATGAAAATTAAGTCAGAAACTCCCAGGAGGGTCTCTTAGTCCAGGAGCCTTCTAGCCGTTTCCTCTAGCTTGGCCCGCTCTACAGTCGTAGGCGATCGGTGGATTGGCGTGGCCAGAAGGGCGG
>NC_139353.1:34177849-34207849 GCF_055883805.1 Amblyomma maculatum
TAAAGTTGTGTCCGAAATAATAAATAGGCCAATAAGCGATTTAGGTAAATATTTGTAGGTAAAAAAGGTAAAAGTTTTCCGCTGCAGTTGTGAGTAATTGAGAAGTGGTAGAAGTTAATGAGTGATGTAAGTCGATAGAGAGTCACGCAATGTTGTGTGCAAAAAATAATTAGGGCTATATGTTACATAGTTGATTAATTAGACGAACATTGAAAAAGTAAAGGCAAAAATAGTCTTATGAGCCAATGGCTTGGCGCCACAGTTGATTGTATCAAAAACTAAAATACTTGATTAAATCAGTCAATTAGAGTGACTTCAAAGATGTGACGTCACGCAACCAGAAGTAGAGCCGAAAAGGGCATAGGAAGAGATTGGCACGCAATTTGAAACTATCGGAGACTAAAATGGGTAAACAAGAAGTGAATTAATGGCACGTCAAGAATGCTGACGTCACGCAACCGGAAGTAGAGCCGAAAAAGAGCATAGGAAGGAATTGGCTCGCAATTTGCAAATACCGAAGACTAAAATGGGTAAACAAGAAGTGAATTAGTCAACTAGAAGCAACCAACAGCAGCATCCGTGTTTTCGCATTATTCCAATGAAGATTCTGCAGTGCTCTTTAATTTTTCCTCACCCTTCTTTGTCATTGTTTTATCTCCTAAAACATTTAATCAATAAACAATAGCACGTCAGAGCTGTTTCAGCACTGCCTGAAAACTACGTCTTTCACTAAAGATTTTCTCTATCTCACCTACTCTTCTGTATTTGTATCATGAAATAAAAGAAGAAAATGAAGGAGCCGAGAATACGAAAGACGGTGACGAAAAAAATAGGCGCGTGACGAAGAAGGTGTGCCCCGTGCGACAGCCCACTGTCGCCTTTCCTTCCTGCTTCACGATGACTTCAACGACTCCGCCGTCGTGTTCCCAGTCTCTAGAGCGTACGCCAGAAGCATCCGTAAGTAGACCTTCGTGCCGAGCGGCCTTTTTGGTTGCGGTGATCTAGCCGGCAGGATACAGTGAAATTTGCAGCGCTTTCCTTAGCGTATACCTGCGGTCGCATTCTGTACCAATCCATCTGGGAGATTTGATGACTTTTTGCTTCAGGTAGATAAAGCGTGCAGTGGAGTGCCCGGAATGAAAACACAATAAAATAGATATGAGGGTATCTCTTCGTCATACACTGTTCCCTTTATGCTGTCGTCCTCAGTGTGACCAGAATTTTACAACAGGAACAAATGAAGCCTTTTGGACGATCGACAGGAACCAACATGACCCATACTTTTCTTTGTTAGTATGAATTTATCATTTAGATTTTTGTCCCTTGACGCCTGCTCTTAACTTTTGGTTTTTCCTTTTCTGCTTCTGTTATCGGCTTAACTTGTGGTAGTGAACTGCTACACATCGGAGTTTTTCATTGGGCGAAGACAAAATAGAACAAGGGCTATCGAAATTCAGAGCTATTAGGAGTGCGAAAGCAGCCAAGCCACCTTCCTACAAACATAAAGTTCGGCAGCAATGAATGCCTTGGGGATTAATGTTTTTTGTATGTGCGATAGCACTTCTAGTTTTAGCACGACGAATTTTGCCGATTTCCGGATTACGGTTTCTGCTTGCCTTACCAAGTGTTGCTATTTCAACAACCGAGCCTAGCTTTTCTACACATGTTTATACTACCACTTGGTATAAGTGACTACGACAACCATAAGTATACTACCAAGGTCAAGGTCAAAATCAAATTAGTTCTGTTAGCCTCTGAACTCTTGTGGACCTCTGTAAACCTCGAACATCTTGAAACTTAAGTTAGCAAATGAAGTCTCAACGTGTGTGAACGCATATTCATACTTGCGCTTAACTATGCCTAAACTATTGTCATTTTTTCTACTATGGTCTCAAAGTATCAATTGGCGAGGACAGAAAAAAAAGATGGAGTCTGGTGTAGTGTTTTTTATTACTGTTTGTCCGCTAAATATCTGTTGCAAGCAGGGGACGCATTTGTCTAAGCCTAGAATTATCAGCATTATCGCAGGCTTTTCGTTCCGCACTGACTCACAATACGCGTCTGATTGCGATAATATAACTCCTGAGGCCCTCTGTTCACGACAGGAGAGCTACGCCGAGCGTCCTACCGTGATCCGGCCTTCGTGCGCCTGGAGCGCCACTTACGTCGTGTGTTTCCTCATGGTGGCCGCGTCCGGCTCATGCGTAGCCTTCTACTTTGGCGTGGACGTCTCCAAGTGGCTGTCTCCGACGCAAATCTGCGTCACGCCCGGATGCATGCGGCTGGTCGACCGGCTCTCGGCGTCCATAGACGAAGACGTCAACCCCTGCGACGACTTCTATCGATTTGCGTGCGGAGGAGGAAGCCGTCGCCGCCGTGTCGCTAACTCCACGCCAGCGCCGTCGTCACCCTCTTCTCCGACGTTGCTGGTGACGTCTCTGACGTCCAGCAGCCCAGTCCTCGAGGATTCGCACAAGGACATACTCTCCAGGGTCCACGCGATCCTGGCCAACTGGGCCCTCGACGACAAGATACAGACTCCCTTGCAGGCGTCCGCGTCCCTCTACCAGCAGTGCGTATCCGTATTCGGCGACCGGAAGAAAGGCGTCCGCCACATTCTGGATTTCCTGCAGAATTGCCGCCTCAACCTCGCCAAAGGCGATCCGGATATCGAGCCTCTGGACGCCATCTTGAACCTCGAAATGCGCTATAACGTCAAAACGCTCTTCGACATCGCGGTCATAGCTCGGATGATTCTGGTACGGCGTAGGTCCGCCCTAGCCATCTGGACTGCACAGAGGCACGTGCTCATCAGGAAGCACACCTACAGCGACTACCTAGAGAACACATTCACAGAGCTCGGCTTTCCGACGCGTATAAGAATCACCTTCACGGCTGCGTCTGTGTGGGAGGCAGAAGACGTCGTGCTCCGGCTTTTCGCCATGGTGAAAGACGACAGAACGTTGGTCAGGTTCGACTACGTCGAGCCCGGCGTCATGGAGCGCCCGGCATGGAAAGCGCACCTGGGCCGCTTCTGGAACCGGCTAGCCATCAAGGGCGCCTCGATGGCGAAGTTCGTCAAGCGAGTCTTCGAAGACCTAACGCCGTTGGCCATCACGCAGCACGTCTTCTGGGAGGTCGTCCGTCAACTGGGACCTTTGGCTGACTACCGGCTTCTGATACCCGACGAGACAACCGTTCATAGTAAAGACCGTTGCTTCCGTGCTGTCTACACAGTCGCCGGGCTGGCTCCACTAGCTGCCGTCGTGGCGCAAGAGGTCAGCACCGAGGCTGTCTTCTCGGCCACGTCCTTTCTCACTAGGCTGGTCCGGGACGTTGGGGCGACGAACGTGACCTTAAGTGTAGTTGACCCGAGGCGTCTGTTGCAGGATACGTCGTTCTGGTCAAAACCCTTTCTCAGAACCGACTCTGCGATGGACGAGAACGAAGAGTTACCGGACAGGCCAGGGGAATCGGACGGTGCCTTCTTCAACTCCTACCTGCGTGCCCTGAAGGCGTCCAGACAACGGGAGTTCGATTCCCTCGACTCGTTCGCGATGATGCCCTCCACGGAAGACTTGCTGGCTTCTCGGGTCATTGTCGAGGGAAAACATGTCAGGGTACCTACGTCGTTGCTCGTCCAACCCTGGTTCTCGTCTGACATACCGCGGAGCTTCAACTTGGCCGGTCTCGGATTCGCGGTCGTCTCGGAACTGATTCGGTCCGGTGTTATTGTGCGCCGGCGAAAAATATTCTCGTCATCTTCGGTGCCACGCGAGTGCAATCGCACGGTTGGCCCAGACGCGCGAGCATTGGAAACGCTGCTGGGAGTCCTGATGCGCGGAATCCAAGAGCAGAACTGGCTTCGTCTTCCAGGTTCGCTGGACACCTTGAGCGAAGAACAGCTCTTTTTCCTCGCCTACTGCGCTGGAAGATGCTACCGCAACAACAGCGTCGCTGCTCATGGAGGCGGCAATAATAGAGAGTGTAACGATGTGCTGAGGGGTACGCTACGCTTTGGCAGCGCTTTTGGGTGCGCACGTGGCGTACGCATGTATCCAAAAGAGTTGTCGCGTTGCGTGCAGCCGACGGAGGAGACGCGCGTGCGGCAGTTCTTTCGCGGCAGCCCGTATTTAGCAAATATCAAGCGCAAGATTGTGGAACTGAAATCGCGCATGGTGAAAGTGCACCAATAACTACGTTTCACCTTGGTTCTCTACATATTTTTCTCGCCTTTGTCTTTTGGTGCTTTTCTTCCTTTCTTTCCAATACTGTGCCCGATATGAACAATATGAACACATAATACTGAGAATGGGGCTAGGAGAGAGTAATCTATATCTATGTCACTATCTCACGCATGTTCCCGTCTTAAATCCATGTTATACCGATACGGCAGCTCTGCATGAAGAAATATCTAAATAATGAGGTCGTATTGGCACTCACGGCCATTTTCAGCAGTTCATCAATTTTCATAATGCACGTGTCGAAATAATGAGCAAACGAACCCAGACATGGACAAGTGCAGCTGGTTTGATAGTGCTCATCTCGTATTTTTGCTCTGTTTGTATTCCTTATATTTTCGTCATTTATCACAAATGGGCCTAACAGTACGTGTTTCGGCTTGGGGAAAAAAAATCATGTTACAGCAAGATGTGGCGTTCGCTTGTTTGTGCTTCCTGTCAGCCACGTGGAAATATGTTTTCATTGCCCCGATTTTCCACATGAATTAGGTATGAGTATTGTATTTACACATACAGATGTTTTTATACGTACTGAGCGGCATGAGAATGTGTTGTGTAAGAAGCATCTTTTATGCCCCAATGCACTATTATCAATTATAGGCTGGTACATCATTAATAAAAATCTCAATCTCTGCGTCTCCAAGTAGAGTCTGGCCCCTGTTGTTGCGACGCTTGATTCATTAGTGAGTTATACCTATGCTATAAAGTTCTGTAATGCCTCTGTGCATAATGAAAATGACAGTGAGCAAACATAACAGTCTATAGCGAAAAATCAGCCCGCATTACACTGCATTATCTCGAGATGCGCTACGAACAGCAAAAAGCGTAGCTAGCGGTGACGGTATGTTTCAGGCCATCAGCACGGCGGCTGTGCCATGCGACGCGCATGAAAAATTATTCGGTGCTTTCGAACTGATACGCAATAAAGGCGCATGTTATTAGCATGCTGCCAGTCAATGCCCCCCATCCTACTACTGCATATGTGAAAAGCCCTCTCTTTTTGGGGTGTGGGGATTTAACATGGACAAGCGACGTGTGAGCAGTGCACAACGTCGTTGAGGCCTAACTTCTCCCGCGGAGGAGATCGCTAATTCGTTAATTCGAAAGCCTTTCTAAGCACATGGAACAAAATCCCGCACGCGAGACTTGTGCGCGAGATTTCGCGACATGTGTTCGCCTGGTCTACCATTCCTGCCAACTGCTGCAATCCCACAATTGAACGCGTGCCAAGGAACGACACGTGGCAGGAGCGATGGTGTACCATCCAAACTCACACTTGCTGGAGATATTGTGAAAGATCCTGCGCCTTTCCTTTCCTGTAAACCATTTAGAGTTATATGCAGCACTGCAACGAACGCCGATAAGAGGAAAAAGATGAGAAGCAAACGATAGAAGAGGAAGAGAAGGCTTTTGTCATTTTCTCCTTAAGGGATATCTAAGAGACCCTCTAATTTTTCGGCATTTTCTATTCAAATATATTACAAACCTTCTCCTATACCACTGTCATAGTACGGTTCCCACCAAGCCCCATTTGGTTCGGATTAAAGTTGTTTGTTTGTCACATGGACGTTGTAGGAACAGGTGCGCGTACTTATAGACTCCATCCACAGTCCCGGCCATAATAACACGGAGCATGCCTCGGCAATAAAATATTTTGCCGCTCGTAACCCAGCGAATATCGGGAAGCACTTTATCCATACGGAAGCACAAGCCACTAGTGTGTTCGCGTACCGACGAGAAACAAGAGTAACCATCGTATCAGCTCTACAGAAGGCGTGAAAATGTTCAAACACCAGAAGTTTGCTTTGTATTATTATGGCCGCCCCTGTACTTACATAAGACAGTTCTAGTCCTCCCGTCCATACCAGCTGTTATCGGAGGTGTAAGCTATAAGTGCGGTTTATCACAGTGGATCTATCACATGGCGGAGGCCTGCCGTGTTAAAATCGATCCATTTTCGCCGTAGAAGCGCCTCGTACGAACAGTGGGGAGCAGTTCTAAAGCACTCTTCTATTAACCATCCTGTGATTTAAAACACGTATACCCGGCAGGAATTCATATATACCTTCAATCCTTTCTGCACTTTTGTCTCAATTGCCAATTTTATTATATATAGCTTGAACACCATCATCAATGCATCCCCGATAGTAAAGTTCGTGAAGCGTGTTGGAGCCCGAATCTACTGGAATGAATGCTCCTGTTGCCACATGTCGCTGTGGCCGATACGGTCACTTCTTAGACGACAGTCTTCCAGTTGAAAATGAGGGTTAACGTGTGAATAAAAATTTCGAGGACTTATACGGCCCTCTCCAGTGCAAAATTCGAACGCAGCAATTTAGGCATTTTTCCGATATTTGAGGCCAATAATTTGAAAGATGTTTGTTTGTATGTATGTGCACTTAAAATGCGCACTTTATTTTTCTCACGAACCAAAGAGAGTTTCTCATAAGAGAGAAAGAAGAGCCATAAGCTCTGCGCCGCTCGCTCGTGGCTCTTTCTCTTCTTATGAGAATTTTTTTATCGTGGCTCTCGCTCGGTTATACAATTGACGACAACAGCTGCACAGAGCGGCATAGGACAAAACTGCGCACAATATTTGCCACTATATATATATATATATATATATATATATATATATATATATATATATATATATATATATATATATATATATATATATATATATATATATATATATATTGTTAAGGTTTATTTGCAGAGTGATTCTGCACCTTAGCCTTGCGCGCTAACCATCAGATGCTGAGCTTCCTCTTCCTCGACCTCTATTCTGGAGAGCCTGTCTTTCACACTTCCTTGTCCTCTTCTGTGCGCATGTCTGACATTATATACATATATATATATATATATATATATATATATATATATATATATATATATATATATATATATATATATATATATATATATATATATATATATATATATATATATATATATATATATATAAATGTGGAAGAAAAGGATTTTGAATAACAAAGAAAGCGCAAGTTTTAGGCGCAGTTTTTTTTTAAAGCTGGCATGCAACGTACATACGTGATGACAGAATCACTTACTTAACAGGGAAAAATGAGCGGTCACTTTTTGTTATAAGAAACTCTTGGAGAAAATGGCGTTACTAGCCATTTTATAAACACTTATGATGCTCTGCACAACAAGCAGTAAAATGCAAACATAAATGCTGTAACACTTGCAGTAGCGTCTTCGGCTGAAGTAACCAAGCTGCATTGTGTGCTTCCCACCAGTACAGCGAAAGCGTGAAAAAACTCACAAATGCACAAATGGTCTTGAAAGCTTAGGGAAAGGGTTTCACTTTATATGGGTGTAATTTAGTGTTAGAGTGATGCAGTAAGTGGTTTGCTACGCGACTAAGAAGCAATATATCTAAACTGGCTGCTTAGGGCGGCACTTATTAGGCATTAAGCTAGCTTCAGTTCATCACATGAAAATTTATCTTCAATTATGATCACAAGCAAGCATAGACGCTTTGAAAGGAATTGTTTATTTCGAAAAATAAAGGAAAGTTATTAATTTTACAATCTTCAGACATGTGGCTCAGTATCTTCATTCATACAAGAATTAAATGTATTGATCTTGCATAGACATGATGATTAAAAGTTAATAAAGTCGCTGCCACTTGTGCCAGCAGTGTTTTGCATTTGATATCTGAAGCCACACCGCGTTTCTAATGGTGCGTACCGTTTATAAAGGATCGAATGGCACAAAAGCCAGACACTAGAGAATGTAGTCGCACAATGCGCCTTGAGATTTATACGCCGTAAAAATGAAAGTATGCTTCCACGGGCAAAGCACTTTCGCAGAAGGCCTAGCATCATCCATTTAAAAATCGTCCTGGAAAACAAGACAGCAGTATCTTATGAGCCTCATATCTAAATTGATAAGCTCGACATTAAGAAATGTTATAGGAGCTTGCTCATGCCTTTCAATATTCGCAGCGTTTCCAGCCTTCAGTAGTCTAAAATGGTTACTGTGAAGTTCACTCTGATGTTAACTTGGCATTGAAGATCTGTAGAAACTGGGTATGAACCGGAGAAAAAAATAGGCGTTTGCCTAGAATCCGGTGTTTCAAAATGAAGTAAATGAAAGGTTGCCAAATGTGAGTTGTAAAATGCTTTTTTTAACCTCGCCTGCACTCACACCAAAACATTTCTATTGAAGAACAGTTGGGTGCGCTTTTGATGTTGGAGAGCAAACATATAGAAGGCTCCTGATGGATGGCCTGTGGTTAAGATGATTGTCTTATGCTATGGGAAAAAATTGCTTTCATTAACACTCTGGGTACGGCTCATCTTAAAGCCAGCCAAAATACAGTACAAAATAAGATGAGCACACAACGTGGCTGGCCTCGTCCGCGTGACTAAGTCTCGCGCAGCGCTCATCTCTTTGGGTTTTGTCTTTTGGCTGGTTCTAAGATGAAACATTACCAACTCTCCCAGTCATCAACCTGTCTGGGTATGGAGTCGTTTATGCCGGATTTGCATTGTTACTGCTAAAAAAAAAATGCCCTTTTTTGATGTTCCGAGTGTTTTTATAGTTCCAGAAGAAGCAAATGTTTTAAACAAGGCGCCAAACTGAAAATATTTATCTATTTAACGCCACAGACATTTTACCGTGTGTCCTGCATGTTATAACCCCCTCCCCCCCCCCCCCCCCCCCCCCTTCCCGCACACATACACACGAGTGCGTTTCTTAGCAACCCAATAATAAATTATTATTATTATTATTATTATTATTATTATTATTATTATTATTATTATTATTATTATTATTATTATTATTATTATTATTATTATTATTATTATTATTATTATTATTATTATTATTATTATTGTGTGCCATTAAAATCGAGCACAACATGGCCTAACGTAACTTGCATGAGAACTCTGACACACAAAATGGCGCAAAATGGCGGCGCAGACGGTACCATAGAAACGCTTGATTTGAAGAATTAAAATCAACGCTACCTGAGCAAAGCTTTAGAAACGTTGTTTAGTGGCAGAAGCGGCACCGCGGATGTGGGCGAAGGCAACAGAAGGAACAAATATTACCGTCCGTGACGTTATCACAAAACTTCTCCGAAGTTCTTCGGTGCTGTGAGGTTAAGCTTGAGATTTATTCCTCAATTACATCATTAGTTTGAACGCTAAAGCAAAAACACTTTGCATTCATTGCCTGCCGTCAATATAGCTTCGAATTCTTGAATATTGTGGAATTCTCGAAATGTGATACAGTTGCCCGCATCTCGTCTGAGGCTGGTCATCTTTTCGGGTAGTGTCCTGACTACGCTGATTCCCCCACATATTTGTGGCTGCTGCTTTTCGCGCACGGGCAATATTCTGAGCACGAAGGTTCGCCTTGACCACCCTACGTCCGTTCCAGCAACGGGACACCTGAAACACATCTTCGCTAGCGGCATTAGCAACCACCTGCTAATGAGGAAGCACTCATTATGCTGTGCCACATTGTGAGTTTAGAATGTTTCTTTGGTGGGAGTTTCCGAACGAGTTACAGCGGGGAACGGGATGTTACAGCGAGGACGCAGAGGCGGAGGAACTTCTCTGTATCAGTTAGGGCATAAACTACACAAGTGGGAAATTAAGAATGTTTAAAGGCGCCGGTAGGGGTAAGAGAAGCTTAAGCTTACGTCTGCGCACTTGCATCACGCTAGTAAACATCTCACAATGCGCTCTGGAGCGCAGGCCTCTTGCCGATGTCAGATCTCCCATATATACACAGCGGGATCGGCTATAATTTGGAGGCGTATGGCGCCTAATTGGCGGGGAAAGGATTTCACAGGGCGCATAGTACAGAAAAGGTTTTCAACACAGTCAGCTGGCGTAAGCAGAACTGATGAATTTTGAATCTGGCATAGGACAAAATGGAATAAATAAATCTTTAGCATGTTTCAGCGTGTTGTTTGGTAGTGTGTTTCGTCTTTGCGCAGGCCGATGACGTTGTCGTTTTCAAACCCAGGGCGACGTGAGCTTCCTCGTAGGCGGTACCTGGGTCGAAACCCTCGTATCCCGTTCACGGGTGCACAGGTGTCGGCGCTGGAGGCCCAGTTCGCGGCCGCCCGCTACCTGAGCGGGGCTCAGGTGCACAACATCGCCAAGGACCTGGGACTCACCGAGACCAGGGTGAGAGACACATGAAGAGAACAGGGGTTATTTCAATAGCGCTGCACTTTGAAGAGAGGAGGATAAAACGCGACACAAATCGGGCATTTTCACCTTCTCTGTCTTTGCAATATATTAAATAACAAATATTCTTGAAATTATAGTAGTTCCGACTGACAGCAGCTCAAACGCGACACATCGCATGTCGAGGTGGAGCCGAACGCCTGGTGAACACTTGGGAGCTGGCTTGAGTGACGCGGTATAGTCATAGCTTACGTTTTGAAGTTCCAATAAACACCTTACAAAATAATTTTCCAACGCCCGTATTACGCTCACCAGATCTGAAAAGGGCCAACTGAAGAAGTAGACAATAAAAACTGTTTGCAATTTGTGGCTTCGAAATATCTTCAGCAAGTAGAAGGACAGGAAGTGGATATGGTAAAGGCCAAGTGAGGAGACTAAATATGAAATTGGCTTCATATCATGGCACTCTGCAGGATGTAGATGTAATTAGCCTATATTTGCAAACGGAACGGAACGAACTAGTAAGGAAGACATCCGGGCATCTTGTATTTTTTGTCTAGTTAGTTTCATTCCTTTTGTTCAACTAGACTAATTAAAGACTCTACCATGATATATTCACTGCATGAAACTTTTTCGATAGTCTTTAGGGAATTGGCGGGGAGGAAGAAAACAGATGAAGTCAGCGTCTCGCTATACGGAACAGACGCTCAGATTTAATCGAGGAAGACGATTGTAGTGTCAAAGATATAAACAATAAATTCCACCAGTAACGAAGAACAAAATGTAAAAAACTTTAGAAGCTATGAAAGGTTTATTAACTGCAGATTTGTTGTAAGAGGTGAAGATACAGAGTTAGGTAAATTGGCTACCCTATATACCTTGCCTCATGACCTCTACTAAAGCGGAATCTTGGAAGAACGCATATGTTATCTGAATTCATCAGAAAATGAACCTTAAGGGCCGGAAAAATTACAGACCAGTCAGGTTAATATCCGCTACGTACGAGGTATATACTAAAGGAGTCGTTAATAGAATAAGGGCATCCTTTGACATCAATGAACCAAATAATCGGGTAAGCTTTTGTAAAAGTTACTGTACTATAGATCATATCCACACCATCAACCAAGTGATAGAAAAATGTTCTGAATATAACAAACCGCTATTAATAGCACTTATTTATTAGGAGGAAACATTTGCTTTAATCGAAACATCGGCAGTCACGCAAGCATTGCGAAATCAGTTTGTAGACGAGTGGTATGTGAAAGTGTTAATAGATACATATGGTGGTTGCACCGCAACCGTAGTTCTGCATAAAGGAAGTCATAAAATTCCCACAAAGAAGGATGTTCGGTAAGAAAACACGATCTCCCCAGTAATATTCACCACTTGTTTTGAGGACGCATTCAGAAACCTGAAATGGGAGCAGTTGGGGATAACGGATATTGTAAGGCACCTCAGACTTATCTTCCCCGCACTCACCCTACATATCTTAAAAACCTGTTTCTCTGAGGATCATAAAAAGGTCAGTACTCCAGATAGCACTGAAGTCCCACACTAAATAAGTTAATAAATGGGTAAATATATAAGTAAGTAGATAAATGAAATATAAGTCACTATCTTATCCCTGCTTAACGTCTCATTACATTTGCACGCTGTATTTTCGTGCACTTTCTTTCAGATATTTTTGGAGCACGCATCAAAATTCGGCCAGGCAGAGGGAGAGCGCGTGCGTACGATGTGTGAGAAGGAACTCTGGGATGGAGGGGTAGGAAAGGCACCAGCGGAGGGTTTGCGGTTGCCACTGGTTCAAGGGGGAAGACGGGGGCAGGAAGAAAGGGGAGCCGATGGGTGAGCTTTGTCGCAGTTTTGGGGAGAGAAGGTTAACACGAGGCCGGGCTCTGCCTCTTTTGTGACCCAGTTTTCACAGAAAGAAGCCAGTCACAATCTCTTGTTGCAGAGCCCGGCACATCCCTGTAGGGCACGCGTGCCCGGACAAAAAGGAAAGAGGGATCAGCTGGCCGTGTCCAGAGCGGTCCAGACAGGCGTCTCTTTGGGAAAGAAACGATACGTGAAGACTGCGGAGAGAGAGAAAAAATGAAATAGAAAGATGAAAAGAAAAAAATCAAGCTCGGGACCGTGTGAGAATGACAGCGAGGATGGGCGGCCGTGAAATGTTCGTCGAATTTTTGTGTAAAGATTCCGAGGAACGGTCGCTTTATGCCGCCTGCATCGGTGACGTGGCCCGAGGGCAGATGTCCCGCCGCTGTCTTCGTCGTCACTTTTATGCCATTGAACGCTTCCGTTCCCGCGGTTTTTCTTTTTGTTGTTGTTATTCTTCCTCGTCATTTTCTTGTCTCGTCCATCCGACAGCAGTCGGCGTCATTTACAATGGGATGATGACATGCCGTTCGCGTAGGTGAGCACTGAACATATCACATACGTGTCCGAGGATTTGAGGGGACCTAATTTTGCGCGCGGTCGTACACATGTCTATTTTTGGTAGAAAAATTGTAATGGAGCTCGCAACAAGCCATGAGAATAGCAGTTCACCTGACAGAACGCGGACATAGACTGCGACATTTAATCGCATATTATTTTTACTCAAATGACGAAACTGAGCTGGTATCTGAAACGAAGTTCCAGTGCCTTGAAAGTTACTTAGGGCGGCAAAAAAAAAACAAAAAAAAAAACAAAACAAAGGTATTGTGCTGATGTGCAAGGGCATACTCCAGGCTTCTCAAAGATATTCATGGCAACAAAGCTGACTCATGCAGGTAAACCTAGGTGCTAAGAATTGCAGCGATACTGTTCTGACTTTCTTACGTTAACTGTAAATGTTGAAATATGAGGTCACGCTAGCTCTGGAGTACAAACGTTATCACATTACGCTAAACGTTTAGAAAAGTGCATATCTTTGAAGATGTGCAAAGGTGAAAGGAATCCTTGATTTTATCCAGATCGTTTGTCGGCAGTATAAAATAAAATGCATATACCTTCATCTCGCTGATGGCGCACTTTATAGGGTGACCCACTTTTTGTCTGTGGTCTAAGCTTACTCGAAAAACTTCGCAAGAGTTTTCAGGTGTCCTCGCTCATGGAGGCACAAACAGTTTTTTGAAAGCTTTGCCTGGTCCCTTAAAGTCAAATGAAATTTTCTAACGAGGCTGCTGATAATTTAGTGCTTATGTTCATCACGTACGTCGTCACTCACCGGCAATCTTATCACTAGTTTCTCTTTTATCTGGCTGTGTTATGCGAAACCATTCTGGATTCATTCTTATTTCCTTTTTATTCGCTTTGCGGCATGAAATACTTTTCAGTATAGATTACAGCCTTGTTGTGCTAAGAAACAACTCTAAAGATGTGCTACCTTAATGAGGAACTCGACTCGGTTCAGTTCGCATTTGGAAGCAAACGTTTGCGTTGAATACGCTTGCATAACTCTCCCTAATGCATCATATACCAGTGACTTCTGCTTAGCGTTCAAAAAGGGCAACAAACTGGGAAACGCTCTAAATGTGAAAGCATAAGCAAAATGGATTCCCCAGACAAGCGTGCTGTCTTTATTTTCATAGAGTACGCTCTGGGGGGAGGGGGGGGGGGGGGAGTGATCCAAATCAGAGCGATTATGGTCAGCTTTGGTAAGGTGGGGTAGAGTATGGCCTCGTGTGTTATTTTATAATATGGTACGGTGCGATATACGGGGTTTTCTGCTACAAAACAGCATAGGCTATCATGGAAACAGTAGGAGAGGGCTCCGTAAATTCGATCACGCAAGCATCTTTAACGTGCACTCATGTCGCACAGTACAAGGGTGTCTTGAGTTTCACCTACATCAAAACAGTGCCTCTGCGACTTGATTCGAATCCAGTTCCTCGAGTTGAACAGTCGAGTGCCCTAACCACTCAGCCGCTTCAGTATTTCCGGATTTGACAGCTCTTTCAAGCGTTTTAATGCTCCCCAGAGCGCCCTTTGCAGTGTTAGTGCATTACAGAAGTTCGCAAAGCCATCACTGCGTAATCGGTCGTTGTAATCGCCGCCCCAGATCACCCGACCTGGTTCGATGCTTTGCATAATCACCTAATGGAGCGACTGGATTAAAAGGAGCGGAAGAAAAGGCCAGAGCAGAAAAGGCCAGAGCACACGCAGGTTGACGGCTCAATGACGACCTGCGCGATACCGCACTGCATTCCATTTGTCGGCCCTGCTTAGTATGCGAGAGACAAGCAAGTGCATCTACGAGAAGCCGCCATCCGCGATGTAATTTCTGGAACCGCTGTCCTGGAGGAGTGGTGACCTGTAAGGCCCTTCTTAAGCAGGATCTTATTCACGAATAACGCTTTACGTAGCTAAAACATTCCATGTTAGCACTCGCTTTTTGCAGACATCCACCGTAAGAATTTTGTAATCTTATGCGTTGAATGGTGTCTTTAAAAGGAGTTCTCATTTGCTGAGGATAATCAAGGTCACAATTGTTGCAGCGTCGACACATGGGCATCGGCATGAAGCAGAACACAAGTAAAATGATTACTTACACGTTCCTGTTTTGCGTTTTCGTGTTTCGTCTCCCAGACTCTCATTTATACAAACGCTTAAACCGCAGGCCGGGAAAGTTGGAAACCATTATTCGCTATTACCATTTGTTCATTGCTGCAAACATTCGACCCCGCAGCGGTGGCGCAGTGATTAGGGCGCTCGACTTCTGTGTCCAAGTATGCGGGATCAAATCCCGACTGCGGCGGCTGCTTTTCGATTGAGGCGAAAAGCAAGGCGCCTGTACGCTGTGCACGTTAGAGAATCCCAGGTGGTCGAAACCCTCCACTACAGTGTCTCTTATAGCCTCAATCGATTCGGGACGTTAAACCCAATAAACCAAAACCAAAATATATTTTTATCGTTGCTCTAATGTACTTGCAGGCCCAGACTGCAAATTGTAAGTATTAGAAAATCGAGATCACCGTAAGTTGGCTTCCAACCTCTAGCTTTCGCGGCTAGTCCGAAATGTCCGGATTGAGCGGTCAGCGAACGGGACAAGCGAATAGATCAAAGCTTTGAGATAACGCAAGACGCCGCCGCCTGGGCAACCGAAGTTACGCTTCGATACTCACCCCTAATATTGATTGGAATATTATTTAGACACATACGTGAAGCCTCGGACCATATCGAGAGGGATTAAGTCAAGATCGTCTGTGCCACTGACAAGGGCAAATGGTTGTAATATCGACGTTCCCATCTCGCTCAGCTGAGTCTTGTTTATTCAACTGTTTTTTTTTTCCTTATCTTCATTGCATTCTGTTTTGTTTGTTAATTAGCTTGCTGGAGCTCCAATACAGAAGAGGCAAAGTATTGATAGAGCGCGAGAGATGTGGAATTTGCACCAGAAAGGCTGCGCATATTCCTGTGGCTCGTATTTGGGTCGCCAGAAATGCGTCCCGAGCTTGACCTCACGAGCGAAAGCCGCAGCTCATTACCATACATATTGAGTGTTCTCAATAACTCTGTGTCAGTAAAGCTAGTAGCCTTAGTGTGAGAAGGAGAATGACAGTGTGACCCAGAATTCAATATCCCGTCAATTTTAAAAATCCCCGTAAATCCCTTGAATGCTAAGCCGGCGTACACACCGGTGTATTTGTAGTTTTTAGAAGAGCCTCACCACATGACAGAGCGAGATAGAGTAACGAAATCCCATTTTTGTGCCCCATAGAGTAGCGCTACCGCAGCTCATACGTAATCATTAAGTCCGGTAATATATAAAAGTCTACCCATAAAGCGTTGTTCTATAAAAAGACTTCACTTTAAATTACAGCTTTGCAACTCGCTGAAGTCAGGAACTCTGGTAGTGTTCACTTAATGGGTCGTCATTACTCTGTCTAAAATTTTGATTGACTTAACAAAATATTTTAAATTAAGGTGGTTTAACTTGCCTAATCACTACACAGAATATTACAACCCACAGCCCCTTTCCAAAATAGACTGTAAAGAAGGCCTCAGTATACTTGGTAGTCGTAATCTCCACTAGTTTTCGCGCTTGCGCGTCTTCTTTTTTTTTCACCAATCCTGAGTGAGCATTGCAAATTATCGTCCAGATTATGCTAATTTACCGAGCCTACAAGTATAACGCCATATCAAAAATATTTTCGATAAATAACCGCAACAACGAACAACATATCTTCGTGCAAAAATTCCTACATCGCAAAGCATTTCTACTGACAGCTAGCGGCAACAGTAAAATAGGGGGTGTACTCCGTGTAAATATGTAAGTAATGCATGCAGAGCTTTAATATGTGCCGAAAATTGAAAAAGCGCAACCATTGAAGACCAGTACTGCCTTCTTACTATAACTTGTCTATTTTACTTGTCGAGTGCAGGTATTTCTACAACCATTTGAAAACATGATTACCTGTACTCACCTATGGGGCTGAAACGTGGAGGCTAACCAAGAGAGTTCTACTTAAGTTGAGGACAACCCAGAGGGCTACGGAACTAAAAATGGAAGGGGTAACATTAAGAGATGGGAAGCGTGCAGAGTGGATCAGAGAAATAACTCAAATTACTGACATTCTAGTGGAAATTAAAAAGAAGAAATGAGCATGGGCAGGACATGTAGGGCGAAGAGAGGATAACCGATGGTCGCTTAGGGTAACAAATTGGATTCCAAGGGAAAGAAATCGTAGCAGGGGGCGGCAGAAAGTTAGGTGGGCGGATGAGGTTAAGAAGCTCGCAGGGGTCAAGTGGATGCAGCTAGCACAGAACCGGGTTAAGTGGAGAAATATGGGAGAGGCATTCGCCCTGCAGTGGGTATAGTCAGTCTGATGATGATGATGATTTTTTTCTCATTTTACGCACAGGTGAAAATATGGTTCCAGAACCGCCGAGCCAGGGAGAAGCGTGAGCGCCAGCCTCACGATGGTGATCACGACTCCGCAATGACTGCGGCGTCTTCTGCCCTCAGAGCAACGCTGGCCTCCGAGACCATGCGTTGTTTACCGGCGTTGGGCTTTGGAAGCGGTAGCGACTCTCTGCTACCGTTGCAACAACACGTGCCAAGCCCGCCACCAATCTACGCTCCTCAAGGAATCGGCCATGCATCCGCACCACCTATCTCGCTCAATGGGAGCAACGCGACAGGCTTCCTTCCGCCTTTCCCGTACTGGCCACCCTTGCCCCCGCCGCCGCCGCAGTGGGGTAGGAAAGCAGGCGATGCGGTGCCCTGATAAATTCTGCAATGAACCGATGGATTGATGGATGGAATATAGGAGCGTCCCCTTTGAAACGGGGTGGTAGCAGTAGCTATCATGCTCATTTTTCATTAGTGATGCCCTCTGGCGGTCGCGGCGAGAAGTTCATTTGACGGTCAGGATTGCAGCGGATACCTCGCATACCTACTGGGAAAATTTCTTCACAATAATGCGACGGTTTTATTTTACTGGTTAAATGCAGGACCAACTTCGCCTAGCTCAGTGCGGAGAGGAATGAATTATCTGTGCTCAGACTCTGACATACTGTCCGCGCTGCACTCCTGGGTTTCTGCATTTACAAGGTCTTTGAAGGAGCTAACACCGTCCGTCATTATCGTGAAGCAATTGGTCGCGTCATAGATTGAGGGAACGTGATTCGCAAAAATGCACATGCTGCGGACTCTTCCCTCACGTTCGGTTTACATGGTAGAAAAAAATGGCGATCAAGATAGCGTTAGCATATTGCGCAGGACATCACTGGAAAAAAGTTTCATTGGATTGCCGTTAGTTTAAAGTGTTTGGAAACATTGATGATCAGGCTTACAAGACTACCTTCACTTTTCTAGGATACTATTCTTCTTGCACAATTCATGCATTTTCTGTCATTCCAAAGTGTGACAACTACCTTTCGTGATCACCTTTTTGTGCCATATAAATGAAGAAGGTATTATTAGCCAGCTTTTTTGGCTAGTAACCGCACATAGGTTCACTTGTTCTCATAAGTGATACCTTTATCGCGAGCACACCATAAAGGACAGCACCACAATCATCGGCGTACATGTGATAATTGCAATCGTTTCTAAATAAAAACTACTGATCAAAAACGTCCTACTCTATAGTTCTATCTTGAAAAATGTATTTACTCAAAGAAACTGTCGCATCTAGGAGTGACAAGGACAAAGGATCCTCATTAATCACAATCCATTTTTGAAAAACCAGCTCAGGGAGCGATAATTAAAGCTTCGTGAACATTTCCCCTGATTTTTACCTTGCATCATCGCCACTCGAACTTGGATTTTTACTTGGATCATCGCCATTTCTATGATGAATAACATCGTTTTCCGCTAGGACAAAGAAATTCCTTTCACACGGAATAGTTTTTATAATAGTGGAAGAGTTTATTTATTAGCGTGAAGAGGTTCAAGATCCCCTCAGTGATATCAACATGCCGAGGATGTAGCAATAAAATTACGGAGATGCCTAAGTCATCTCTAGAGAGGATTGCGATAGCATTGAAGCCATATTGCTGCTTTAGGTTTCATTGATTGCAGTAAGGCGCTGTCAGTGTTGTTTTTTATTTTATATTTATAAAATGAAGGCCTCCCCAAGGGTGGAATTGGCTGTGAAGTGAAATTGAATTAGTGGAGGTCAATTGTGAAGATTTACCAGTGAGCTGCAATGAGGTGCATCCGCTGTGGTGGGCTTGAAATCTGGAGGCTTGGCACAGACAGAAAAAAAAAAAAAAAGCAGGCGAAATACACTTTCACTCAGGCATACTCCATTTCAATCTGGTAAAGAAGAATTTTTTTGTTATTTTCTGCGAAGGGCACAGGCACTGAGAAATGCGCCAAAATATTAGATGCACTTTGGGGACATCACAGTATTCTCATCAGTTTTATTTTCCATTTCTTACGCATTTCTTATTTATAACCAAAATATTGTTCAATGAGGGCAAAATGAAGGAATACTGAGTTCAGTTAGGGCATGAAGGGAGGACTTCCGTCACTTAGCGGTGATTCTTCTTCTTCAGATGGTTCGCAGGCATAGCATCTCTGAAAAAAAAAAAAAAGCGAGAAGAAAGAAAACAACAAAATACATTAAAACAGTCACAGTACTTGACGTGAAACAAAGCAGCAAATCCAATCTGAACGAAAGGTTTTTCCCCGTGGTTACATTCCGTATATTTGGCTTGACAAACATCTATAAGTGTAATTTTTATTGACAGACTTCTTTAATGGCACCAATATCACCATGTCTGTCACGTCGATGACTTAAGTCAACACGCATGAATAGAAACTCCAGAGGGGCGGGTAATGGCAGTTAGAGGAAGCGGCCATTTTTAAATATATCAACAGGCTTGTTTTCTGCCTGTGAGCAAGCGAAAAGTGTGACATTTTAACAAGTAATTGAAATACTATGCATCCACAGGCAATGTTCTCCTGTCTGGCAGCATTTACGACTTTGACAGAGAGTCAGGCTTGCCATCTTCGAGCCAACGATTAATATGCGGGAAGATGAAGATTATGACGCATCTGGTTCAGATAAATAAAGGAGCAATTTACTCAACCCTTTTAGCCTAAGCACAGCAGTGGGGTTGTGAAAGTGAACTATAACAGATATTTCAAAATCGTTTATGACAGGAAACAAGCACTATTTTTTAGAAACTTGTATCCGGAACTACCTCATCGCCTCAGGGCAGTCTCTCTATACCTCAGCCAATTAAGGTGACTGGCATGGCCGCGTGAAACCAGATGTGAACTTGACATTCTTGGGCTTAACAATTCTATGCGCCAAAACAATATATGTATATTTTTTCATTATCGGACCGAACATGCTAAATGCATTTGGATTTATTTTGATTTCAGCTTGCTGCACTCGTATCTAAAAATCAATACACTGACGTATAAGAATTCCGCCCCTGTTTAATTACGGTCGCCGTGGTAGGGAATGCACTGCCGAATTCTTGATCTTCACCTTAGTTCGGTTTACCGCGAGACGGAGAAAATAAAACACCGTCATCGAATGTACTTGTGCTAATAAGAGCGTCTGTGCTAGAAAAGGTGCATACCTCCTTATGTTATAAATGGTAACCATGTTGGTAGCAACTGTGCCCAAGGTGGCATTCTGTTCGGCGAATGCTGGCAACAAATGTGATGTGTATTAGTTTAGTCATTCTCACCAAATGTCTCCACCGTGAAATCTAGTGGTTTAAGGACAACTATGAGGTTAATTTATAAAAATACTGGGAAAATAAGTAGGACGCTATAGTAGTGTAAAAAAACAAGGACCACACAGGACGCTTTTGGAATGGATCTCGCATATATCCATATAGAAGAGAACGCGTACAATTTGGTATATACGCACGGATTTCTATAAGAGCCACAGTAACAGATACATCTAATGAGAATTTCGCTTGTAATGATTTGTTTCTTAAGACATATGCAAAACGTATATGTTCCATGTTTGTTTTTTGTTTTTTTTTTGTTTTGTTTTTTTATTCCCTTCCTGTGTAGCGGGAGCCAAATTCAAGTCCGGATAGTCGCTAGACTACCCACAATATGTGACTGAAATTCTCCGCAGCACTTCTGCTATTCCTAATTGGTTTTGATGACGACAATACTCGCCTACTGGACCAATAGGTATCACGTATCCTAGAGAATGAAGATTACAAATAGAGAAAACGAGGAGTACAGACGCAGCGAAAAATAACAAGCTTTTTAGGAACTTGTGACTGAGTTACTTGGTGCTGTCCAATATACGAAGTAGTGGAGCTGAAAAAAGATGAAAGAATAGGAATACAAAAGTAGGGTATGGATTAGACTACCGTTATGTCTTGGTTGATGGGCTAGTTGGTATCTATAAAGAAAAGTATTTATTTTACCTATAAAATTAAAGCTTAGAGTAAGATTTAGCAGCGTCCAGCCTCTATTAAATCATTTACATATGCGGTTATAGCTCTGTTGAAATTTTAAAGCTGTCAAGGAGAGTAATGAAGAATAACTGTAGTAAAGCAAGAAAGAAGAGAACTAGCTCGATGACAGCGAACATCATACAGGTGTAAAACATAAAATGGAATTGCTATGTGTGGGATGGAGACTAATTAGGAAGAAAGGGAATCAAAATATATGCTAGTTTTTGAGTTCTAAAGGCAGTTCCAGATACCAGATTGCCCAGAAGACACATACATACTGTGTTTATAATCAATGAAGGTTGAAATACCCACCCTTTATAAAAAACAACTTTGAGCACTGATGAGCCTGTTTTTCGGCTATTCTGTGGTGCGATTCATGCATCCCAAGAGCTAAAATTGTTGACGGTAAGAGAAACGTGATCCCTGCCATCCCGAAGCTTTACGATCTCAACCCACGTGACACGAGCGACTTCTTACGCTGCTGAAAATTGTACTGCCTGAGCTCTAAAGATT
This sequence comes from Amblyomma maculatum, assembly GCF_055883805.1. Taxonomy (NCBI): domain Eukaryota; kingdom Metazoa; phylum Arthropoda; class Arachnida; order Ixodida; family Ixodidae; genus Amblyomma; species Amblyomma maculatum. The sequence goes on from NC_139353.1 coordinate 34,199,652, forward strand.
TAAGAACGGCTATATAAAATGAATATTTTTAAGTAGACATTATGATAATAATGATCAACTCTGAAAGTGTAATAGTTGACCATCGACAGATTGGACTTTAGCGTAGCAACAACAACAAAATGTATTTAATTCCAGACGTGCAGACTTTGAATTTAGGGTAATGTTTTCAACATACTGGATGTTGGCGGCACATAAGCGAAAGTTCGAATTATTAGGTACTTTGCACCAAGCGAGTTGAAATTAACGCCACACCACTTTATATTTCTTTTGCTTTATGCAATGGCGGTGCGCCCATATTAGGCAGAAATCCCGTTTCTAAAAAGGGAAGCACGCAGCATTCTTATGCCTGTCCGCACGTGTTCGTTCCCCGCGTTCTCTTCGCTTGTCGAGCTCCTTTGGCTCATTTAGGTTTAAACACGAAAATGACAGCTTCGCAAGCCTTCAAAGAATAAAACTGATTTCCTCACCCCAATCTCGCTCCAGCATACAAAGCAGTAGACGCATTGGCAGACTTCGGTGGGACACACATAAGATTGCCGATCCTCGGGGTCTCCGCATACGAGACAGCAGCGCTGATGAGCGACGCCCACCAGCTGGAGCAATCGGTAGACGCGAGGCGCCACCTTGCGAACAAACTCGAACCAGCCAACGTCCAGCTGATGCAGTCGCGGACGAGAAAAGGAATCAGTAAATTTAGCTACGAATAAAGGATAGAAGCATTCAAACCTAGACCATGATTTCATATATGAGTTTTTTATGGAGAACAAAAAATAAAATAAAAGCGGGAGGGAAAAGGGAGGCCACTCACATCGAATTCCCGGTCGCGAACCAGCTTCCTGATCCTGTGCCGCACATATCGCAGGTATCTCGTCCTTTGCTTCAGCATCTTGTTGTATAGGTGTAGCACGCGTTTCTTCTCCCGCTAAAGCAAAGACATAAATAGGAAGAAGCAATGTGAAAGAGTCGTTATGCAAATGAATTTTCACTACAAGTACGCCCCTGTACTGTGCGATGTAAGTGAACGTTTTAGTACTCCCGGATGTCGAAATTTGTTTGATGCCTTCGAATACAACATGTTATTTTCTTTTTTCCTTATTTTACAACCACCTCTATTCTTTCCCCTCATGGTTAGGCTGAGGTGTCCAGCGAAACTTGAGACATCTACCGCTCCTTTCATTTCCTCAACGGTAATTGGTGGGCTTTACGCAACTGTATTAGCTGTGGCAGGTACCCATAAATATCGCGCATCTCTTAGGAGCATTTTGCGAAAACAACGCAATACATTCTCTTCAAAGCTTTGTCCCGTTGTCTCTGCTCAGATAGCCCTAATTAACTTTAGTGAGCTGGAAAGAAAACATTATATTCATTTCTTCCATAAACGAACGGTACGATTTTATTTTCGATGTCTGGGCCCATTGATCTAAACCGAGGCACCCTAATCTAAACTTGGCGGTAGCGCCCCCTATGTGCCAAACCAGAAAGCGCTCACCGGCCATGCAACGGCACATCTCGACGTCATCCAGGGCTATGCATACGTTGTTGGGGCTGCGGGCACCATGCTCCCGCTACTGCACAGTGTTAGTGACAGCTTTCCGACACCACGGTGTTTTTTTTTTTTTTTTTTTTTTGACTACGCCAACCAAACCGCACTATCATGTGCTGCATTGCGCAAGCGGTTCGAAGCAGCAGTAGTGGACAGGGCGACACTCCTCTGCGACTGGACAGGCAACTGTTATCTATTAGTATCGCTGTCAGTCATCAAGATGTCTCTGTCGTGCTATCCGTGAAGCACACATTTGGGAGTTATGTATTGCCAAGGTAACTGCAACTATGAGCATAAACGGACAATAAAGAAGCCGCACGTGCAGTCGCCAACTGCGGAATGCAGATATACTGAACACGAAGAGACACTTTCTGTTCATCGCCGCACTCAATGCCGCGTGGTGTCTTTCGCTTCGTGCATTGTATTACGCGAAAGCGTGCACTACTCGTTCGATGGAAATGGCTTCACCCTAACACCGAATTGATTAAATGTGTTAGAAAAATGCGCACGTGATTTCGTATCAAAAATCTGGCTCAACTGTTCGTTGTAAAGTATTCAGGTCGGCGTCATACCATCTTGCCTCGCACTTATGACATCCATCTGCTAGTCAAGTGGAGGCGAGTTTGCAGTAAGGATCCAAACCGACGACATATGTATACCTCCAATTTTATACCGCTAACTGTAAGTGTAGGTGTCCGTCCAGAGGTAAGATATGTTCTAATCCCTCCTTTCCCCCCAAAGCACATTAAAAATAAGTGGTTAACAGGAAAGGAAAAGGGCAGTAGCTGTCACGCATAATCTGCGGACATCTGGACCACACCGTAAGGGAAGCAAGGAAGCAGGGAAGAATAGCGGAAAAAAATTAGATGTGGTCTAACTCTGGTTAACCCTAGATGAATTGCGATAGCAACGGCAGAAGCTTTCTTTTGCCTTCTACATTATTCCCCTACCACGCCCCATCAGTGTAAGGGGCTATATTATTGGGTACACTTAAGCTCAGCCTTTAAGAGTACGACACGAGAGCGTAAGTTGTCAGTCTCCTTCGTCTTCTTCTTCTTCTGCTCCTCCTCCTCCTCGGTTGTTCAAGGTCAAGCGTGGCCTTCGCAGGGACCACGCGACGGCTCGAGACCTGGCGCAGTATTGCTATCGCAATAAAAGAAAAAGAAGGGCAGTATGTGGGGTGCTCGGGTTCGATAGTCCCACTGGACTTGACGAAAGCAGTTGACAATGTCCTCCATACCGCCACCCTAGACGCCCTTTCCACCCTTAACGTGGGTTCCCGGATCCATTGTTACATCAAGGCTTTTCTTGCCCATCGCACAGCTGAGATCACATTCGGCCCCCTCTCCTCTCCCGCTTTCCCTCTTGAAAATCGAGGTACCCCCCAGGGTTCTGTTCTCTCTCCCCTTCTCTTCAACATCACCCTTTTCTCTATAGCACGTGCTCTAGCTACAATCCCTAACCTCTCCCATGCTTTCTACGCTGATGATTTCACCCTCTGGGTGACTACTGGCAATCTTGAAAAGATGGAAGCTGCTCTCCAGGCGGGCGCGGACACGGTCGCCGATTATGCCCGCACGGTCGGGCTAGCTTGTTCCCCGTCCAAGTCGGAGCTCCTGCTTCTCCTGGCTCGAGGCATAGTTCCGACCTCATCTCTCACCCTTAACGTCACTATCGACGGACATCCCATCCCTTCCGTCTCTTGCATCCGTATTCTCGGTCTCTTTCTTCAATTCAATGGCAAAAATACTACTGCCCTTTCCAGCCTTATTACCACCATCCAGCAGACGTTACGGCTGATGGGGGAGGGTCGCTAAGCGACACTACGGCATGCGCGAGCACGACCTTCGTCGTCTTGTGCAGGCCTTTGTGCTAAGCCGCCTTGTATGCTCCCCTCCCCTATCTCTTTCTGTCTCGTGCCGATGAAGACAAGGTCAACCATCTCATCCGCCACACCTATAAGTCGGCTCTCTGGCTTCCCAGTTCCACCCCTACTTTCACCCCAGTCGGCTCTCAGGCTTCCCAGTTCCACCCCAGGTCCATCGCGTGGCACAACTCGATCGTTTATCTCGCACCATTCCTGGCAGAGCCCTTCTTACTTCCCTTCGCTTGACCCTGTCTCCTCTGTCTGTGTCAGCCATCCCTTGCCCAGCTCCCACCTTTCCATGCTCATTGCCAAGCCCCTTCCCAAGAATATGCACCCTGAGCATAATGCCGTTCGCCGATCTGCCCGCGCCTCCACCCTCGGGTGCCAGTACGGTACACGGTCTGACGCCATGTATGCTGATGCAGCACCCTACCTCTCACACCCTGCCTATGCCCTGGCCATTGTTTCCAATACACGAACCCCCCTCTCCGTCGCCACTATCCCTGCTCTCACCCCACTGTCACAGAGGAAGCAGCCATCACTCTCGCCATTGCCAATACACCGGCCCTTTTCATATTTAGCGACTCTAAGACCGCAGTCCGCAACTTTACAAAGGGTAGAATCTCTTCCTCTGCGCTCAACATTCTTCTCGCGTGTATTTTTTATACTACCACACCGATAAAGTGGCTTGTTTGCAGTAATGGTATCGGCAAGGAGCCCATGCTTGAGGCTAAGAGTTCAGAAAGCCGTTTGCTGAGATCAGCTTTGAAGGAACAAACGTGCACAACGGACTTCGATTTTTGTCTTACTTCGTTTATCTAGGCTTTGATACAGCAAGTCCACTTATTACGAACATCGAATACAACGAACGGAACATGTTTGACCAAGTTCATCATAGGTAGGTTCGACTGTGTAAGTCCAATTATATTTCTTCATTTTACGTCAAGCGTACAGGGCTCGTTTTGCCGAAACGTGGTAGCCGTGCCCAAGTTTGAAAGGAAGCTTTCAAGGCTCCTATATGCGCCTAAAAGTCGAGCTTTCAACGCGAATGCACCCATAGGGGCGAAATACCGCTATCGCGCATACTTTAGGGTGCAAAATAGGCACACTTTAAAAATTTACCTCTCCTCACACCAAGCTTCTTGTCACCCTCAATGGCTTTGAAATATTAAGACGAAAGCTTTTAATGACTCATGCTGTTGTGGACAAAATGTGTCCCGCTTTTGCGGCGGCTCTGATGGGCCGAGACGGGATGACGTCGTAGCGGTCTCGACCAATCACAGAGCACCATCACAGTATGCGCTAATGCGTGCCTTATATGGTCATATGTCAGTCAATGATCAGTTACTAATTAATGACGGAATTAATTACTAATCGATGGTAATTAAGTGAATTATACATTCACTAATTAATGACCAAATGAATAGTTACGTAATTATTTACCTACGTAATGTCTAATTATTTGATCGTTGCTTTATACCTAGGTTAAATTAAATTACTATTAAATAATTACTAATTAGTGCCTGTTGCGTAGCAGAATGCGGCACTCAGGCTTTCGCCTTTCACTACTTAAGTCGCTAAACTCCCTCGTAATTTTTTTTCACGTACGCCAAAGGTTGTTCTGTGCACTCACCTTCCTAAAAAAGTAGGCGCACACAGCCCTCCTCATCCTCGCCGCGAAAAGCTGAGCGAAGACTAGAGCCACGAGCGTAGCGTACAGAAGGTAGAGGCGCAGAACAAGCCAGCGGGACGTCCTCACAGGGCGCGGTAGACAGTGCGCGTTGCTGGCGATACGCTCCAGCTTCTCCTCAATGTCGAAATCCTTAAAAAGTTTGCGCACTAGGTTGCTCACTGCTCCGGTGCCGAATACTTGCAGGGCGATGCGATGAAAGCCTGCGATTTTTCGCTGGTTAGACCTGTCTCGCACATGAACAGCCAATAAGCATGATTCTTTTCCAGACTCGAAGAGAAAATTGTGCTAACAGTGAAAAAAATCCCGGAAGAAAGAACGGAAGGAAAAGGGGGCTCTTTGATAGTGACGCTCAGTTACCGGAACTCCTTCTTTGGAGGATGGTTTAACATTAGATGAATATTACGATACATATTGCATCAAACTCATTTGCCAAAGGTGAAAAAGCGTGCCGAGCACATATCTGCTAAAACACTGTAAATGTCATTGACCTAAATTCATGTGATTTACTGCTTACAGGAGTGCTGTTTGTCACTATATGAAAAAAATGCGGGAAAATGTTGCATTTTGAAATCTAGTGTTATCAACAATGAATCCTCCTATTTTGCTGGTCCGTCATCAGCATATTCTTGAGTAGCAAAAAACCTTATTTTGGTGAATAACCGCAAATTTGTTGCAAATATACTCATTGGTTCTTAAGTTATCACGATTCATCATTCTCTGTGATGAGTGCAATGGGCTGAAGAATTGCAAAGCTATATTTCCTTCCTTCTTGGTTCCCCCTAAAGTCGTTGGCAAAACGGGCACTAAATCTCCACGTTACAAACGCCAGCCGAGAAAAGATAACACGGAGTCGAGACAGGTACAATCAGTACCCCTACTCATTTACCTCTACATAGTTTTAGTTAGTTTAGTTTAGTGGGGTTTAATGGCGTATAGGCTACTAAGGCCATCATGCGCCAAGCGAGAGGTTTAGTCTGTTATGCGTGTGATAGGTCTAAAAAGTCGGTTAAAAAAATCTATAACTCGTTATAAAAACTTAGCTTCTTTTAGGAACGAAACAAAACATGATGTATTTACAAGTGAGTCACCTCCTAGAAGTAGGCGAGGAGATGACATAACCTAAGTTTTTAAGCCTGTTCTCCATGCCGTGTCATACCCTTCAACGTCACTTCCTGGAGTCTCATAACACACTGCTCATTTACTGATTTCTGGGAGGTGACTTACACGACCCCCAACATGTCCTAATTTCCTTAGCAACCTACGGTGGTGGACGTGCTGACTGCGGCTGTCTGCTAAGGCCCTGCACCTGGACATGCGACGCCACTCAATAAAGCCCGACCTTGTGTATTTCCTTCACTGACCTAAATTGAGCAGCGGTCAGGATAAAACTCGCTCTATGTTTCCGTGTCAACCATCACTGTGCGTGAACTCTAAGGCAGGTATATTCATTAAAAAGTAGCTGTCTAACAGCATCATATTCTCTGTTGTCGCCTTTAGGAGAGGCGACATATGCTCGACCAGATGGCCGTAAAGGTGCGTGCATGGGCGCCCATACCTTCCTGAATAAACTCGACCTCAGCGTTGCGTCGTATTATGTCCAGGACGTCGTAGATAAGGTAGTCCAGTCCCAACACGATGCTTCCGAAGGCCACATGAACTAATTCCGAGCCGACGCCACGCATCTGTGGAGTTTATCGCGCCATATAGACAACGTGCGTTGTCGCACTCAAGTCTTCGCGTTGCTTGGACTCGTCCGTGTGCTGTGCGATGTCAGCGCACGTTAAAGATCCCCAGGTGGTCGAAATTACTTCGTAGTCCTCCACTACGACTCCTCTTCCTCTCTTTCCACTTTCACTCTCACCTCCCCCTTTTCCCTTATGGCGTGGTTGAGGTGTCCACAAAAACAAGTGAGACAGTTACCGCGCCTTTCCCTTCCTATAAATCAATCGTTGGAATATTCAGCTGGCTGCCTAAAAACGTTTGCGAATAAGATTGGCAGAGCCTGGCATTTAGCTTGAACAAGGCCAAGGCCAAGGGCTACAGACTGACCAAAATGAGAGAGGGTGCCGATTGGTATTGTGTAACTTCGTCATGCATGTTCAAAATGGGGCACCCGCGCATTTACAGGATTGGTCAAAAGTTCCTATTCTATAAAGCTAGCCTATGAGTCCTCAAAAAGAATCAGGAAATTTTAGACATATTGACCTTACGACGGGGCTTTCACTTTGGAAGTTCTGCAGGCGCAGTATGTGCCGCACTGTATTGCCTAAAACCCCAACCTGGGGCCTGGCAGTTTTGAACACTCCTGTACAAAATTCAGTTCTTTAAACCCATTACTGAGTACCTGATTTCTTTTGACGCTCAAAATCTCTGCGAATTTAGAAAAAAACTAGACGATTTTGACTGTCAGAAATTTTTTGAAGCCATTAAAGTTCTCTTTTTAGCAAACATTCACTCCGCACATTCACAGAAAGATTCCTCGAATGGAACATCACCGTGCCGGTGCCGTGTTCCTCCCATGATGCTACATTACGGTAACAGACATTTTGTAATTCCTGGTCAGCGAGTAGCAGCTTTGCACAACCTATGCACAGAGAAGCTAAGTACCATATAGACGCCAGGGTTTCGGAAGTACTTCATGAAGAACTCACCAGAAGCGTGTATTCCTGCCGAGAGAAGCGGAATTCCAGTGGATCGTAGATATCTATGGCCTCATATCGTTTAAGTGGCAGTATTGTATCCAACCCCTAAAAGTTCGAGCAATGCAAGGAGTAATAAGCTTATGCAGTGCTGAAGCCCAAGTAGCCCATTAAGCACCGCTTGTTCGAATGGCGTTGGTAGAGCTACGAACCTTTCTGGCTCGCCTGTAGTCAATCTTGCAGAAGTATTCGGTGACGTAGATATTGTCAAAGGTCAAGTCTTCCAGATATTTTTCCACGTATCCCTTAGCTCTGTAAGGTAACGTGAATACGGTTTAATACAATTTGTTATTCAGTGGCGTAAATGTATTGAATGAACGACGAATTAATAACCTCCATATTTTGAAACTTTAACTTGAGCGTGACAAAAGCTAATCGACTTTGGTTGAGAGGCAG